>NC_081419.1:39795960-40103240 GCF_949786415.1 Peromyscus eremicus
CATGCACTGAACTGCTAAGCCTCAGTGAATATGTTGACCAGTAGATGTATCAGAGAAAGGAAGAATCCAGCCCTTTCTTCCCATCTCTTGCCAATAGTTAACAGTCTCTAGTAAATATCCTGAGTCAAAAAAATTTAAAACTGGAAACTTAAAACTCATACACCAGTTTATAACTATTTACTAAGAAATCCCCAGGCTTCAGTTTGTGTGTTTCTGGCATGATGATGTATGATACCAGCATGGGAAACCCAGGTCAACTCCTCTCTGGCAAACAGACTGGTCAATCCTCACTTGTGAACAATCTGTATCCATCCTTAGGTCATGAACTTCTCTCTTTCTCTTGATCTCCTACTTTTGAACTTTATGGATCACTGACATCTGGATTTCAGTGTATCATAGAGAAATGCAGAAGAAAATGGTAGCGCTTGGAATGTTCTTTTAGTGAATGAACTTATTCTAACTAGGATAGAGTCGATGGGTGAATAACGGCTCACTTCGATCTAGCACAGGGCAAGCTACTTTCCTATTTTTCCTTCTGGAGTCCTTTTAATCCTTTCCACTGAAGTGCATCTTATCGGATACTATAAAAAGGCTTTCGAGCTCTGCAACATCAGGAGGTGAGTGGTTTCTCAGTTCAGATGCATTCGTTTACTTTCTAGCTCTTTTCCCTGAGTGCTTCCTGATTCATTTCCCGCAAGCAACTTCACCATTTCTCTTGATACCCCAAACTCAAATTCTAACTCCATAAAACAGCACAGGCATACTTCCCTTTATGCATACAGAGATATTTGGGCTTGGTCTTAGCATCTGGAGGATTCCCTGGAATGCACAAGCCATCTGATAGAGACAGATCATATAAAATGACCTTAGAAAACTATGAGCACCTATATTTAGATGTTGCCTTTGAATTCATTCCTGAACCCTGGGAATTGCATAGTTTTTTTTTTTTTTTTAAAAAGTGCTTTAAGAGCGTGCCCCAGACAATAATGTCACACTGAACATTTCCTCCAAATCAGTTTCCCCTCAGAACAAAGGGCCATTCTCCATTAGTCACAGATTTCTTCCAGTAATCTCCCTTCTGGAAAGTCATCGGCATTGATGGTTATACTTTCTCAAATGTTGATTTGTAGTGAAATAAACCAACATAGATCTCATATATATATATATATATATATATATATATATATATATATATATATATGTATATACACACACACACACACACACACACACACACACACACACACACCTAAGACAGTGAGAAATTACAAAGTGAGAAATTCATTTGGTGTGTATATACTCTGGCCAGCTGGGTTTATAAGCTTCAAGTACCAGGAGAGAGTATATCGCATTTAGCATTCAGTTGGAAGAGAACCGGCCCTAAGGAAATGACAGTGGCTTCCCTGTCACCTGCAATTCTATGCAAGGGTTAGGATTAGAACTGCCCTCAAACAGATGGGCTGCTAAGCAATGTCATCCGCAGTGTGGTGTCAGAGTAGCAGGGCAGTGTGCTCCATTAAGCAGGGAACTCTAAACTCACAAAACTGTCACTGATGACTTTTTGGAGAAAAATTAATCTCACCCTTAACTATTACATTGTGTTGGAAGTGTGACACTATTTTTTTGAGTCTGTTCCAAGCCATAGCAATTAAAAAAAAATCTTGTGTCAGAAAGACAGTGCAATATCTTTTTTTTTTATATTTCAAATAAAATTTGACATAATGACTGTATTTGCTGATCCTGGTAGGCGTGACTGATGTTTTTGCAAATTTTCAGTGCTAGTGAGAAACATACACAATAGATGTTGGGTAACTTTGGGGTCAATTTGTGTTTTAGTATTCATTGTCACAAAACAAATTAATGTGTGAATTTTATGTTCCAGCTCAGGTTTTCTTTAGAATTATGGTATCACCAATGAAAACATTTGGTTATGAATACACAAATTCTGTTACCCTACATTTTCATATGAGAATTGTGTGCATTAACATTTTGTAACTTTCTCATTAGTGTACATTAATTACACAAAATACATTTTATAATTTCATACCTGCATAAAATACACTTAGGTCATACTCATCTAACTATCTCCCCCCCCCCACAACCTCTTCGTGATTCCTTTCTCATCCCCACAATCCCCTTCTACTGATTTTTTTTTGTTCTACATTTGCATATGAAAGAAAGAATGAGGTATTAATGACTCAATTTTACTCTTCTTTATGGCTGAGGAGTACACCATTGAATGTATATACTTTATCTGTTTATCTGGTAATGTTTCCACCTCTTGGCTATAGTGGATCACACCACAGTAGACACAGGTGTGCAGGCATGTCTGCAGACTGCTGACTTAGGTTCCTTTACATGTACACACAGAACAGCAGAGCTGCACATGAGAGTTATGTTCTTAGGTTTGAAGGTATCCTTTATTTGATTTACATGTGGCTCACAAAACTGTACAAGAATGCCTTTTCCATTACATCCTTGCCAGTGTTTGCTCTCTCTCTCTCTCTCTCTCTCTCTCTCTCTCTCTCTCTCTCTCTCTATCTCTCTCTCTCTCTCTCTCTCTCTGTGTGTGTGTGTTTATGACAGCTATTCTGATTGGTGTGAGATGGCATATCAATGTAATTTGATTTGCCTTTTCCTGATGAGAAAGAATGTTGAATATTTTTTTGCCAAATATTATTGGGACATTAGTATTTCTCCTTTTGAAAGTGTCTATCCAGTTCATTTGCCCATTATTGATCAGATAGTTCATTTTGGGCATTTAATTTTTCAATACGTCCTCAATACTAATTCCGTGTATCTTTTTTTCTCCTTATGAATTTTAAATTTAAAAATTGTGATGAATGTCATTGGATCTTTTTATAAAAATTGTGTTGAATCTGGAGGTCACTTTTGGTGATATGGTAATCTAAAATTATGAATTCTTCTGGTCCATAAACATTGCATTATGAAACTGAGGAGGAGTGGCCCAAAGTTATTAGAAAACCAGCCTTAATTTATCCAGTTACCATTCAAGAATGATCACCAGATGATATATACCCCCAAAGTTATTCAGAAGTTAACTGGAATCCTATAGAAATGTTTGATTTGAAGAGATTTAAGGAAGCAGTAGTTTCATATGATATGCATTCACCTTTTGTGAAGCAGATGTTAAATTCATGGGCAATGTGAAACAGAATTATTCCACAAGATTGGAAAGATTTAGCTACAGCAGTATTGGAAGCTGGTCCTCAGTTACAATGGAAAACATAGTGGAGAGAGGAAGCTAGGTTCATAGTACAACAAGGTAGGGTTAGAGGTATGGAAATTTCCCAAGACCAGCTCCTAGGTGAAGGTCAGTATGCTGATTTGCAAAGGCAATTTAGATTTGATAATCACACCTTGGCCCTATACTATATAGCAGCTTTGAATGCTTGGGACAGGGTTGAAGAATCAGGAAAGAGGATTGAGTCATTTACTAAAATTACACAAGGCCAAAAAGAAGCCTTCACTGATTTTTTACAAAGATTGACTTCAGCTATAAGTAGAATGATATCAGATCCAGAAGTTAGACAAATATTAATTAATTAATTAATTAAATCTTTGGCTTTTGAAAATAGTAATTTAGAATGCAAAAGAGTGATTAGGCCTTTAAAAGGCAAGATCAGCACCAATAGATGAATGCATTAGAAATACAGTGAATATTGGATCTCACAGTTATATTGATTCTTGGATAGGAGAAGTGATTTCTAAAAATTTTAAAGAAAATAAAAATTTTAGATGTTTAATTGTGGTAAACCAAGTCATCTGAAAAGGCATTGTAGGCAAAGCATTCCTAGAAACAATGTTTTTCTAGATCCAAACAGAAGGCCCCAGCCTTCTGGAATATGCAGAAGGTGTGGCAAAGGTCGGCATTGGACTAATGAATACAAATCAACATGGGACAGGCAAGGTAAGCCTTAGCTATCAGGAAACGCATTCAGGGCCATCATGCAGGACTCCATGTCAAATTTGGTTCAATCATTCCCTGTCAACACTGAGAAAATCCCTCTATAAAGTAATTACAAAACTTAATTCCTGTTAGTTTTTGTTTGTTTAAACCTTGATATGTGTTCATCATTCTTTTTTCAGATGGTTCTTTTTAATGTAGGCACTCATAACTACAAACTTGTCTCTTAGTTTAGCTTTTCTTGATATAGCACAATTTTGGTAAGACACATTTCTACTTTTATTCTAGGAATTAAAATTTTTTCCCCAATTTTTCAGTGACCTTCTATTTACTCAGAAGTATATTTCTGGGCTTGGAGAGATGGCTCAGCAGTTAAGATGTTCCAGTGCTTGCTGGTCTTGCAGAGGACCCGAGTTTTGTTGCAAGCACCCATGGTAGTTATTCACAAGTGTCTTAGTTAGGGTTCTATTGCTGTGAAGAGACACCAGGACAATGGAAACTCTTATAAAGGAAAACATTTAATTGTGGTGGCTTGCTTACAGTTCAATCCATTATCATTATGGTGGAACATGGTTCTGTGCAGGCAAACATGGTACTGGAGAAGTAACTGAGTGTCTTACATCTTGACTATCAGGCAACAGAAAGTGGACTGTCTCTCTGGGCATTACTCGAGCATATATGAGACCTCAAAGCCTACTTCCACAGTGACATGCTTCTGCTAACAAGACCACACCTACTCCAACAAGACCACACCTCTTAATAGTGCCACTCCCTTTGGGGACATTTTCTTTCAAACCACCACAATGAAGGCCTGTAACTCCAGCTCAAGGGGCACCAACTCTGTCTTTGGGCCTCTGTAGGTATTTGCACATAAGTGGCATCTACTCACATAGACACACACACATAAAGAAAAAGTAAAAATAATTTAAAAAACTGTATGTTGACACTCCATGTGCCTGTATTCCTTGTATTTTCTCTTTATATTTATTTCTACTTTTATTCCATTATTATCTGACAAGAAAGAAATTATTTCTCCTTTTTTTTTTGCATTTGTTAAGACTTACTTTGCAGCATGAATTGTAGCCTGTTTTGGACTGTTTTATAGGGGGCTGAGAAGAATGGGAGTTATTCTTCAGCTGAAATATTCTGTGGAACTCCGTTATCAGTTTGATTTATGATCCAGTTTAACAACAGAGTCTTACTGGCTTTTTTTTTGAGGGGGGAGAAGGACAATCTACATTATTTATTGGTGATAGGAGAGTATCAAATTTACTATTATTGTCTCTGGACTCAGCCCTTTAAGCTCAGCAGTGTTTGTTTTGTGAAATTAGACACAACATTCAATCTCTATGTATTTATAATTCTCATATCTTCTTGATGGATTGTTCCCTTTAGTAGGATCAAATGACCATCTTGACCTCTGATGACTAGTTGTGGCTTGAAATCTTCTTTGCCATATTTAGTATAACACTCCTGCTTCTTTTGGATGTCATATAATCAGAGTTCCATTTTCCATCCATTCATTTTCAGACTGCGAAAGAGTCATTTTTAAGGAGGGGAGTTTCTTGCAGACAATAATTACATTTTAATCCAGTTAGTTTATCTGTGCCTCCTAATTGGAGATTAATGTTTTGGGTTGTTATTAAATGGTAGACACAAATTACTGGGTTTTGTTTTAAATTGTGTGTGTGTGTGTGTGTGTGTGTGTGTGTGTGTGTGTGTAGTTATCAAATACTCTGTATTCTTCTCCTTCATTCATCTTTTAAGTTTGCAAATTTACTGAGTAGATGATGTCACCTTCTTTTTCAGTTCTTACTTGTATATCTGCTCTTCTAATGAGATTTACTGTTGCCCTATACTCTCGTGATTCTCTCTCTCTCTCTCTCTCTCTCTCTCTGTCTGTCTCTCTCTCTCTCTCTCTCTCTCTCTCTCTCTGTGTGTGTGTGTGTGTGTGTGTGTGTGTGTGTGTGTCTAACACTTTGGAATTCTGGCTTAATGATGAAGAATTTCTTTAGTTTGTGCTTATCAGAGAAGGCCGTTATTTCTCCTTGGGTTTCATAGGAGAATGTTAGTGCCTACAGTAATTTTGTTTGGCTGGTATTTTCTTCCAAGGCTTTAATCATTTCTCTGTCCTTGCCTCTGGTGTTTCTGTTTAGAAGTCTGCTGCCATTCTCCTGGGTTTACTTTTGTAAGTAACTTGGCACTTGTCTCCTGAAGCTTTTGAGATGCATTCTGTTCACTTTTGTATTTAACATATGATGTAGAGAGGTTTTTGTTGGAGCCTACCTATTTGTAGTTCCAAATGTTTCTGGAAATTAAATGTCTGTGGGTTTCCTCAGAGTTGGAAATTTTCTCCTATTCTTTGATTGGATAAATTTTATATGCTGCCAATCTTTGTCTTAGCTCTTTTGCCTATGCCAAAGATTTACAAGTTTGATCCCTGTGGTGCTTTGAACAGGAATGGCCCACATTAGTTCATATATTTGAATGCTTGTTCATTAGGGAGTGGCACTAATTGGCAGGGATTAGGAGGTGTGGCCTTGTTGGAGTAGGTGTGGCCTTGTTGGAGAAAGTGTGTCACTGGGGGTGGGCTCTGGGGTTTCAAATGCTCAAGCCAGGTCCAGTGTCTCTCTCTTCCTGCTGCCTGTCTTTCTAGAATTAGAAACCCCCAGCTACCTCTCCAGCACCACATCCAGCTTCCTGCCATGATGATAGTGGACAAAACCTATAAAACTGTAAGCCATCCTGAAACAAATGTTTCCCTTTATAAGAGTTGCCTTGGTCATGGCGTCCATTCATAGCAATAGAATGCTGACTGAGATACTCCCTTAATTGTGTCCCTAGATGTCTTAAAGTTGTGCCTATAATTTCTTTTTTGTTGTTGTTGTTGTTAGTGTCTGAATGTAATAATCTACCAATCTTATCTTTCAGCCCTATTTTATTACTCTATTATATATCTGACACAGTGATAAGTGATGCTTTGCTCTGAGTTTTATTTTGATATATAAAGGTTTTCATTTCTAAGATTTCTATGTGTTTTGGTGGTGGTGTTTTCTTTTGTTTAGAACTTCTATCTCATATTCAATTTCTCTTTCATTTCCTGTTTTGTTCCCCTTCTTCATTCACCAGTTCGTTTGTACCCTGTTTAAAATGATCATTTTGAATTATTTGTCTAGCATTTGTCCACTTTGATATCTTTGGATTTCACTACTCAACAGGTGTGAACCTTTGGAGGTATTGTGTTGATTTTTTAAATATCTTTTGTGTTGGTTATCATGAGCAAGAAGATAGATACACATAGTTAGTACAACAAAAGTTATATTTTATTATGCTGATAGTCGTCACACAAGGTTCACACTATAAGTTCCTAACTACTGTCCTAGCCTCTGCAGAGTGCTCAGCATTAGTCTATATTACACCACACACATACGTGAGCGTGCATGCGTACACACGCGCACACACACACACACACACACACACACACACACACACACACACACACACTGGCACGCACATACACCGAGACGGTCGATGGGGGAGACTCATAGGTCCTCATGGAAGGGATCATGGAAGGTCAGCTACACTGAAGGACTACTGTGAAAGAGCATTTTCTGGCCATGACAGACCTTGACCACAGAGACTCATGGTGGCTGTGAATGTGTGCACGGGGCCTGCAGGAGATTAAGCCAACCAAAATTCCAGCAGGTGTTGGGGAGGGGATCACAGAGTCCTACCCTCAGCTGAGCAGCTACTGGCAAGTGACAGCTGCTGGAGGAGAGAGAGTCAAACAATAGATTTCCCCTCAAGGATGCACCTGCTGTAGCATTCTCAGATGTGGGGGGCAACCGGTGGAATCTTTCTGCCATTCTGGGCCTCCATGCTGGTAGCCTCACCATGAAACCGACTCTCCTTACTGGATTTAAGACCTTGGAGGTCTGTGGGTCTCACCTGTGGGTAGCACTGCCAGTCAGTCTGCTGTCGCCAGGGCAGCCTCTCTCTCCCAGGCTTCTCTGTGAGGTGGTAACACTGCTGCCACCTCTGTGGTCAGAATGGTTGACTCTACAAAGTCTCTGGCCTTCTGTTTCTCTGTATCACTTTAGCTGTCCTGTCACTCATTCTTGACTCCTACGGCTGTTCCTTTCCTCTCTGTGAAATCGAGCTCATCACTGTTGCTCTGACTTTTCATTCAGAGTGGTGCAGAGAAAACCTCTTATTTGCCATCCTATCCCAGAAGTGAAAGGTCTAGTGCTGGATTGGTAAAACCCAAGTCAGCCATTGCCCTGGGAGAAATGAATGCAGCCCTAAATAATCATGAGAGTTTCCATGCTAATAATGGATACTGCATTTTTCATGCCCCACATTAGTGGGTAAGTCTTCTTGGCTGGGAATGGTGAGCTATTACACCATCCAATAATTGCTATTGCTGCATTTTCAATGAAAATAGGCATACTAAAATATAAATACTGAATTTCATGAAAATGAAATACAAAACACTGGGATTTTAGTCAAAGACAGTAATTTATGTATACTTGGGCAAAAAGCAAACAAAGAACATTTTTAATGTTAGCTACTATAATGGCATTGAAACTCTTCAAGAATAATATATGTGAATTGAAATCATTTTGGCCTTATCATGATTTCCAACAAATAAGGTCCTATCATACCCATGGGTACAAACTTCCTTAATTTTTAAAAAATTGTATTGTGTGTATGTGTGTGTGTATACATGTGTGTGTGTGTGTGTGTGTATACATGTGTGTGTGAGTGGGGGGGGAGATCAGAGGACAATGTGCAGTTGGTTTTCTCTTGCTCCCATGTGGGTCCCCAGGATAGAACTCAGGTTGTTAAATTTGGCAGCATATGCCACGTTCTTGGGAGACTGCTGCCAAAATAAAGCCTGTAGCTACCACAGACTTGGCCTTCATGCCAGCTGCTTCTCCTTTGCTATAGACTGTTCATCTCTGCCATCCTATGTCCTGAGAACATGTCCATGTCTGCTGTCTGAGATCTAGTCCTCAAGACCTAGTCTCACACTCCGCTGTGTGGGAGACTCCCATTAAGACCTTTCTCTTAGAATGGTAGATAGGGCTTTCAAACAGATATAAGAAGATTCAGAATCAGAAAAGTCCAGACATACTCTACTATGAATTTATAATCTTATAAGAGGAGTCAAATGTTATTTTTATACTTTTAAATGTTTAAGTCTGATCCATGTCACTTTATTGAAACTTAAAACCTCATTCGTGTTATAAAAGGCTAGACATTAAACCCCCAGATGTAAATTGCTAACTCTTACTTTTTTTTTTTTTTCAAACATGGAGTCAAGAATTTCTGCTTATGGCTGTACTGGGCTGGCCCAGCCATAAGTAACAAGGCATGATAGGTAAAGCAAAAGTTCTCAGTATTGGACACAGAAACCACAGGATTATGAACTTTGAGAGAAGGAAAACACACAAATTGAGCTCCCTATTTGCCCTGGCGTTCTGCCCAGAGACACTTAACAATTGGCATAGGCTCCTGGAGACAAGCAGGGAAAGTAGTTTTGCTGAATGGATGAGACTGAGGTCATAGTTATGGGATGCTGACGTGACCAGAAGGAGCAGTAAAAAATAGCAGATAACAAGGAGCTATGTGGGGAAGAGGATTAGCTGGAGAGGTTCAGCTGAAAGCTGAAGGGACACATTGGAAGTCATGTGGTTCTGGATACTAATGTAATTCTTGTCTACTCCATTACTGACTAACCAGTATACACAGACCCCAGAGAAACCAATCATTGCTAGAATAAGAGTCATAAAACTAATAAACAAAACAAATAAACAAAACCAGACTTCAAATAACAAAGCTTAACTTCAAAGTTGACAAGATTAAAGGGTTGCACAATACTTAGCTGCTAGAACAAAATTGGAGCCTCTTAAAAGAAACGCAGTATAGCTAGGACTCCACACAATGCACCGTTAGAATAGCCAACATCCAATAAAAATACACCGTACAAGTGGAAACGTAGGAAAATATGGTGATGTGTTATAGAGAAAAGGGGAGGAATGAGTTTTAAAAACGCTTATAGTGAAAAGATTAGTCAAAGTCTTTAAAAATATGAATTTAAGAATTTTTTAAAAGAAAAAATAGAATGGGAATAATGAAAAAGCCCAGAAGAATATGAGGAAGAGATTATCAGACCAGTCTTTTAAAAAATCCAATACTTTATTCTATTTATAAGAAAGACAATTTAAGTAGGAGATAAATTGAAAAAAAAAAACAGGGTTAGATTATAAACCACACTAACAGGAGTCATAAGAAAGATGGTGTGACTGTATCACTAACAAACCAAACCTCAAGGTGATGAGAGGCATCAGAGAGGCAGGAAAGTTGTAGTTTATCAAGCACATGGAACAATCCTAAATATGAATGCATCTACAAGCACAACTTGAATATCATAGAACCAGAATCAACCAAAACACAAAATAACTGAACCCACAACATGGCTTTTTGTGTTACTATAACAAAATACTTGAAACCAGGTAAATTTATAAAGAATGAAAATTATTTCCTAGGTTCAATAGGTTGGGAGGCCTAAGCTTCAGGCACCGCTGGCTCCATTTGGGGACAGGTGTCAATCTTTGTTTCCAAGATGACTTCTCAAATGCTGTTACCATTGGCAGAAGAGAGAAAAAAACAAACAAACAAACAAAAACTCCTCTCTGGCCTCATGACTTAATCATCTCTCAAAGTTTCCCCTTCCTAAAACTGTTATATAGATAATTATGCTTCAACAGGTGAGTTTTACTTAGACCATAGCAGTTGCTGGATATTTAATACTCTTCTCTTGATAACTGTTAGGAATGGACCAAAAATCAATACAACATTACAAATTGACCTGTCTAGATTGAAATTTATAGATGAATAAAGAATGCATTTTCATGTCAAGAATGCACTGAATATTCACTAAGGCTGACCATATTTGGGCTCTTGAATAAGCCTCAAGATTTTCTATTAATATGTCTTTTATAATTTCAAAAGATTGAAACTGAGTAGGATTTATTATCAAAATATAATGGAATTAACTAAAGAAATTAATAAAGATAGTTATATCTCCAAATAATGAATAAATCAAATTTAAATAAATAATTTTTAAAATAATATTATACAAAAGAAATTTAATTTGAAAATTAACTAAATTTCTAAATGGGTCATATTTTGGACTAAAGAAGATAAAAATGTGGGATTTAGATTAAGCAAGGGTTAAAGGAAATTTTAACTTTGAAGGCTGTAATGGTTAACTTTGATGAGTAACTTGATTGCATTAAGAAATAGCACAACGTGGATATGTCTAGGGGGGCATTTTTAGAATGGGAAAGACCTGTTCTCTATGTGGACTGTGCCATCCCATGGGCTGGGGTCTTGAGGTGAACAGAAGAGGAGAAAGAGGAAGTGAAGTGAGTACCATCCTTCATCTCTCCCTGCTTCTTTGTCCTGACTAGTTTGGTGTTGACTTGACAGAAGCTAGAGTCATCTGAGAAGAGGAACTTCAATGGAGATAAAGTCTCCATAAGATTAGGCTGTAGGCAAGCCTGTAGGGCATTTTCTGAATTACTGATTGTTTGGGGAGTGCCCAGCCTACTGTGAGTGGGGCCATCCCTGGGCTGGTAGTCCTGGTTTCTATAAGAAAGCAGGCTGGGCAAGCCTTGATGAACAAGCCAGTAAGCAGCACACCTCTATGGCTTCCATGTCAGCTCCTGCCTCCAGGTTCCTGCCTTGAGTTCCTGCTCTGATGTATAAACAAAATAAACACCTTCCTCCCCAAGTTGGTGATGGTGCTTCATCTCAGTCATAGAAACCCTAAGACACTCCCAATCTGTCAACATGGGAAGACACCATAAAAGCAATAATAAACGAGTATACACTTTTTCTTTAATAACAGGAAATATTCAGTCTCATCATTTTTACTTAGCGTGTTCAATAGATTCAAACAAACAGCATAAGAAAAACAGTATTTAATTAAATAGGAACAAAATTGCTTTAATCATGCAATATTATTTTTATGATAAATCTTCAAAATGTTACAAAAGAGTTAAAAAAAAGCTAATAAGTAAATTTACCAAAGTTACAAAATGAAAAGTCAAAATAAAAATTTTAATAATATTTCTACGTATTAATAGATGAATTTTAAAATAAAAAATGCCAGTTATGGTATGGCATGATAGCCTTCAAACCATTATATACCAAGAATAAGACATCTATATTAAAAGCAAGAAAATACTGCAGAAAGAAAGATTTAGTGAGTGGGAAACATTATGCTAAGAAGTCAAAAGATCTAGTCTTATTAATATGCCAGCTTCCCAGAAGTGAATTACAACTTCCATGCAAGTACAATGAGAGTTTCAAAAGGCTTTATTTCTTCTTGAGAAAATAGTAGCTAGCCAGGGCACTGCAGGCATTTGCTCACTCTCTCTGCTTCCTGGCCACCAGGAGATGAGCTGCAGTGCTCCACAATGCCTGCATGATGGACTGACACCTCTGTGGCATCAAAAGAAATCCACTGCACCTTAGGTTGTTTTGACAGACATTTATTTCCCCACAGTGATGAGCAACATGATACTCTAGAAGTTTTGAATCCTTTATGGGCAAAACATTGATCCAGAGTTTGACTATGATGCAGCTGATGGAAATATATATATATATATATATATATATATATATATATATATATATATATATATATGAATAGACTATGCATTTAAGTAGTGACACACTCATCCAGCAAGGCTGCACCTCCTAAAAGTACCACAACCTTCTGAAACAGCACTATCAGATAGTGACCAGGTGTTCAAACTTGTGAGCCATATCCGAACAAAAATAAGCACTTCACAGTTATAAATAATAGGAGTTGTTTGGCATGAAAGTCAGTCACAAGAAAAATTTTTATCATAGAAATAAGTCCGTAACCATCCTTAGCAAAGCAAAACCATCTTTAAAACAGACTTAATGCCTGAAAAAAGCTAATTGACTCACATAGAGTTTTGAGGATCTACTCACCAATTCTCTTTGATATATTCTTACCCTAAACTAGTTTAGCATGTAATGAAATTGTCAACTGCCAGTTACTCTTCATAAATTATAACTTGTGAGTCATTAGAAATATCTTTATAAAAGAAACACAAAAGCTCATTGGCATTTGGAGGGAAAAGGAACTCTCATATATTGCTGATAAGAATACAAATGAGTGTAGTTGATACTGAAACCAGTACAAAGGCTCTTCACAAAACTGAAAATCAGACTACTAGACGATAGCTCTTCCTGCTCCTGGTGTACTCCTGAAGGAACCCAAATCAGCGTACACAGAAATGCCTGCACACCGTGTTTACTGAGACAGTATTCACAAGAGTTAAAGGAAACTAGTCAATGTGCCCATCAACCGAGGAATGAGTCCAGAAAATGTGATATATATTTATGCAGTGAAGTTTTATTTAGCCCCAAACAGTGATGCAGTTATGGTGTTTGCAGGGAAATAGGTGGAATTAGATATAATGTGAAGCAAAGTAAGCTGTATTCAGAAAGACAAATAGTTGATGTTTTCTCTTATATGCAGAATCTAGATTTATAGACACGTGCATATATATGTAAACACATAGATGTCGTATATATCTGACATGGAAGTGAAGTGATACTAAGTGGATAGAGAAAGGAGTGTAAAGGGAGAGGGGAAAGAGAATAAGGGAGTGATAGGTGGTAAGAAAGACAAACAACTTATGTTTCCTTTCATATGCAAAATATAAAAACTGTGTGTGTGTGTATGTGTGTGTGTGTGTGTGTGTGTGTGTGTGTGTGTGTGTTGATATGAAAGCAAAGGAGAATATTTCAGAAGAGCAGAGGGACCAAAGGGAGGGGGGTGGGAACAAGAGAATGCAAATAAGGGGTGAACATGAATGGGCAAAGTAGAAGGATACATAGATATCAACTATCATAATGATACCTGTCATTTAGTATGATAACTAGAACAATCATTAACAAAAAAAATCCCTCTGTCCCCCAAGCATAACATTGCAGTGCTATTCATGAACTCTCAAATACCTTGATTAACATGTATCATACTGCAGCCTTTAAGTGATTAGAAACTATCCAAACACTGGTTCCTAATTCAGGAATTAGAGAACAAATACTTCCTCCAAATTTTATTTTTTAAAGATTAATATTCAAGTTCATTCACATGTCTTAAATCAGAGACAAAAGGGGATGATCTAAAAATGCCTAGAAAAATGGCATTCCAAGTTTGGTGAGGAGAACACTAAGGTGATTAGGGGTTGACAGCACTGGATGTCTCTCTGGTAGGTGAAGAGCAGATGTTCTCTCTGCTTTCTTAGGCCACATCATCACAGAAACATCCCTTTGCTTAAAGGTTTCTATAACCCATTATGAAACAGTTGGTTAAAGTTATTGGTTAAATTCTGTGGTTTGAAGCAGTACTCTTACATTTAGAAACATCAGAAAGGTTATACTAAAATGTGAATGTCACACCTTACAGCAATGCCATTTATACCAAGGCAGAGCATTGCGTTTCAGGATGAGAAGAGATGAGGAAAAGGTCAAATGGCAGAAGTCTTCATAATTGGAGCTATTTTGCTGTAAAATGAGTAAGAATTCATAGCATATATGAATTGTTAAAAGAAATATTTCTCTTCAAATACAAGCAGATTAAAGTCAAGAATAGTAAGGAAATATATATTTTACTACCTTCTGTTACACTCATAGTTGGGTTAGAGAAATGTAAAGAGTGATAAGAAGGGTCACCCCATTATGATCACTATAAGGAATGATATTAGATGATTTACTTCCAAGTAGAATAAACTCTACAAGACACAAAAGGCAATTTGCAATACAAAATCATTCCTTCACTCCCCAAATGGCACTGTAGAAAAACTGTGGTGGTAAAGTTTTATTTTCAAGTTGATTGAATTGGGAGGTGCCTAAAAGATTAATACAGCACACCTCAGCATGCACCTGTCTGCAAGAGAACTTCCAGACAGCCTTTGACTGTGAGGGTCCTCATCTAATGAGTAAAAAAATTTCCTGGTGGAGTCATCACATGGCAACATTATTGGTAAGTGGTAAAAATGGGCCCAGTGAGAGCCACTGGGTCACAAGAAGTATGTACTTGAGTGTACCTTGTCCTGGCTCCTTCCCATAGTCCCTTTCTCTGCTGCATGTCTACTATGAGATGAACATCCTCTGCCATGCTCTCTTGCCCCCATGATGCCCTGCCTTCCCTCAGAGACAAGGGCCTAAGGAATCATGAACTTAAATCTCGGAAGCTGTGAGCCAAAGTCAATCTTTCCTTCACCCAGGCTGTTCCTGTCAGGTGTCTCTGAGACACAATGAATATATCAGTGTTTTAGACCAGGCTGTTCCTGTCAGGTGTCTCTGAGACACAATGAATATATGAGTGTTTTAGAAGAAGATTGATGTCATATTGGCATAGAGTAATTTTCATTATGTGAGCAAAAATCATGTGACCCAATGTACTTCAGACAGTGAGCATGGTGATATTTTTCCAAGTTGGGCTTGGGTGAAAATAACACTGTAAAAGTAGCAAGAAGGAGGAACTTCTGAGCTGACCATTTGAGAAGCTCAGTGGATCTGCTGTCAAGAGAAGCAGAGGGAAATTATGAACTAAAACGTGGACTGAAGAGATGGCTCAGTGGTTAAGAGCACCGGCTGCTCTTCCAGAGGACCTGGGTTCAAGTTCCAGTACCCAGAGGGTGGCTCACAACCATTTGTAATTCTAGCCCCAGGGGATCCCATGTCCTCTTCTGGCCTCCTTGGGCACCAGGCATGCATATGTTACTCAGATATACATACAGGCAAAATGCCTATAAACATAAAATAAAATAAGTTTAAATTAAAATAGTCTGCTGTTGCCCCACAAAAATAGTGGGAAGGAGATACAACCACAGAACAAGTGTTCATTCAAGAAAATCTGTGACTGTTCAAAAGAAACCTTGTAAGTCTGTGGTACATGAGACAAAAATCTATTCCTTCTGCCTCTACTTAACTCAGCAGCACAGATACCTTACTTTAGACAGGTGCACCCAAATACAGGGCTTTCTCTACTCCCCTCCAGAGGATCTTTTTCTAACAGGGACAAAGTACTACTTTACATTCTGCTCCCATGCATTCCGTGCCAAGGACTCATACATGACGAATGTGGTAAGAAATGGGATCTCCAGCAGCAGATGGCCAACACGAGGTAAGCTCAATAGGATTTTTGGAGTTTTTGTTTTTGTTTGGTTTGGTTTGGTTTTTCCAACAATGCTTTGTCAGATAATTTTTGTTTTTAACCTTACAGATCTTTTTTAAAAATTAATTAAATTTATTTATTTATTTTACATCCTGACTGCAGTTTCCCTTCCCTTCTTTTCTCCCATTCCCTCTCCTCAACCCCCTCTGCCATTCCCCCCACTCACTCCTCCTCCATTTCTGTTCAGAAAGTGGCAGGCCTCCCATGGGTCTCAGTTCATAATAAAGTTACTTTGGCCTATGGCAAGGCAGGATAGAGATAGGCGGGAAATCCAAGCAGAGATACAAGAGAAGAAGGGCAGAGTCTGGTAGATGCCAACCAGCAGCCCAAGGAGCAACATGCCAGCAGACCAGTAATGCCACAGACACATGGAAGTACATAGATTAATAGAAATGGGTTAATTCAAATGTAAGAGCTAGCTAGTAATAGCTTAAGCCATCGACCAAACATTTATAATTAATATAAGCCTTAATACAAGCTTCTGAATGGTTTATTCAGGAAATGGCAGGCAGGAAAATTTGTCCAGTTACAACAGTCCACCCATGAGATCTCTTCTATTTTTCTTACTCAGAGAGATCTGTGCATTCCCCCATTGGGCCCTCCTTGTTATAGAGCCTCTCTGGGTCTGAGGATTGCACCATGGTTATTCTTTACTTTACAGCTAATATCCACTTATAAGTGAACACATAACATGTTTGTCTTTCTAGGTCTAAGTTACCTCACTCAGGATGATTTTTTTTCTAGTTCAATCCATTTGCCTTCAAATTTTACAATGTCATTGTCTTTAACAGCTGTATAATACTCTATTATATAAATGTACCACATAGACTTTATTCATTCCTCAGTAGAGAGACATATAGGTTGTTTCAAGATTCTGGCTATTACATATAATGCTGCTATGAACATAGTTGAGTGAGTGTCCTTGTAGTTGAGCATCCTTTGGGTATATGCCCAAGAGTGGTAGCTGGGTCTTGAGAAACTACATATTGATTTCTAAACTGGCTGTACAAGTTTACACTCCCATCAGCAGTGGAGGAGTGTTCCCCTTGCTCCACATCCTCTCTAGCATAAGCTGTCATTTGTGGTTTTGATCTTAGCCATTCTGACAGATGTAAGATGGTATCTCAGAGTCATTTTGATTGCATTTCCCTGATGACTAAGGATGTTGAGCATTTCTTAAAGAAATCTATGCCATTTGAGATTCTTCTGTTGGGAATTCTCTGTTTAGATTTGTACTCAATTTTCTAATTGGATTATTTGTTTTGTTGATGTCTAGTTTCTTGAGTTCTTTATATATTTTGGAAATCAACCCTCTGTTGAATGTGGAGTTGGTGAAAATCTTTTCCTATTCTGTAGGCTGCCATTTTGTCCTATTGATGGTGTCCTTTGCCTTACAGAAGCTTTTCAGTTTCACGAGGTCTCATTTATTGATTGTTGTTTTTAATGCCTGTGATATCAGTGTTCCTGTTCAGGAATTTGTCTCCTGTGCCAATGAGTTCAAGGCTATTCCCCACTTTCTCTTCTATCAGATTCAACATATCTAGTTTTATGTTGAGGTCTTTGATTCACCTGGATTTGATTTTTCAGGGTGATAGATGTGGATCTATTTGCATTCTTCTACATGCTGACATCCAGTTATACCAGCACCATCATATGAAGATGCTTTCTTTTTTGCATTGTATAATTTTGGCTTTGTCAAAAATCAGTGTGTGGATTTACATCTGGGTCTTCGATTCGATTCCATTGATCCACCTGTCTGTCTTTATGCCAAAACCGTGTTGTTTGTATTACTCTAACTCTGTAGTGAAACTTGAAATCAGGGATGGCAATACCTCCAGAAGTTCTTTTGTTGTACAAGATTGTTTTAGCTGTCCTAGGGTTTTGTTTTTTTCCATATGAAGTTGAGTATTGTTTTTTTCAAGGTCTGTAAAGAATTGTGTTGAGATTTTAACAGGGATTGTGTTAAATACCTTAAAGATCTTTTAATTTTGCTTTTGTGAGTTTTCTCTCTGTGTGAATGTATATGTCTCAGCATCAATATTGTTTCTTTTTAAAAAATATTTATCTTTTATTCTTATGCATATGTGTGTACTCCACACACATGCAGGATCCTGTGGAGCAGAAGATGGCATCAGATCCCCTGGAACTGGAGTCACAAACAGTGTGAGCCACCATGTGGGTTCTGGGAACTGAACCAGGGTCCTCTGAAGAGCAGCCAGTACTCTTAAGCCCTGAGCTATCTCTCCAGGCACCCATGTGTGTTTCTTGTGTTTTCATTTGGCTTTTTTTCTGTTTGTTTGTTTGTTTGCTCTATGTTTGGCTTATTTTTATTTCATCTTTTTTTTCCCTTTTAGGTGTCCATTTGTTCTCTAATAAGGCAGAGAAAGAAAAGATGTGAATTTGGGTGAGTGGGAGAATGGGAAGGAGTTGGGGATGGGAAACCACAATAAGAATATTTTGTACGAAAGAAAATCTATTTTCAGTAATAAATAAATAAATATTTTTTAAAAAGAAATAAATGAGGTCCCCTTTGTTCAGGCCAGCATCACTCATAGAGGGTCTGGTGTTACTGCAAATACTAGCACCCCAAAGGCCTTTGTCACAGATCCTAAGAGGCATACCGAAAGGACCTGAAGCTACTAGAGCCCCTAAAGCTCCTAGCATTAAAGGAGCAGTGTTACTCAGAGGAAAGCATACAGCTGTCCACACCCCAGTGTTGCAGCTGAAATTCTGATGGCTCTTACTTGGGCAAAGGATCTTATGAAAGAGATAGCTCCCTTCTTTAGAGGGAACTCACTTCATTTGCAACCAAGTGTGGAGTTCAATGCCAGAGGCACTATAAAAAATAATGGAGATTGGTCGATTTATTGGATAGATGTAGATTGCGTTATAGCCTACTGACTTAGATGTAAGGAACTGTGGAAAAATAAACAGCCAAAAGGAAAGCACCAGGAGTCAAGACAAAAGTCAAATACCAAAAGAATATTCACTCCCAAGGAATGCCCAGATTGAATGGGTTTGCACTAGAGAGTGAACTGTTACTAGGGGGCCTTTTTTTCTTATGAGAAAGCAATGAGTGGAAATTTAGAAATCTAATTTTGTCAGGAAACTAGAAAAAGTGATACTGGAATCACTGTCACCCCAGAGCAGCTCAGCACATAGCTAATGCTGTGGTCCTAGAGGGGTAACCACAGAAGCTTAATACAATGGGAAGACAATGAGAATACTTTACTAAATAGCCAAGTCAACCATCGACAGATCAGCAAAGACAAGCCAGAAAGAGGAGATGAATCCTGGGCTCTGACATACCAGATCACTGGAAAGTTCTAGATTCCAGCAGTAAACTACGAGACATCTGATAAATACCAAGGATGATGCATACATGGAGACAAAACAAAACATATGAACAAAAAAGGACCACTGAAACTACTTCCAAGATTGACCAGATGTCCAATTTTACAGCCTCTCCAAGACAGTCATCGTAAGTGTGTTTGAACTGAGCAAAGGAAGCCATGACTAAGGAAATAAAGGAACAGCCAACACACTTGGGGGAAATATTTGTAAATCATAATCTGACAAGGAGTTACTACCCAAAATACACAAGGAAGTCAACTTAATAGCCAGATGTCAATAAAAAGTTTAGTGAAGGGCTTCATTAGATCTTTCTTAATAGATGTTGTAAAAGTGACAGAGAAGTATGAGTAAATGTCTTACACTGCCAACTGCCGGAGGAATGCAACCTAAAACCACAAGTCATCACCTCGTGCCTATTGGAAATGTCTAAAACCATGAGGAGAAAGTCAGCCATTGTTGCCAAGAATGTAGAGAACAGGAACTCCTTGTAATGGTTAATAGAGTTATGAACTAGTGCCATGCATGAGGATGACTGCTGTAATCCCAGCACTTGAAAGGCTGAGGGGGAGCAATCTCTAGTTAGAAGACAGCCTGTATCACACACTGTCTAGGGATGCCCTATCTTGAAAAATCAAATAACTCAAAGGACAGACAATGAGAGTGAGAAATAGAAATTAACATTTTGAAAAAACAATCTGGAATTTCCAAAAAAAATTAGCCATATTACAATATAACCTAGCCATTTCACTTCTGGTGTATATTCGAAGGAACTGGAGTCAGTGGGTCAAGGGGATAGGCACACTCTCATGTTCACTGTAATGTTTATAGTAAGCCCAGTTCAGCTTGTTATACTAGTGAAAAATGAGCTTGAGATCTATTGCACAGCACTGGAGTTGACAATAATGTATTGTGTATTCGAAAATTGCTAGCAGAATAAAAATGTGAAGTTCTTATTACAAAATAAGACAAGTGCGATGTTACTAATGTATTAGTTGGATTAATTTAATTATTCCATATATTCATCAAAATATCATCTTAACTTGATGATGGCAGCTTGGTGATGGATCACTTGCCTAACCTCCCTGGAGTCAATTCTCAACACTGAAAAAAATACCTTCTTATATACCATTAATATATATACAATTATCATTTGTTAAGTAAAAATCTTTAAAATGAAGTAAAGGAATCTTTATGACAATATTACATCAAATGGATCATATTTATGAAAATAAATAAATTGCAAGGGGAAAACTAGATAGAAAATCTGTATTTTGAAAGTATTATTACTAGAGTGAAAAATTCACCAGAGGAGCACAACAGTAGTTTGAGTTGACAGAAGAAATAATTAATAAACTTGGAAATACATTGATAGAAAGGCCAGGCATGGTGCACACACCCATAATCACTTGGAAATTGGAGTCGGTATGATTAGGAATTTAAACAATCCTTAGAAACAAAGTTTGAGGCTTTGTGAAACCTTGTTTTAAGAAAAACAAAGCAAAACAATCATGACGACAAAGGCAACATAAAAATATATTGATAGAGAATATGTTACTCAAAGAACAAGAAGGGAAATAAAAGCAGATAAAAATGAACAGTCTTGAAAGAAAGTGGTCTGCTATTGAGCACACAAATATGTGCATGGTGTAAATACAAAAAAGAAGAGAAACAAAGGAGCAGAAACAATACTCAAGGAAATAACAGCTAAACCCCAGAAAATTAACCTACCCGTTTAGGAGGCTCAACAAATAAGTAGGAAAAGAACAAAGAGATCAACAGCAGACAACATGGCAGAAATGCGAAAAGCCAAAGCCAAGGTTGAAATGTTGAAGGACAAAGATAAAATGAGAAAATCAGGGAACCCTCCAAAAGCATAAGAGACAGCTCTTCACAACAAGCATGCAGGAGGTCCTCAAAGGAAGAATCAATCACTCTATGCCCACAAGCCTTCAGAATTAAAGCTCAATGAAAGACATTCTAGATTAATGCAAACTGGAGTCATTTGTTGAGAGCTAACTGTATTCGCTCCCTTTTGTTGTGATAAGCCCCATGGCCAATGCAACTCAGAGAAGGAAAGGTTTATTTGACTTATGATTTCAGAGGGAGAGTCGATGACGGCAGGGAAGGCGTGGCAGCGGGAAGCCAGAGCAGGAGCCTGAGCAATCCCATCTTCGGCCATAGACGTGAGACAGAGAGGGAACTGGAAGTGGAGCATGGCTGAAAATGCCTCCCTCAGGTACATGCTTCCTTCAGCAAACCTTCCTTCCTGAAGGCTTGGTATTATCTCCCAAACAGCTCCACCACCTGGCAACCAAGTGTTCAAATACCTGTGCCTACGGAAGACATTTCTCATTCCAATCACCACACTTCCCCACCTCATAAGAAATATTAAAGGAAATTATTTAGAATCAAAGCAAAGTGGTACACACTGGAACTGGTAACACACTAGCTGGTAAAGAGCACTAGGAAAGATAATTGTGTTACTTAAAAGATAGTATAAATATCTCTCTTTTCTTATTTCATATGAGTTACATAAAAAATGGGAGTTGGGGAGATGGTTCAGCTATTAAGAGTACTGGCTGCTCTTCAAGAAGACCTAGGTTTGATTCCCAGCACCCACGTGAAGGCTCACAGCTGTCTATAAGTCCAGTCTAAGGGACCCATCACTTTCTTTTGACCTTTTTGGGCACCAAGCATAAACATGGTACCAGATATACATTCAGAAAAAGAACACCTATACATATTAAATAAATACATCTTTTTAAAATTTAAAAAAATATTGTTTGCCTGCATTAATAGGTCAGTAATAGATACTATATTTTCCAATAAAACACAGAGGAGAAGGTGGGGGCAGAGTTTTGTTTGGCTAAAGAAATAAGCCTAGCTGGGCAGGAGTGGTACACACCTTTAAAATCAACACTTGGGAGGCAGAGGCAGGTGGATCTCTCTGAGTTTGAGGCCAGCCTGGTCTACAGAGATAGTTCTAGGACAGCCAGGGCTACACAGAGAAACTCTGTCTCAAAAAAACAAAAAGAAAACAAAACAAAATAAAAACAAAACCCTAAGTATATGATTTTTTCTCACATTTTTCAAAATATATATAATATTATGAGGTAATAATTACACAAATGATGTATTACATAGTTTGTGATGCTTAGAGACATAAATTTATATCAATAATGCCACAAGAGAAAGGGAACAGAACTATATGAAAGTATGTATATATGTATGTGTGTGTGTGTGTGTGTGTGTGTGTGTGTATCACAATGGAATTGTTAGTATACATTTGAAGCTAATTTGAATAAGTTAAGACTGATGGTAAGCCGTAAGCAACAACTAAGGAAACAATTAAGAAAAATATTATTAAATATTGAGAATACTACTATAAAAATTTATTCACTAAAAAACTGGGCTATAGGTCAGTGGTAGAGTACTTGCCTAGCATCTGCAAGATCCTGAGTTTAAGCCCAAGTAGTGTGCACATACGTATGTGTATGTGCATGTATATTTACATATGTACATATGTGTGTATATATGTGCATGAATATGTACATATATGTGTATATATATAAATGAAGGCTAAAAATTCAACCGAAAATTGTTGAAAGTAAAAGCTGGTTTTTAAAAGGTCAACAAAATTGTCAAACCTGTAGCTGGACTGACAAAGAGAAAAAGAGAGATAAAATATCATCAAAAGAAATTAAAGAACTAGATAACTTCCTCTAGTTACAGATTGGAAAACAAAGGATAGCAATTCTCCCCACACTGATCTTCAGATTCAGCTAGGCCTTCATCGGAATCACAGACAACCGAGGACACTACAAGCTGCTTGTGACATTCATATGAAGTCTCCAGGATCCCAGAAGAGCCAAAACAATCCTGTAAAATATAAACAACTTGGTGAGATTCAGACTTCCTGACTTTACAAAGGATGATAAGGGAACAGTGATCAAGACTGTGGTGCTGGCCAAACAGTAGATGCAGAGATAATGGAATACCATTGAAGAGCCATAAATAAAATGGTGTCTAATAAACGATGCTGAGAAGAGATGGACTAAGTCATCAGGTTGAACTTCTTCCTCACAGCACATAGTTAACAAACCAGATTGAATACTGAAATGTAAGCACTAATACCAAAATCTTGCTGAGGGAGGGGAGGAGAAAGGAAGGGAGGGGAAGAGGGAAGGAGGAAGGGAGGGAGGGAGTGGGGAGGGAGGGAGGGAGTTAATACTAAGCAACATGAAAACCAATATTAAGAAGCTTTTCTTCCACATGGTTGTTTAAGATGTTTCATAATTTTAGGTCTTGCCTCTAAGTCTTTAATCAATTTGAGTTTATTTTATATTTGATGTAAACAGGTATCCAATTTCATTCTTTTGTGTGTGGTTATGCAGTTTTCCCAGGAATACCTGTTGAAGAAACTAGCCTTTCTTCATTGAGTACACTCAGGCCCTTCCTGAAGATACGTTAACTGTGTGTACCTTTTTATTCCTGGGCACACTATTCCATTTCACTGATTTATACATTTGTTTTTTTGTCATTCTGTTTTGATTAGTATTGTTTGTACAATAGTAGACAGGGATGTCTCCAGCTCTGTTATTTTCAAGATCATATTTTCCTCTCAATGATCATTTGTAGTTTTGTATAGACTGTAGAATTGTTTTTTTCTATGTCTGTAAAAAAAAATGCCTCATAATTTGATAGACATTGCACTGAGTCTATAGATCACTTTGGGCAATGTATACATTTTTATAATATTAGATATTCTAATCCATGAGCACATATCTTTAGATTGTTAATATCTTCTTTAGTTTCTTTAATAAGTGTTTTACAGCTTTAGCATGTAATCATTTCCCTCCTCAGTTAAGTTTCATTCATCATCAATAATAATGAAATACAAATCGAAACCACAATGAGATATCACCACACCCGTCAGGATAGCTAGTGTTAAAACAAAGAAGTTGCCAGGGCTGTTCCACAGAGAAACCCTGGCTCAAAAGAACAACACAACAAAAACAAAAATAAACAAAAAACGCCAAAGAAGCTATTGGTGAGGATGTGGAGAAACTGGAACCCCAGTGCGCTGTTGGTGAGAATAAAATAGTCTGCCATAGAAAACAAGATGATGGCTCCCCAAGAAATCAAAAATAGAGCTACCTACAACTGATTAAGCAATTTTAATACTGGATATTCATCCTAAATCATTGAAGATCTTGAGTTAATTATTAGCACACCCATATGCACTGCAAGTGTTCCTAATAACCATGACAGAAATAACCTAATTGTCCATCAGAAGATTAATGAGTATATGAATTATTTTTCTGACAGCTGAGACAAAGTACCTGGCAAAAAGCAATGCAATCTGAAGGCAGGAAGAGATTATTTCAGCTCCCAGTCTGCAGGATGACAGTCCACCATGGCAAGGAGTACATAATGCATACTTCCAACGAAGGAAACTCTTCGAGAGGCAACAACATGAATGAACTTTGAAGGTATAATAATAATAAGCAAACGAAGTCAGCCAGAGAAAAATACTGTATGTTGTATGAGGTACTATAAATAATCATTCATAAATTCAATTAATAAACTGGTATTGGCTAAAGGTTGGGGGAAGGGGAATCAGGATTATTTATCAATGAACACACAGTGTCAGCTGAACAAGAGGAATAAGCTCTAGAGATCTGTTGTGTCATACTGGACCTGAAGTCTACAATTCTGTGTTGCTTATTTAAAATGAAAAACAAAAAAAAAAAAGATGGAGATGGTAGATTTCAGGTTAAGCATGCTTAAAAATAAAATTTAAATTTAAAACTCTGAATTTTTCTACTTTAAAAGTGTGAGTTTATAATATGTGAAATATTTCTCAAAACACTTTTAAAGTGATGGATATTAACTTACAAGCTAAAAATGTCCACTTTTTTTTAAATTAAGTATCAATTTGTCATGATTAGTTATTATCTCTAGATCAAAAATCCTAATACAAAACAGGAAAATTAGGAAAAAGAAACTCATCAAACAGACAGTTCCTAAGAAAAGAGAATTGCAAAGCATATGGGCTAGAAAAAAAAAATGTCTGCTTGATTTCTTTCCATGAAACTAGAACAACCCTTACTGAGAGAACATGGTGGAGATAGTTGGTCACAGATTCACGGCACGTTAGGAGAAAAAGGAAACTTGAGACAGTCCAAAACCGAGGGCATTTCACACCAGGAGTTGTAGATACACATAACAAAACAACTGCCCATGGACCAAGTTCAGAACACAATGGACTTGGAGCACGTATTTCTGATGCCCCATCCCTACCAAATAACTTGTGAGATCAGAAAGAAAATGTATGCCAGCAGAGCAGAGGCAGGAAAAACTGAATTGTCACATTGTCCAAACATGGAAGAGATGACATGCTCCGTCTGATGGACTCCAACCAGCATAGAATGTCAAGTTTATTGTTGCTTCTTCGCCTTCAGAATTGCCAAGAGAAACTACAAAGCCAGATTTCCATATACAAACTCCTGAGGTTTTTAATTTAAGAAGATTCGAAGGCACATGTCTATGTTGGTTTGGGTGGAAGAGTAACAGTTTTTGACTTTAGAAAGTTTATTTTCCTTTAGACTTCAACTGGGATATTTCCTAAGCTATGAGTGATCCCAATAAGCCAAGATTTGATTTGAATCCTGGAGTTGTCATGGAAGGATTAAAAAATATTGCTGTGGGATGGTCTGTATATCAAGTGTGTTGCTGATTGGTCAGTAAATAAATCACTGATTGGCCATTGGCTAGGCAGGAAGTATAGGCGGGACAAGGAAAAGAATTCTGGGAAGTGGAAGGCTGAGGGAGAGACACTGCCAGCCGCCATCAGGACAAGGAAGATGTAAGGTACCAGTAAGCCATGAGCCATGTGGCAAAGTAAAGATTAATAGAAATGGGCTAAATATAAGAGTAAGAGCTAGACAATAACAGGCCTGAGCTAATGGCCAAGCAGTTTAAATAATGTAAGAGTCTGTGTGTTTATTTTATAAGTGGGCTCTGAGACTGGCGGGACTTGGTGGTGGGAGCTGGAGAGAAATTCTCCAGCAACAAATGGCGTCCAACGTGGTGGCAAGAGTTTCCACCTAAAAACTTAGAAAAAAGATTCTAAAACGGACCTAAAAACAGCTTCCTAATTGTCTCTCTCAAATAAGCGGCAGCTGCCGGTTTGAGCTACTGGCGGGTTCCTAGCGTGCGCTCTCGACCTGCAGTATGGTGGGAATGAGGCCTCTGCAAGTAGCACATTAAACTGTGTGGTGAATTTAGCCTTTGCTAGTACAAAACAAAAAAAGAGGTTTCTGGGCTACATGCTACTTTGGTAAAAGTGTAGACCCACTATTTCTGAGAGTTATGGCTCCCAGAGCTGGCGGAAAGCGGACCGCCGCCATGTTGGGAAGCTGAAGTGGGCGGAACCAGCAGCCACAGCGCCAGTGCCGTTTCAGGCTTAGAAGGCTACAGTTTAAAGCAATAGGCTCACGCTAATATAAAAAAATAAGCCATGTAAAGATGGCTACCACACAAAGAATCTGGATTATGTTCTCTTTGATATTCGTAACTGCAGAAAAACATTTGATTGTAAAAGCTGTTGAGTTATGCCAAAATGTATATTTTAAAGGTACCTTGACTTCAAAATTTGGATATAAGGATATGTTGCTTTGGAAAAGAGTCTCTGCTCTTGTTTCCACAGAAAGCCAGAGACTATGGATTTGTTCCAGATTAAGATACATCAGGTTTGACCAGCCAAGACCCCCTGAAAGGTCTCCAATGACACCATGGCCCAGATGATTCAACATCCAGAATGGTTTCAAGTCAACTGGCTCAGATATACAGCCTCACGG
Source organism: Peromyscus eremicus (assembly GCF_949786415.1). NCBI lineage: Eukaryota > Metazoa > Chordata > Mammalia > Rodentia > Cricetidae > Peromyscus > Peromyscus eremicus. The sequence continues at coordinate 39,823,397 of NC_081419.1, forward strand.
ACTACTCCATGATCCTAAAATTTTCTTTATGTCCCCATAAGATACAGCGCCCCCCTCCAGCAGGAAGTAGTAAGAGAAGCTACGCCCAAATTCCCAAATATACCAAGCTGGCTTTAGAGATGGAATTGGCTCACTCCCCCTCTAAACCCAGACATATTGCTCAAAAAAAAAAAAATGGTTAAGAGATTCTTGTGTCCCAAATCAAAAGAGCCCTCTGCTGTGGGACAGAGAAAAAACAATATTTTTATTTAAATCAGGTTGATTATAAATACAATCTCTTTCTAAAACAAAAAGGGGGATAGTTTAGATATGATAGGATGAAAGGGTAGATTAATGAACCTACTTTTAAAGAATAACAACTTGTTTAAAATGTTTTACATTGCTATAGATTTTAGTTTATTGATACAAATTTAAACTTAATTTTGTTATACTGTATATATATTTCTATTCTTGTTTGAGGTATTATGTTTATGTAACTCATTTAAAATTGTAATGGATAATTAAAAAATAGATTAATAGTTAGTCATCTATGATAATATTTGTAGCCATGTTAGTTAAGTCTTCTAGGTATACATAGATATATTTCAGATAGATAGGTAGTCTTCAAACACTTCAAAGACCTACAGAATATGGCATTTAAAATGTTTTAAAAGTTTAGACTTTTTGGACAGTGAGACATGTCTGCTCCTGACGGCACCGGTTTACTTCAGAGAGGAGGATGGGCATCGAAGACACTCCATATGGAGTTTATCTTCACCTTGACAAAAATAGCCATTTGGGCAAGAAACTGTTCTTGCCTGGACTGCTTGATCAACTGGACATGCAGGACCCATAGAAAGGTGACCACTGAACTTTGCTTGACAAAATGGTCCTTCAGGTTCCTGCTTTGCAGAGAAATCTGCCAGACATTCTACAAGACACAGAGAAAAGTAAATAAGAGACTCTAGGCCTGTGGGCTGAAGACAGATGCCCCAACTTTACAAGAAAACTTTGGATGACTGTCCAGGCTCAGCTGTCTCTGTCTACCCTACAAGACTCCTAAAAGTTGCTTATATCCTTCTCCATTTCTCAGGTAGTAGCATATCCTTCTGAGGTCTTTGATGTGGTTAAAGACTAGATACTTACAATTTTCCTTAGTTATAATAAAAGATAAGTTAGATATAAAACCTTAAACTTACAAATATAAGATAGATAGGATCTCTTCTTTAATATTGTAACTGTAATTCTTGCTTGATAATTGTTTTGTTATATGTAATTTTACTATGTTAAAGTTAAAACTTTCCTTTTTAAGAAAAGAAAAGGGGAAGTGCTGTGGGATGGTCTGTATATCAAGTGTGTTGCTGATTGGTCAGTAAATAAATCACTGATTGGCCATTGGCTAGGCAGGAAGTATAGGCGGGACAAGGAAAAGAATTCTGGGAAGTGGAAGGCTGAGGGAGAGACACTGCCAGCCGCCATCAGGACAAGGAAGATGTAAGGTACCAGTAAGCCATGAGCCATGTGGCAAAGTAAAGATTAATAGAAATGGGCTAAATATAAGAGTAAGAGCTAGACAATAACAGGCCTGAGCTAATGGCCAAGCAGTTTAAATAATGTAAGAGTCTGTGTGTTTATTTTATAAGTGGGCTCTGAGACTGGCGGGACTTGGTGGTGGGAGCTGGAGAGAAATTCTCCAGCAACAAAATATAGAGGATATGTTCTTATAAAATATGCCTGGAAAATGCTCTTAATGATTCTTTGTTCTTAGAATAATAGACTTCTGTTATGCAGCTATCTGCTAGGATCCTCTGAAGGTCTTCTTTTTTTTTTTCCATTTTACTTCTAAGTGGCCCATTGTCTGAACTTAATATGTTGACTTAATGCTAGAAAAGTATGCATTTGACGTGAAAATTTGAAAGCTAAGATACAAATGGATAAAGATGGAGGAGTCATTCAGTTCAGCTCTGTGTAGAAAGTGGATCATGGCAACTATACAAACTGGTTCATCTTTTCCTGCTACTGAATGATAGGCTACAATGAAATTTCTATGGTTTCCAGAAGTATTTCAGAGAGATCTCAATCAAATCTGAAAAACAAAACAAAAACATCATCATTTTGCCTATGAATTAAGTTTTTAGGGAAATCTTCAGAACCTAATGCTCTGAAGAGGAGATGAGACTGGGAAAAACAAATTTGATGTTTCCATCTTATACTGGACAAGTCCTTTCAGGACTAGGTATGTGGAACTCCACAAGTACTCCTGAATGCCAGTGTCTGTGTGGCTGGTAGACGGTGAGTTAAAGTGTGCTAAATACCAGAGAGGAAATGAATGAAGCTGCCGTAGACCCCCCATGCCCTAAGTCCCACAATCAATCTTAGAGTCTGCCTATGAAGGAAGGTTGATGCTAGAAACTTCATCTCCCTAAGACTCAAATCCTTTCCTGCAATGAGAACATTTTCCTTGGTTCTGTCTATTTCAACAAAAGAAATGCTTCACGGTCATGAAAATCCCAAACTGTGCAGTGCTTTAAAGCTTGAACAATTTCTGACCTCTCAAGCTTTCTCCAACAACTTGCCATGTCCATCCCTTGAATACACAAATTTGCCTGACTCAGTCAAAACTGTCATCAATCAGGACTTTGCAGTAAATAATGCCCTGGAAATTGTTCCCTGAGCTGCAATGAATGAGTATTCCAATACCAGGCATTCAGAGTTATTAGATGAGAAGTAAAGAATCCCAGCAGGATGAATTTTGCCTGTATTTGCAGTGAGGTGGTCCCTGCTCACTAACAGCAGAAAGAATATTGTAAGGAAATGGCTAAAATTGTATGAAAGTGAAGTTCATATTGATTTTATTCAGTATTGGTACGTATGAAAATGACCAAAACATGTTTTGTTTTGGTTTTGGCTTGTCTTTTAAAAGGCTCAACATTACATATCAAACTCAAAAAAGATAGTGAAACACCTCTAAACCTTTTTTCAACTTTGAAGTTTATTGGAAAAATTTCCCCATAGTTCATAAAAAATCTTATCAATTTGAATAAATTAGGTCTCTAAATTATGGTTCTGGCTTTACAAGTATTTCCCATTGTTAAATAATGTCTTATCTACTTACAAAACACTTAATTGGCATTGAAGAGTGTATATACCTGTTACATTGGTGTTTCCTTTTCTCTACCCAGATGAATTTGCTGTTCTAGCATCATACCTGTCTTAATAATACTGAGATAGTATCACAGCATAACCGAGTCTTTTCTGTGTGTTGGGATCATGAAACTAATTGTTGCAAAACTGTGTGCACTAGGCACTGCTAGGGGAACCGTGAGGCACAAAGGGTTGTATTCATTGCTTGGGTCACACACTAAATGGCTGAGTTGCCTTGTCCACCCAGACACTTTCAACCACTATGACATTCCCCTGCTTGTTAGAACTTCTATACGCCCACCGAACAACATTAACCTACTGTGTGAACGTCTATATTCATGTTGGACTGTGTTCTCTCTGTGGGTAATGTGTCTTGTTGGCATTTAAATGGACAGTGCCTAACAAAGCCATAGGAAGATATATATGTTCCAGCCAAAGTATGGAGTTGTCATTTGCTGTCATGGGTCATGTTTTAGCATCTGCATTCTTTTCAAAGTGGTACTTTATTAACACAAAGCACATTTGTGCTTTTTGTTGTTTGTTTGTTTTCAACCAGCAGTCAAATCTGTCTTAAACTAAACAGTGTCTCCCTGTGAATTCACTACCATAATTTTAACAGTTCAGTTTTTGACAAAAGACCACATGGCTTGTTCCTTCTCTCTTGGAACTATCAAGCCACCATCCAGAACTCCAGTGACACTGATCACCTTGGTGAGTGTGCCATGCACTTGTTTCCTGGTCTACAACCCCATTTGAGCCCAGTTTCCTGGGCCTCTACTGTGGTAGTGGACAAATAAATGAGGGATTATTGGCAACTTCCGAATAGCTCATTCACCAGTTGAGCACCGTGACATGTCCTTGTTCAGGGGTCTGCAGTCGAAAGCCTGTATTCTTTACCTTTTGTCAAGGGGCTTCTCATTTTTCTTTTTGCACTTGGCCCTACCAATTATTTAGTTGGTCCTGAATTGTATTCTTCTTAATTGTATATTCTTTGAAATAACTGCTACTATCTCTTGCTGAGCACTCCTCTCTCCTCACTTTGATTGTTTCTGGAAGACAGAACAAGCATCTTCCTTGGCCTCCAATAATTCCTCCATTGTCCTTGCTATCACTATGTTTTGAGAGAAAAGAAAATGACAGAGAAGGGTCTTGGGAGAGGTAAGCAAGTTTCTGTGGTCTTCCCCAGGGTACTCTTCCTACTGGTGTCTTGGTGGGGTAGACGCAGCAGAGAGTACTTACAGGCCAAACCTACATATTGATTCTCAGCACACAAAAAGGGTATTTTCTTCCACCTGGATTAATGTGGTTTATGATTGTCTGAAGTTTAGATGAAACAAACCAACTCAGCTCTCCATAAAGGGAAACTGGGTATGGTAAAGTTTACTTTCTTTTGAGATAGGTTCTCTCTACATAGCTTAGCCTGGCTTCAGATAATCCTCCCACCTCAACCTTCTAATGACAGGGATTTTAGGTGTGTGTCGCAACACCCGAATTTATAAATTAATTAGCAAGAAATATCAGTCTGAAGGGCATCAAGGGAACCCTGATGCACTAATCATCTTACCAGAAACCAGCAAACTGTTCTAAAATATTTCTTATAAAAAGACTATCAAGAATGGGAAAAGAACTATTTTCAGAAAAACAAATTGAGTTCACAGAATTAAAGAAAGAATGGAGAAGTAAAAAGGGAAGATATACTCTTATTAAAATGGAAAAGCAGCTGATGCGTCAATGTCCTTTTGAACTAAGTTGACTTAGTGATTGTTATAAAAGGTATTTATCTCATTCCTCTACTTAAATACAGTACTAGTGTCAATAGACAAACACAGGATGTGGAAAGGAGTCTTGACATATTGTACAATAACTTTGTGGTAAGTGAGGCTGTAAGGTGTAGGAATTTGCAGGACACTATTTCCTGGTATACAACAAACATTTGTGAGTGAATTAGGGGTGTGCATAGCTTTCAGGGAGCTAAGACATATCATTAACGCTGTCTAAGAGAGCTAATGACGCGGACAAGAATTTCTTCCATCCTATTTATTTCTCCACCTGACACTGAAGGGCCTACTGTGTGCCTGGGAATAGTCTCGGCATAGAGGGAAACACCGAAACATGCGCTTCAGATGATGAACATAACTTCCTTTCTGAGTTTCACATGCACAGACTCCTTGCAAAGGGTGGTTAAAACATGGCCACAGTGAAAATTGAGTAACATCTGTTGTTCGAGGTCTGAGGTTTTTCTATTATTCACAGGTTACTGTTTACCAAGTTTATTCAACAAGTGCCTCATCAGACAAAGTGCCCTTTGTCCTGGTTAATGCAGGCATCCACTTTGGTGTTTCTGAAACAATGCACCATTTCACTCGGGATAGATTACAGGGTTGGTTTTAACGACAAAGGAAGCACTTTAGGCCACTATTTGAACAGTACCACCTGTGGGAACTTGCTCCAGACTCTTCCCGATTCAAGATTTAAACTTTGCCCTAGTCACAGGAGAGCTGGTGTGAGCACTTCCAGGAGGGCAAGGACACGATGGACTGTCCCGACATCCAGACCTTTCTGAGCTGAGTGTCTAGAGAGAAACAGCCTGATCCCCCAGCAGATGAGACTTGTTATCACAAGGCAGAACATTCCCGATTTCACTTTGCAGTGTACACTGGGACCCAGATTATGTAGAAGAGCTGTTGGGTGCACACAGTGACAGAGAGGACAGGCAGGGTTTTTGCCGTGTGCCTGGACAGGACACAGCTGGCAGAGAAAACCATTCTAGGCGTGCTAAGTGGCTGCTTTGCTTCATTTCTTGGCTAACTGGACTGAAGGTCAAAGTCTTTTATCTTTTTTGTTGTTGTTTATTTGTGCCCCCCCCAATGTTATATAAAAGGAGTTTTGGGGGGGTAGGGCAAATTCAAGGAAAGAAAGCATCAATTGTTATTCAGGAAAATGAAAAAATAATGCAGTTTGGCCCTGGAAACGTGGTGTTCACCATAAATCTGCAGTCATCATTGTCTTGGAATTTTGACTATGCTGGCATTAGGCAGGCCACTGACTGTGGCTTGTCCCTTTTTTCCCCTCTGTCTAGTCTGCTCCCACCAGCTGTTAGCAGAAAACAAATGTCACTAATTTTAAGGGAAATGGCTATATTGCATTTCTTTAGTTCACAGTTGACAATTTCATGGGAAATAGGAAAGAGATAAGGGAAAATGATAGAACCAATCACATGATAAAATAGGAGGGTAAAATGCTACTTATTTTATCTTAAATAAATGAAGCAATGAATATAAAAACAGATGTCACTACCTCTTCTTTCAAGTCCTGCATGGTACCAGAAATGGTAGAGGAATGAAACCCAAAGCTCTATCTTCTATATATCTATGTATCTATCTATGTATCTATCTATCATCTATCTATCCATCTATTTATCATCTATCATCTATTTATTATCTATCATCTATCTATCATCTATCACCTATCTATCTATCTATCTATCTATCTATCTATCTATCTATCTATCTATCTATCTACCTACCTATCTATCTATCTTCTATCCATCTATCTATCATCTAGTTTGGTCCTGTTCCATTATTCTCTTGTCAGATCTCAAGGGCCTCGTTACCTTTGAGTTCAGACAAGAACAAATTTTCATCCATTTTACCACATTTTCTGAGCATTTTTAAACACTAGCTGAGTTATGAGTCATTGCCAAGCTTTGCGGCATCATTGTACCAAGAGCACATAACATGTTGTCTACCTGTCGATGTAAATTATTGCCTGCATGCAGAACTCCAGGAATGATTTGGCTTCCTGCCCACGCAAATGACTTCTCATCCTTCAGGTTTCAATTTAATGCCAGTGTGTACTATAAGATGTATGTTCAATCCTACAAATGACTTGCATGTGAATTCCAATTTCAGAAAACCTGGGCTGAATTTTAAAAGAAAACATTTGGGATCCATTGCAGGAGAGGTGGTTGTGTGCTAGGTGCATTCTAAATTGGTTGCAGAATCAAGATACTGATAGAATTGAGGGACTATAATGACCTAGGGAGGGAGGAAGGGAGGGAGGGAGGGAGGGAGGGAGGGAGGGAAAGTTTTTTAGTTTTTCAACTTACATTTCTAAAGATGTAAAAGATACATTGTTTTCTTTTTTAGTTACAACTTTCCATTTCAATTTGTCAACTGTTATCTCCAGACCCCTGGCTTAGTGAGTTCATTCAAATGAGAAGGGTGTAATGTCTTGAACAGGAAGGTAAGGATTCAGAGAGAAGGCTGTAATGTCTTGAACAGGAAGGTAAGGATTCAGAGAGAAGGCTGTAATGTTTTGAACAGGAAGGTAAGGATTGAGAAAGTATTTGTTACACAGGTAGAATCTTAGTTTAGTGAGATTTTTAAAGGCTGTGATAAAACACTATGACCAAAAGCAAATTGAGTAGACAACTGTTTCAGCTTACAGTTCCATATCACAATCCAACACCGAGGACAGTCAGGGCAGGAACCTGGAGGCAAGAGCTAATGCAGAGGCCTTGGAGAAGTGCTGCCTACTGGCTTACTCCTCATGGCTTGCTCAGTCTGCTTTCTTATAGAACCCAGGACCACCAGCCCAGGGATGGCTCCACCCACAAGCAAGCTGGGCCCTTCAAATCAATCATCAGTCAAGAAAATGCGCCACAGGCTAATCTGGTGGGACTATTTTCTCAACTGAGGCTCCCTCTTCCAAAATGGCTGACTCTAGCTTGTGTCACAAATCTACTCCTAGCACAGACCAAAAAGGTACCTTAAACTTCCTTCTCTCTGTTACTGGATAAAGATCTATGTGAAATATATTATTACAAATGTGTTCCAAGTTTATCTGACTAAAATACCATCAAATGAAAAACTTACACGTGAAAACGTTTATTTCTGAAGGTTCATTTAAATAAAAAGGGTCAAAGAAAATAAAAACTAAACAACAACAAAAAAAACACCGTCAAAACATGTGAATACCCATGAAAAGTGGATCAAAATACAGGCTGCTTTGCGGGAAAGGAAAGCTGTAAAACGGAATGGAAAGAGACTGTGTTTCCCTGTCTCACAGCAGCAAAGCTAGAGTGCTCCTGCTCCAGAAGCCCAGCAAGGACAACAGTACAGACATTCTCCTCTGCTAGAAGCTGGGTATCTCCTGCAAAGACATCAGCTACTTCTGCCTAACCACACAGATAGTGAACATCCTCACACTGTGCCTACTTAGGCCAATTTTATTTTTAGAGACTTCTCACTCAGCTGTAGAACAGAGCCAACAATGTGAAATAGCATTTAAAGCACTGTTTTTTCTTAACCTTGAGGAGAAAAAAATGTTAAAATTATATACCTATTCTTCCTAATTTTATGTTGGTTTTCCTTCTAGTAGAAGGCTCATTTGAAGCTTGATTAGTGATGTAGAACTCGATAAATTACCAATGAATCCTGGGTCGTTATTTTGTTCACTCACTGTGATTCTGTTTGGTTGCTGAGAATATGGGACAAAATCAGTTGATCCATATCATGGTAAAATCTATGGACCAAGAAAGAGACACTGGGGACAAGATGCCTTTTAGAACTGTCACTTAGAAGCTGAGGTCCCGCCTCTAATCTCTAGCACTTAGGTAATGTTTTCTGCTTCTTTATATACTGCCACTAACCTTTCTTGTTTATGTTAGCCTCTGGCACAAGCTTGAAGATAAGCTTTCATAATGATAAAGGCCATATCCATCACTGCTTTTATATGCTAGACTTTCTATATGTTGGACTTTTTTATGCTAGACTCTGATACATGGCCAAGGCATCTTTGTGGTTTTAACTTTTCATCTTCATACAAAGGATTTAAGTCAAGTCCTGCTATGGTATCAGTAACACCTTCCTTGGCTATCAATCAATGTCCACAGAACTGTAGAACTGAAAGTTATATCCCTTATAATCAGCCTTCTTCCTTCCCAGACAAGAAAACCATCACTCAGAGGAATTAGATATTTGGCCCAAAGTTAGACTGAGGACTCACAGCTTTTGAACATCAGGAAAGAGGTCATCTTATATTTGAGTGAACTCTGGCCCAGACACCTGGTATCACTTGGCATGCTGCCTTAACAAGGATCATAACCAATGAATGGACATTTGTGGTTTATTCAAATTAAGATAAATCTCACTCATCAGTTGACATAAGGTAAATTAATTTCTAAGTATAATTTTTAGACACCAAACACTTGGGTGGAAATAGAGAAGCAAGATCAGTAGCAGAGGAGGAGATGCCAAGTTTTCTAACAAAGTCTCTCTGTAAGGATTTAGCAAATGACTGAAGGATCATTTAATTACTTTATTCACCCATGTGTGCACATATGTGAACACAGCAATACATCTGGCAGCCTCCTTCCAAAGAGTTGAAAAAGAGTCATCAAATTCTCTAAAACATGGCTGCCGGGATTTTTCAAGTTAAAGGAATGTGACCGAAATGGCCTTGACTGTGTTGTAGAAATAATTGCTTTAACTTTGCATTTGACAAAAATGTTTGCTGAATTTACTGATGTAGAAGTAAGCAAAATACACTTTGGGGTAAGGGCCTCTAAGCTAACAAAAAAACAAACTATTTTATGGCAGAAGAGGAGATTTGTAATAGATACTAGCAACATTGCTTTCCTTTTCGAGACCATGGCAGTCTCTGGAATTTCTTGACATCTCATTAAGGTAAAAGTGGAGATGGAGAATTGAAGCTTGGAATTCCTTTCTCACAGAGTTCCCCAAAGAAGGTAAAAGGATAAGAAGACCGGAATAGAAAGCAAGCTGAAGTAAATAACACTTGTATGCAGCAATGCTAATCATTTTTATTCCTGCTGTATGTACAAAGATATCCATTCCTCCAAAGTGTCTGAAAATTCAAAGTTGCATCTTGATAAGATGGAGATAAAATTATTCATTCACTTTTTTCTGGACTTTCATCCTTCAAAACCATAGCTTGGTATCAACTCTGTTTACACTGTACATGTTAGATGGTCCTTTCATTTCTGTAAAGAAGGAGAAATAGATGAGCATTTTTTCAAAGTATGAGGATAAATGAGGGTAGAATGGATTTTTATTTCTAAGAAGAAAAGTAAGAATAGCTTGTCCTCCTACTGTAATTATTTTTATTGAACTATAATTTACATGTAATAGAAATCATAGCCTTTAAGAAAATCATAATGGGCCAGGCGGCATTGGCACACGCCTTTAATCCCAGCACCCGAGAGGCAGAGCCAGGCGGATCTCTGTGAATTTGAGGCCAGCCTGGTCTACAGAGCGAGATCCAGGACAGGCACCAAAACTACACAGAGAAACCCTGTCCTGGAAAAGTAAAAAACTAAAAAATAAAAAAAAAGAAGTCATTATATACAGGTAATCTCCAACTCAGACAGTTTTGGTTCAGTGTTTGGGCAACAAATTTGTCTGTTTACAACATTATATAAAAAGGATCATATAGTGCGTACTCTTTTTAAAGTTTTTTTGGTTGCATATTCTGTGGGTATGAATGTTTGTATATGCACTGTATACGTGCCCAGTGCTGGTGGAGGTCAGAGAGGGATCAGTTTTCCCGGTTCTGGAATTACAGATGGCTGTGAGCCATTGTGTGTGTGCTGAGAACTGAACCGGCGTCCTCTGCAAGGGCAGGGAGCACTCCTAGCAACTGAGCCATCTCTCCAGCCCCAGTATGTACTATTGATCTTGCTTGATGCAATGCTTTTGAGACCCACCACTCCTTTTGTGTTGCTAAGTTAAATTCCATTGAATGGATATACTACAATTTTCTGTTCCATTTCCACTTTGATGGCCGTTTGAGTTGATTTCAGTTTGAGACAATCATTTTAAAAAGTATACTACAGATATGATCATATAAGATTTTACCAGCGTGTGCTCACATCGCTTGTGGGAATATCTTCAATGAACTGCCAAGCCACTGTTTGCCATATGGTTTCTGTTCGTTCACCAAAATCCATTATTATCATGTCTTTCTAATTTTTGCCATTCTTTTACCTGCATTCTTTGGTGCACCATTTCATAGGCATATTGATTATTTATGATTTTTTTTGCTGCCTTATGACCTAGTGTGTGTTCTATTTTGGAGATAATTCTATATACTCCCCCAAAGAATGCATGTTCTATAATAATTTGATATAACATTCTATAAATATCTACATGCAACAAAAACTTAATCTATGCAGACTTTCTATCCATCACAGAAAGAAGACAACCATAAATTCCTAGAAATAACAAACAGGAGACATAAATGATAAAATCAGGGCACGGATAGGTGCATTGGTCTACTGATGGACTTACAATCAATGGGCATTATTGGGAGGTGGTGGGAACTTTGGACAGTAGGGCTTGGTTAGAGGTACCAGGTCACTGCAAATGTGCACTCAGGTGATCCATCTTCTCTTGGTCCAGTTTCTAGCTTCCTGGCTGCCAAGAGGCAAGCATTTCTGCTCCCTCACATTCTTCCTCCATAATGTTCTGCCTCAAAATAGGCCCAGGGACTATGAAGCCAGGCAACTGTGGATTGTAACCACTAAAAGAGTATCCAAAATAAAATAAACCTATTCTTCCTTGAGTTTGTTTTTTTCAGATCTTTTTTTATCTCTCACAGTAATTAAAAACACAGTACCCAAGGGCATCTAAAGTGTCATTTTTTTGTGATTTCTTGGGAATTAATTGTTTTTTATATTTTTTATTCATAACTATTTCAGTTAATTTTTTATGAGAGGTGAAACTCATGCATTTCATTTTTTGCATGTATATGTTCAGTTGTTTAAGCATCATTTGTTGAAAAGACTGATTCACGTTATTACTTTTGTTACTTTGTCATGTATCAGCTGTCTGTATTTGTGTGGTTCTATCCTAGACTACCCCACTAATCAATCTTCTTTCATTGACAAAGCAGTGTCTAGATTATTGTAGTTCTGTAGCATCTTCAGGTCAAGTAGTGCCAATCATCCATCCTTTCTCTTCAATATTGTTTTGGCTATTCTGGATAGTTACTTCTTTATAAAAACTCCAGAATCAATGAGTCAGTATGTTGCTATCCACAAAACTACTTACAAGACTTTAGATTGGGTTGCTCAGTTTTGTAGGTAAAGATGGGAAAGATGACATCTTGACAGTATAGAGCTTTCCTGTCCATGAATATGAACATCAGTCCATTTCCTTAGTTCTTCAGAGGTGGACTTTGTTTTAATTTTCCTCATATAGCACTTAAGAATGTTTTGCTAGATTTTTTTATACCTAATTATTTCATTTTGGATATGCTGATAAAGTTGTGTTGTGGGGATTTTTATTTCAAATTCCTTTTGTCTATTGTTTATTTACAGGAAGGTAATTGAATTTTGCTTATTAACCTTGTGTCTTACAACTGATCAAAACTGCTTAGTAGTTCCAAAAGGTTTTTGTCAATTCTTTCAGGGTTTGTTTTAAGGTTTATTTATTTAATTAACGTATATGAGTGCTCTATCTGCATGTATGACTTTATGTATTCCCACAAGAGGACATCAGATTCCATTAGAGATGGTTGTGAGCCACCATGTGGTTGCTGGGAATTGAACATCAGGTCCTCTGGAAGAGCAGCCAGTGCTCTTAACCACTGAGCCATCTCTCCACCTCCAAGTTTCTTATGTATATACTATAATGTCATCTGGGAACAAAGGCAGTTTAATTTGCCCCTCCCTAATCATATACCACTTACTTCCCTTTCCTTACTGAATTTTCTGGGACCTCTGATAAGACATCAAAAAGTGCTTAAAGGAATTGTCCTTGTATAGTTTCTTATCTTAATGAGAAATCCACTATGAAGTATACATTTAGTGTGGCTTTATGTGAGTTTTCTTTACTTGCTACACTATTCTCTATTCCCACTTTACAAAGTTTTATTAGATGAATGGGAATGGTGTTTATGCATTGATATGAATGGGTGACTTTTATTCTTTTAGCCTGATAATGTTATGGATTAAATTAATTGATTTCAAAAGCTTAACTAACCGTGTATGCCTGAAATCAAATAATTCCACCTTATCATCATGCCTAGTTCCTATTATTGAATTCAATTTTCCAACCTTTTGTTGAGAAATTTTGTTTGTATTTTTATGAGATTGTCACTGCATTTTCCTTTTTAAAAGTATGTCTTTATTTAGTTTTGGCAACAAATAATGCTAACTAGCCAGGTGGTGGTGGTGCATGCCTTTAATCCCAGCACTTGGGAGGCAGAGGCAGGTGTATTTCTGAGTTGGAGGCCAGCCTGGGCTACAGAGTGAGTTCCAGAAAAGGCTCCAAAGCTACACAGAGAAACCCTGTCTCGAAAAACTAAAATAAAAAAATTAAAAAAATAATGCTGGACTCATATAAGCAATTCACAAGGGTTCAATTCCACTTTCTGGAATGACTGTAGAGAGTTGATATAACTTCTTCATAAATAGTTCACAGAATTTATCAGTAAACCTGTCTGATGGTGGTGCTTTAGAGAACAGACTTCTTGGACAGCCTCGTTTTCCTCGTTTGTCCGAGTTTTGTAGATAATATCTTTCAAGGAATTGGTCTATTTCATCTAGGTTATCAAATTGGTAGACAAAGAGTTGTTCAAAATCCTCCTTATGTCTGAGAGATTTCTAAAGCAGTCCCTTGTACATTTATGATATTAATAATATTTTGTCTTCTCTTTTTCTCAATTGAGTTTGTAAGGGGCCTATCAGTTTTATTGATCTTTTCAAGTAGGCAGCTTTTGGCTTCTTTGATTTTTCTCAATTGATTTGCAATTTTTCAATTTCATTGATTTAAACTCTGTTTTCTTTACTACGCTTACTTTTGATTCATTTGTTCTTCTTGCTAGTTTCCTAGAAAGTAAGGTGCTTATGTTATTGATTTGAATCTTCTTTCTTTTCTAATGGCGTTATTGCCATGGGTTTCTTCCTAAGTATCACTTGAACTATATCCCACATTCTCTGTCCTTTCATTTTGTTTCATTTAATTCAAAGTAGTTTAACTGTTTCCACTAATTTCTCTTTGTTTTTCATGTGCTATTTGAAGCATGTTGTTTAATCTTCAAATATTTTAAGATTGTCTCCATTAACTCTTTTTTTATTGTCTGGGAATAGATATTGAATGATTACTTAAAACAAAACAAAACAAAACAAAAACCCGAGAAATCTTGTTAAAGTGTGTTATGGCCCAGAATGTGATTTGCTTGTTCAATATTTATTCTGGTGTTGTTGAATGAACATACTACAGTTGCCAATGATATCCAGTTGGTTAAAGGTGGCCTTAGATTTAACTGTATTCTCTGACTTCTAGATTCATTCAGTTTGGTTACCAGGGAGTTAGAATGTCCAGCTACAGGGAATTGATTCCCATATGACTCTTTGAAATTCTATATAATGGAGTTGATTGCTGTATTTCTCACTGAAACTATGTCTATTTGGCTTATATTTTGATATCATCATTGCATGCATGCACATTAAATAATTTATGCTTTTTGTCTTGTATTTCTTTTTTTCTTCTGAATGTTTCTTTATCTGAAGTCTATTCTATCTGAACTTTAAAGTTAATGCTTGCTTTCTTTGATTAGTTTTATTATGGTATCTTTCTCCATCCTTTTATTCTTAATCTATATGGATCTTTATATTTAAGATAGATTTATTATAGAATATGAGTAGTTAAATGTTGGTTTTTGATACACCCTTATAACATTTTTAAAAATGAATATTTATGTATTTGTAAATATTAAAACACTACAAAATATATAATATTTAAATATAACTTTAAATGAATAGTAATATGTTTGGATGAATATGTACCATGCTGATTATGGTTTTTCTTTATTGCTGCTGTTTTTATTCCTATTTTGTTTTATATTCTTTTTCTTCCTTTTGTAGTGTTTATTGAGCATTTTATGACTCCATTTTCTCTCCTTCCTCAGAAAATTAATTTTAGTTTTCAAAACCGTTTTCATTATTTAGCCTAGAGTTCCCAATGTACATTTATAGTCAGTAAAAATCTGCTTCACATACAAGGTGGGTCCTAACTGCTCCCTCCTGTCCATCATGTAATCATTATTAATTTCATTTACACACACTTTCTAATCGTCACATGTGCCGTTGTCCTTGCTTTGAGGTTTTTGTTTTCTTAAATCAAATGAGAATAACCAACAGTTAAGAGTGATTGCTGCTCTTCCAGAGATACTGGGTTTGAGTCTCACATCACTCAGCTCCTAGCCTGTGACTCCAGCTCCAAGGGGATCTGATGCCCTCTTCTGGCCTTCACAGATACCCTCACAACTGTGACATACGCTTGAAGACACACACTCAAATACACATAAGGATAACTTTTTATAAAATAAATCTTAAAATAAGAACGAAAGTTTATGTTTTACTTGTATTTTTACTTCTCTGATAGTCTTTGTTTCCCAGGGCATTGAACTCCTACCTATGTTACTGGTTTCCTCTTGGAGGAACTTCTTATTAATTCTCCCTTTAAGCAGGCCTACTTGCAACAAGTTCAGATTTTTTTTTTTTCTGAGCAAGTAATTCTTTCCTTGTTTTTTCTTTTCTGTTTGATGGTGGTCATGGAGATGGGTGGGTGGGGGGAGGTTTGAGGGTAGTTTTCTGTATGTAGCACAGGCTGACCTCATACTCACTGTAGAGCTCAGGCTCACTTCAAACTAGAGATTCTTCTGCCTCAGGCTCCCAAATGCTGAGGCTACATATGTGCTATCATACCTGGCTCTTCCTCACTTTTTTTTTTTTTTCAAGACAGGGTTTCTCGGTGTAGTTTTGGAGCCTGTCCTGGATCTTGCTCTGTAGACCATGCTGACCTTGAACTGGCAGAGATCTGCCTGGCTCTGCCTCCTGAGTGCTGGGATTAAAGGCGTGTGCCACCACCGTCCAGCTTTCTTCCTCACTTTTAATGACCAATTTCTATATATATTGAATTCTAAGTTGCTGACCTTCCCTCTGAACAGTTCAACTATTTCACTGTACCCTTGTCTGGTTTCATGCAGTTTCTCACGATTTAAACAGCATTCTTACATTTATTCTTCTATAGACACAGTGCTTTTCCGTCTGGCTTCTTTCTGAATTTTTTTCTTTGTCACTGATCTTCTTTGACTGGAACATCATATTCCTAAATGTAGCATTTGGTTTTTAATCAGCATTGCTTCTGTTCCCTCCTTTTCTCTTCCTCTTCTCCTGGAATCCCATGCTATATGAACTACACCTTTTGTTAAATAGTTCTTGAATATCCTGTTTTATGTTTTTACTACTTTTTCTTTCCAAAGTTTTGTAAATTCCCGTTGTCATATTCTTAATACCAGAGATGCTTTCTTTAGCCACATTTAATCTCTGGTAAAATCATCAAAGCCATTCTTCATTTCTGATATGTTTATTGAAAACCTTCTAAGATTCCTTTTTCTTCTTTTTTTAGAATTTCCATTTCTTCTTACCTCATCCACCTGGTCTTACATGTTGTTTTGTTCTATCACAGCCCTTGGAATACTAATCACAGTGATTTTAAATTCAAACTCCGATAATTCCATATGTGGATCGAGTTCTAATACATTTTTTTCGGTCCTTGAACTGGCTTTGCCCTTCAGGATGCCTTGTGACCTTTTGTCAAAAGGCAGAGCAGATGCAGTGACTAAGAGAAGCTGCAGTACGTGGTCTTTAGTAAGGTGTGTGGGGAGAAAATATGTTCTGTAGTCCTATGATGAGAATTCTTAGTGAGCCGGTACCTCCATGTCTTTAAATCCTCAGGCACATCTGTTTCTTCTTTTATTCATGCCCAGCTGTGACTCAGGATGACGCGTAGAGGGTAAACTTTATTATTCCCTGCTTCTGCATGGAAGGCTAGAAGGGACTGCAGATGTGTATGTCTATCCATCTCCTCTCATATCAGTTTGACACTAATAAACCCAGCAGGCTGGGCATGTTAAGGGGGAGAGAATGCCTTTCCATTTCTAAATGAGTTCTCTGTACCCAGAAGACTATGGAGATTGTTCTCTGGTCTCCATTGTGAGATCCCCATGGAGCTTCCAGAGATAAAACAAGTGTGAGATTCCCTCTATTGTAGAATTCACCAGTTTTTATCTTTCCAATTTATGTACTCTGAAACCTCCAAATCTGTTAAGTACAATACAGGTTTCTCTAGATGGATTCCCACAGAACTTTCAGTTCTGGTAAGTTATAATTTTCTGTATCCTTTTGTCTGTTTCTCCAATTGGTATGTTGGAAATGATAAGTGTGAGGGAAGATCTCTCTTTTGATGAGCCTCAAGTTTGTTACTTTTTCAGTTTGTACACACACACACACACACACACACACACACACACACACACACACACACATATATATATATATATATATATATATATATATATATATATATTAGAATGGAGTAGCAGCTTTGAAGCACCTTAACATGTTAGATGTAGACTAGAACACTCTTTTGTTTTTAATCCATCTGTGTCTTTATCCTTAAAGTATATTTCTTCTGAATAGAATATGATGGGCTTTGCTTTTTTTTATCAAGTCTGTAATCACTGCCTTTTAATTGAAGGGTGCAGTCCTCGAACATTTAATGTAATTATTGATATGGTTGACTTTAACTAGGATCTTGCTACTTTTTGTCTCCTTGGCCTGTCTGTTCTTTGTGTCTCCCATCCTTTCATCCATCATTCATGCTACTTCATTCCATTGCCTCCTAGGCTTTTTACTTTCATTTCCTCGTGTTCTGTTTTCAGTGGCTCCTGTAGGGATTGAGAGATACATCCTTACATTATCCCAGCCTATATTGAGTTAGTATCATATCATCTCACATACCATAATTTTTCTGTTTAGCTCTATTGTTCTTTGTGCTATTGTTGTACATTTTGTTTTTTGTATCTTTTAAATTCTACAATATGTTGCCTTTGCTGTTGTTGTTTTAAACATCTAATAGCTTGTTCCCCAAATTAAAAAAGGAAAGAAAGAGTATTTATACCTTTGTTACTTCCAGTGCCTTCTAGTTCTTTTGTTGATCTGAATTATTTGGCAATATCTCCCTAAATCTAATAAATTTAACCTAAAACTTCCTGAAGTATGGATTTTGTTGGCTATGAATTTTCTCATCTTCCATTTTTGTAAAAATATCTTCATTTTATCCCACATGTCTAAGGATACAGAGTTCTAAACTGACAGTTATGTTTTCTGTCATCAACTAGTAGAGGATATTCCCTTGTTTTCTTGCTTCAGATTTCAAAATTAGTTGCCATTCTTTTTAGGATTTTTGATCTGTGATGTTCTTTCCTTTGATGGCTAGAAGAAGAACTCTCCCCTTAAGATTTGTCTTTGGTGCTTTGATTGTGACAAGTCTAGACACTGTTTTCTTTGACTTTCTTTGACAAGCTTCTTGGATGTGGAGTTGATGTTTCAATCAAATTAAAAATAGCTCTTTGCTGGGGTTTCTCTGGTATTTTTAAATATCTTCTCTCTTTGACACTCCATTATATATATCATACCACCTGATTCTATCCTAAGGCCATTGAAATGCTGTTTCCTTAATCTTTCTCCTCTCAGCATATCAATTAAATCATTTCTATTGACATATACTCAACTTAATTAATTATTTCTGGTAAACTCATTCAGTCATTGTTTAAAATTCAAATTATGTGTTTTTCAGTTCAACTTCCATTTGGTTCTTTAGACACACTATTTCTCCCAATATACCATTACTCCATCTCTATCTTTTCATATAGTTATTGGTATGTCATTAGTTATTAAAATCCATTAATTCTAACAATGCGACATTAATAGATCTACTTCTATTAACCTTTTCTGCTCTATGTTACCTATATTTTTCCTCTTTCATGCCCAGTGATTTCTGATTAAATAGTGGGAATTATGGATGAGAAGTTTTAGATACTATGGATTTATTACATTTCTCTAAACTTTGTAAAGTTTAGCTCTACCAGGCAGCTAAATTACTAGAAAGTACTTTTATTTCTAAAGAATCTTGGTTTGTTGTCTTTCTTAGAGCAGGTATATTTCAATTTTGCTTTTAGTTCAAGAGCATAATCGCTAGTTCTTAAATATTTTTTTCATAAATCATAGCCATTCCCAGGTTTTAATGGAAGCTCTGACTTTTGTATGTCACTCTAATTTGGAATCTAATGGCTGTCTCATGGAAAATAGGCAGTTTCTGAACCTTCCCCTGAGCTTTCAGTCTTCCAGCTATTGCTTTTTATTGGGATCCGAAGAGTCTTGCATCATACAGATACAGTTCAGAATTCAGCTAAGAATTTGAGTATCATAGCCTAGCCAAATTGATGCATTGTATTAACAACAATCTTACCTACTTCAACTAGTAGTCAAATTTTAATTTAAAATTCTTAACTACTTGTAAAAATATTTTTAACCTTAATGTGGTGGTTTAAATGAAGATGGCCCTCATAGACTCATAGGGAGTGGTATTACTGGAGGTGTGGCCTTGTTTGGAATAGGTGTGGCCTTGTGGGAGGAAGTGTGTCACTGGGGGTGGGCTTTGAGGTTTCAGAAGCTCCAGCCAGGCCCAGCATCAACTCTTGCTTCCTGCTGCCTGAGGATCTAGATGTAGAACTCTAGCCACCCCTCCAGCACCATGTCTGCCTGTATGTCATCATGCTTCCTACCATGATGATAATGGACTAAACCTCTGAACTGTATCTGAGAGAGAGAGAGAGAGAGAGAGAGAGAGAGAGAGAGAGAGAGAGAGAGAGCGAGCTCTATCCGACTTGGTCTTTTGAAACCTCAAATCCCATTCCCAGTGACACACCTCCAATCCTTCCCAAACAGTTCCACCAACTGAGGACTAAGCATTCAAATATATGAGCCTATGGGAGCCATTCTCATTCAAACCACCACAACGTATGTGGCTACAAAAATGGCCCTGGTTATACTCAGTGGGTAACGAAACAAAATGAAAAGTCTTGAACATGGGAAAAGGACTTGTAGGGTAAAAGTGTTAACAGTGGTAGGAGTCAGAGAACATAAGAGTGAGAGTAATCCAAATGCATTATCTATGTATGAAATTGTCAAAAAATAAATTTAATTAAGAAAATAGCCGGGCAGTAGTGGCGCACGCCTTTAATCCCAGCACTCGGGAGGCAGAGCCAGGCAGATCTCTGTGAGTTCGAGGCCAGCCTGGGCTACCAAGTGAGTTCCAGGAAAAGGCGCAAAGCTACACAGAGAAACCCTGTCTCGAAAAACCAAAAAAAATAAATAAATTAATTAATTAATTTACATTTACTTTTACTTTCAGATATACTTTCATAGAAGAAGCTCTGACATATGTTTGAAGACATACTTTCAATTTTAAAATTTAGAAATAACAAGGGACTGGGAAAGCTGCTCAATGGTTCAAAGTACTTGCTCCTCGAAGTATAGTTTCCAGAACCCATGGGGTAGCTGACAAGTGACTATAACTTCAGTTCCAGGGGATCCAATGCCCTCTTCTGACATCTGCAGGCACTTCATGCACCAGATGCACATAAATACATGCAGCCAACCTACTTAGACAAATAAGAAAAAATAAATATTTTAAAATGAAAGCAAATAACAATGTTTACTATTTTTGTTTTCGTGTGTGTGTGTGTGTGTGTGTGTGTGTGTGTGTGTGTTTAGAAATGAACTGTAAACTGATGACCTGGAAGTATTTTAACATCTTAATTGTAATCTCAAAGTCATTTTTGTTGTAAACCTAGGTCGGCAGTTTTACATATTCCACTCTCACCAAGAAGGCTAGCAGTGAAATATTTCCTTTCTTATAAGAATCCATTGCTTCCTAGAGACATAAGCAAAGTTATTTTGTTTCCTTTATCCTTTAAAAACTATCGTCACTTTTGCCCTTTAGTCTTTTGAACAAATAATTTAAACTTTGAGACAACAGAAGGTATTAAAACTGGGGAGCACTGTGGAGAAATTGTCAGTCACGTATAGAGCCTGGGGGGGTTGTGCTTTGTGCTGTCAGTGGTCACTAGCAGACCCAGGGAGTACCAGTCTTAGTTAACTTCGGATTACTCTGAAGAGATGCTCCAACTCCAGCATTGCCACAAGCCAACAATGCATCTTTTGTAGAATACAGTTTTCCCTTTGCTGCCTCTGCTTGGGATAATCAGATCTAGCATTTTATAGGGAGCCACCCGAGGGCTCTCCTCCACATTTTAATGATGGCTTGCCTCATATAATTTATCTGTAATTAAATATATTCTATGTAACTAAAGAACAGACTCGGACAGAGATTATGGCTTTGGTGTGGGAGCTGTAGAGAACTGTTTCCAATCACAGATATTTCAGAGCTGTGTACTTTCTTGCTCTCATTTTGGCTTAGGTTTTCCAACAAACTTTGGAACCCTGCTTTATTTCTTTGTTTCTTGATATCTAATTTTTTCCCCCAAAGGAGAAGCCAATTTCAAGAGTCTTTGAAAAAGGATATGCATATATTTAAAAATATACCTTTTTATAGAGAATTTAAAATTGATTGAATGTAATGAAATGGACTGACTTAACGTCTGCCATAAAATTCAGTTAACCTCAAAGTCACTAAATCCGATGTCGAAGACAAGTTAGCATAATCCTACGTAAAAATTGTGTTTTACACCTCATTAGATTTCATTGATCTCAATCATGGCTATATATATGCTACAGATTAGCTCAAACGGGATTTAGAATTTGAGGGGGTTCCAGCTTTATATTCCGTAGATTCTAGAATGTCTTTATAATTACTTGTCTCCTGATAGATTAAGAATCATTGTTCATTGAAGAGATTAAACATTACTTTACTTTTGAGGAGATTAGGTTCTCTCAAAGAGTGAAAAACTGGAGTGATTAAAAAATGAAAGCTTATAGCCTGCCTGAAATGTAATCCTGCATGCAAAGGAGCCAAGAGCAGAGAGTGCAACTTAATGAATGTGGCCCAAATGGCACTTTCGTGTATTCTATCATGTTGGGAAACAGAAATTACATTTATTTTAACACCCATATCAAATTTTAGCAAGTTTGGGACTAATTTAGAAGGAATCTTGGTTTACTTCCACATCAGGTTTTGCTCATTCAGAACTCTTAGACCTGAGAAAGACCCGGCTTCCCCAGGATGTACCCAACCCTGAGACAGCCACAGAAATCTGTTTCCACGATTGCGGTGCCGGGGCTTCCTCATACCTTTGCTGTCGTCACAGACGTACATTTAGCCAGCAAACCCCCTATATTTATTCATTTATTATGTTTCTTTATATATTCTATAACATTTAGGGATGACTGCCTTGTGCTTAAATGTGAGTTTCATCACCAAATGCAGTCTGAAGACTGACAGGTTAGCTCATCTCTATCTTAAACCCAGATCTGCCTGTGGTACTTAAAAACAAAAACAAAAACAAACAAACAAAAAAGCTAATGAAATGGAATTCTTGGGCTCAAATTTTTAAGAAAAAGATGAACCTAATTATCATACCATATTTATTCCCAGTCCCCCTTTGGGGACTATTCTTTCCATTCTTGCCTATCCTCAACTCAGCTCCAGAAGAAAAAAGTTTGGAGATGTGTATCAAAAAGACAGCCTGGCATCTACCAATACAATTTTTCTTTTTTCTTTCCTTTCTTTTTTTTCTCATAGCAACAGAATTCATGATTTGTGTCTGGGATCATGGCTACTCAGGAAAAATCCTCCTCTTCTCACCCCCCACCCTCCACCCCACCCCTGCCCCAGCTTGTTTGCATCTAAATGAGAAAGCATTTGGAACCTTCTTTCAGAAAACTGGGGACCTGGTATTGGAGCTGGAAATACAGCTTGGTGGTAGAGTGTCTCAAACACACAGAGTCCTGGATTCAATTTCCAGCACTGCCAAAAAGAAAGAGAGGTGTGTGTCAGTATGGACCTCTTTCTTTACTATGCTTGTCTTTACCTAAAATTTATTTATTTTGAGAATTTTGTACATATATACAGTGAAATAATGATCCTATCCATCCCTCGTTTCTCCTACTACAACTTCCCCTGCATCTACATTACGTCCCCTCCCAACTCATGTCCTCTTCTTTTGTTTTATAACACATTTGGCCCAATTACTATTGCCATTATGTGCATGAGTATGGGGCCATCCGCTGGGAGCACAGGAAACCTGCCAGGCCACACCACCAAAGAAGAGCAATTTTCACTTCCCCACCAGCCTTCAACTGCTGATAGTTTCTCAGGAGTGTGGCCTTCCTCCTGAGCCTTCCTCCCCACCCCCCATTTTTGCCAGAATTTTGGCTGGCTTGATCTTGTATGGGTCTTGTATAGGTAACTATAGATGCTGTTGGTTCTTAAGTGTGATAATCATGTCGTACCCAGAAACAGCAATTCTGAGCACTCCTCCCATCCTCCAGCTCTCACATCCATTCTGCCTCCTCGGCCATGATGTTCCCTGTGCCCTGTAGGAGGCAGGAGACTGACAAAGATGTCCCATTTGTAGTTGAACATACACCATCGCTTATTCTAAGCATCTTGAGAGCTTGAGTCTTTGTATTGACTGCTGCTCACTTCAGAAAGAAGCTAGTATAGCCAAGGTTGAGAGCATCACTAATATATGTGAGTATATATGTGGGTAAATCTAAATACATAGAAGGATAATTTAGCAAGTGACCGTTTAGCAAAACAACAATAGTGGATTCTATCTGCCTTAGGGCTTGTGATCTCCCCAGCCATATTTACATTACTAGGCTGGAATTCCTTACTGAGAAGTAGACCTCAAATCTAACCAGAAAGCAGGTGGTTGTCCCCTCACAGTCATACCACTACTGTATCAATGGACACATCTAGCCTGGCTGGTCAGATATGTAGCATGCAGGATCCAACACTGGATAAGACCGACCAGTAATATCTGTTCTCCTCTAGAGGCCTGCATAGTATCTTCTGGCACTAAGAAAACTAGCCGGAAGGGAGAAAGTTACTGGTTTGCTCAAGATGATTTCTACATCCTGCATCCAAAGTGAATGGTGTCATCAGCATTAAGGTCTTACCATGTAGCTACGGTGGGTAGTGGAGAGCAATGGCAGTAGCCTCTGTTGTTTTGGAGACTTCTAGGGCCTCCCTGACCAATGATTCATAGAAAGATATCCCATTTATGGCACTGTGATTTTTGTTTAACAACCAAAGCCATCAGAGAACACCACTGTCTACCCATGCAAGATGGGCCAACATTCAAACTTTAAGTGTATATATATATATATATATATATATATATATATATATATATATATTGAAATTTGCTTACTAGTTAGTGGGTTTTCATAAAGCTTTTTAATATAGCCTTAGCTTGGTTAACCCACCCCTGTCTCCTGATCTCTCCCATTCCCCTTCCCTACCCTACTTATTCCTTTAATATCCAGTAAATATCTTGGGCTTTTTATTTAAATTTTATTTTTGTATATAGTGTGTATATAGATGTATATGCACATGTGTGTAAAGGTCAGAGATCAATGTTGGGTAGCTTCCTCCGTTGCTTTCCACCTTATTTTTTGAGGCAGGGTCACTGAGCCCAGAGCATACCAAATAGATAGACTGGTGTAGCAAGTGCCAGGTATCTGCCTGTCCAGTCACTAGAGTTATAGACAGAGTGCCACTATGCACAGCTTTTACATGGGTGCTGGGGATCCAGACCTGAGTCCTGATGCTTAAGCAGCCCACTCTTTACTGACTGACTCATTTCCCTGTCCCCTATACTTTATGATCTTATAGCTCAGAAGTAGATACGATGGCTAAAGCTGATCAGCTTAAAACAAAGCAACAGAACCTTGATGGGTGTACCTGTTTCTGAAGTGATCTTGTGTAGTGGGGAGCTCTTCCAGCTTTGACCTTGAAACACAGCCTCACTGAGGCAGCAGGTAACTGCCACACCTACCTATGACCTGCCCCTGGGGTGTGGCCGAGATGGGAGCCCTTAAGACCAGAGATCCATGGGGTGGACTTTGGTTCCTCACGATCCTGGATGCTGGATGGCAGATCCAGTCAGAGTTCTCCAGAGAACCCCACTGGACTGCACCTCACCTCTCCCGGATCCTGTAACCAACCCCTTTACTGGCTGTAAGTTACTCCAAAATAAACTGCCTTTTAACCACATGGAGTTTCCTTGTTAAATCCCCACATTAATCTTGTCTTTGGGCTACCCACTTTTAGGATTCTATGTAGAGAAAAATCAACTTTTATTTTTGTTTCAAACACTGTTTTGTGGATGTCTGTTTTCTTGACCCAAACAAGTAAATTTGGTGTTTGTCAACCGTAGTAGTTTAATTTCAAATTGTCACTCACAGGCCATATGCTCAAGGCATGGTTGCTATCTGATAAGCCTTTCAGAAGCTTATGGATCTTGAGGGCTCTGCCCTGATTTTGGGCTAATTGATGGGTTTATAATTTGTACCACCATGGCAACTAAGACCTGCAGCACGCTTGGATAAGTATGTTACTGGAATCATACTGTAGAAGGTTACCCCATTTTCTCTCTTTCTCTCCCCGTCTCTCCTTCCTGCTCATCATATTCACCAGATAGACAGTATGCTTTTATTGTCACTCTCCATCATGATGGTCAGCCTTGCCTAGGGTCCACAGTAATGGGGCCGAGCAGCCATGGAATAAAATCTCTGAAACAGGGAGCCAAACCAAGCCTTTCCTGCTTTGATTTTATAGGCATTCTGGGGGCTGATTTTCAAGGCTTTTTTGTCATAGCAGCAGAATGCAGACTAATACACCATGTCTCTTGGAAACATTTCTCCAAAGGTTTTAATTGCAGCAACTATGTAAGTCAACCATTTCAACTGAAAAGCAAAGCAATATTTGAAACACTGACCTTTTTAATTGTTATGCTTCAAAAAAATAATTTTACATCCTGTACACAAATGTTATTTATATGAGAATGTCATCTTTAAAATCACTTTGACAAGTGATCAATTCTACCTTTTCAGACATCACTGTTAAGAGTGACCACGCTGGTGGAAATGATCATTGTGCACTAAGAATACCCCCGCACAGCTTTGTAGTCCAACTTTTCTGTCTGCAAGATTATTTTTTAACATAAAATTATGATGGCGACTATGCAGATAAGGTGAAGTAAACAGAAGATTCTGGAACAAATGGTGCCCATAGAGAAGTTTCTTCCTGCAGTAACATTTTTGTCTGGAGAATTTCTGACCAAAATGTATACATTAAAATGGCAAATTCAAGCCTTAATCATCAATTAGCATGCAGTATTGTTATAGGAACAATGTACTGAAGGGCTAAGGACTGTAAGGGGTGAATACCGAGGTGAGAGTTAGACGGAGTCTATGGAGCTTCCAGAACGCGTTTAACCAGTTTTCCCAGTCACTGAAGACATGCCCCTTTTCCTTTCTGCCTTTACACTTTTTGCACTTTTTGTTAGCAGTTTTATACATGGACATAGTGAATTTTAGTTATTTTTACCTCCATCCCCTTCTCCTGTTTCCCTCCTTCTCTCTCTAAAACCTTTCTTCCCAAAAAAGTTTCCCTCATACCCTTGTCTTCTTTCTGTCTGTGACCAACTGAATTTAATTAGAATTCCTTGTATGAGCATGGGTAAGAGGTTCTTTGGTTTGTTTGTTTTGTTTTTTTCTTAATCATGGTCAACTACACCATTGAAGAAAATGACACCCTTTCTGCCAGCAACTGTTAACTGCCAATAGTTCCTCAAAAAAGGCTTCTCTCCCGTTCATGTTAAAATGCTGGTGGGCCCACTCTTTTATAGATCTTATGCAAGTAACCAGAGCTGCAGTGAGTTCATGAGTTTAGTGGCTCTGTCTCACCCAGCACACATCTTTAGGCTTGCCTTGACACACAGCACTTCTGACTTTAGAAGATGTCTTTTTGTTACATGCCTCCCCATCCTCTGGCTCTCTCGTTCTTCTTATTCCCCTCTTCAAAGACAGTCCCTGACCCTTAGACCTCCTCCTCTCTTGCAAAGCAAAAACCCAGTGACTGTCCTAACTGAGGAACCCATGTGAGTGATGCGGCATCTCCAGCTTCCTGTAAGTCAAAACCCTTAATGCCACATGCCTAGTCCTTTGGCATTCGGTTACTATTTCTCTTCCATTTCCCCCCTAAAAACCATCCAAAGCAGCCCACACTAGCCTCTGAATCTAGCTTCTCACCATTGTGGGCTTTTCTGCATGTTGTTCCATCATGCTAGAATGCTCTGCCTTCCCTTTCTCTCTGGGCAAATGCCCTCAAGGCACAGCTCAAAAATTATCTTGTCAACAGATGCTTCCTTCTCTTCCTTGCTTACTTTGTTCCCAGGCAGTAGAACTTCCCCTTCTCTGAGTGCCCCCAGCTCCTGTCTGTGTCTACAGTATGTACTTATCACATCTTTCTGTGACTGTGTCTGCTTTTACTTTCTCTCCCATTCACTGTGCTGTAGCTATCTTAGAGGCAGAGGCAATCTCGCTGCGGTACCCACGATGTGTCCTGGATTTAGTTTTGTGGACCCTACAGCCACAGAACATGGCACAGAACCTACTAGAGAAACATAACACAGCGATCACGTCATTGACTATCACATTCTGTAAATAACTCTGGGCAGAAAATATTTGAGGAATGCACCCGAGGATCTGGAAATATTTTCTGGGAAGTAATGACTTTTATTAGGGTAAAACATCACAAGCTTCTAGTATTGGATACATACTAGCTGCCTACCCTAAATATTTTACTTTCAATGCAAAAGCATACAGGGGGACCTAGTTTGTGCTGATTTGTGTTTCATGTATTTATATTATCTCCCAGATATAACTCATTCATGTATCCTAGTTCCTTTAACTTAAGCATGTGTCTCAGTTTGTTTTCTACTGCTGTGATAAAACACTACGACCAAAAGCAGCTTAGGGAGGAAAGGGTTTATTCGCTCACAGGTCCCAGTCACAGTCCCTCACTGATGGAGGGCAGGACAGAAACTCAAGAGAGAAACCTGGAGGCAGGAGCTGAAGCAGAGACCACGGAGGAACACTGCTCACTGGCTTGCACCTCCTGGCTTACTTAGTTGCTTTTTATATACCCTAGGGTCGCCTGCCCAGGGTTGGCACCACCCAGAGAGGCCCAGACCCTTCCACATTAATCATCAATTAAGAACGCCCCACAGGCTCATCTACCGGCCAACCTGAGGGAGGCATTTCTCCACCCTCTTCTCAGAGCTTATGTCAAGTTGAAAAAACTAACCACCACAGCAGGCATTTTTGTTTTTCATATTCAAATTAACAAGCTTGTATTTCCCTCTCCTCTATCTCTTAAATAATTCTGAGTGCCTGTCATTCCCTGGTTATCTCAAGCTCCAGTCAGTCCCTAGTATCATATTTAAACGTATGACCTGAAGCTCGCACTCTTCACCCCTTCACCTTTCCCCACCAATTCTCTTCTTGGTAAGACATGGAATCTTCCATTCTCCTGGTGAACCCTACTTAACATGTGAAATGGGTTTTACCGAAGATTGGTGTCCGTAGCACAGGGTACACCAGCAAATGACTTCAATTAGTATTAGACATCCCTTCTAATTAGTGCTAGGCCTTATTGATGTAAAACTCCAGCATCCTTTCCCAGCTAAGGACCTTCTTCTCTGGTTTCCATCCTTCCACTGAGATGCTTCAATTTCGCTCTCCAGCCAGCATCTCAGGTTTCTATGTTCACTATGCTTCGTACAGAGAATCTTCAATTCCTGACACTTGCAGCCTCTCCAAAATGTTTCTGATCATTCTTTGTGTCTCTCCAAACTACTAATGAATTCTAAAAAGTAAAAGTTGATCATCTCTAGTCTTCCTTAGCAGAAAAAAACAAAAGCATTGAAATTCTAATTTAATTAAATTCTATATATAATTATATTCCTAATATAACTAAATTCCTCAGCAGAAATGTAGAAGAAAAACAGATTTATATGAATATACAAATTAAGCCCCTGGAGGTCATGAATCTCACACACACACACAAACACACACACACACACACACACACACACACACACACACACACACACTATAGTCACTTAAATATTTGGTCAGGTTCTTGAATTTGTGGCTTCTGAATCCTTGGTGAAATGATTCTTGATCTACATTTTATTCATATTTAACAGAGTCTCATGTGAGAGAGAGCATTTCCTCAGCCAAGAATCTGGGATTGAAATTCCCCTTTGGCTTTTCAGGAAAGGTATGCATACCAAGCCATTTGTGAGGGAATACAAGATACATCTCTTTGTGTGGGCTGGCTTTTCAGCAGCCTTGAGAATACTGTGAACCTTCCCAAAGGCTTAGACCCAGAGCAAGCTTGATTTTAGCACAAAGGCAACATTGTGCCTTGTTATTTTGTGTGAAAATAGTAGACCTGTCTGAGCACCGAGGTACTACATGAGAAACCGCCCACATTTGGCTGCTCTCCTTGGAGAGACAGCAGAGCATTATCTGACGGCTGTCACTATTGTTGTTGCTTGTACAGTGAGATGCAGGTGTGATCAAAGAGAAAAGCAATGTTTCTGTGAACCTCCGCATCTTAGCAACACAGTTTATTCATCTGTTAGCCAGGCTAACAGGGAGGCAGTAAAGACGAGTCTGAAACTTCCTTTCAATGAACCCTATATCCATTACAAAACATCAGCTATTGATTTGGCACATGCAAGCCTTCTTTTACAAAGAAGACCAAGTAGACTCCTATGTGTATACAGACGAGTCTCATCATTGCTGAATACAGAACCAAGTCAGTGAGACAGGAAGTCAGTAGAGGTAAAAGCATGAGCTTAACAGAAATGTACTATCATCCTAAAGTTAAAGTATACAAAAACAGAAGGTGAAGGGAGTGACCATATATTAACTGTTTTGCATTTATGCAGCACTGTAGAACTTAATAGTCCATTCCCTCTTCACTTCACAGTTCACCAATACTTTTTTTTTTCAACAGCGTCTATTATGGTGACAAAATACCCGAAATAATTTTGAGGAAGAAAAGTGTTACTTTGGGTCATGTTTTCTGAGGCTTCTCCTGCTCTGTTGGGTGGGTCTTTTTCAGGCTGGTGGCAAGGGCAGCATATCACAGGAGGAGCACCTGCCCGAAGAAGCTGCTTGGCTGGTCATTATGGTGAGCAAAGAGAAGAAGGGAAGAGACTGACAAGCACCTGCTTCAGGGCCGTGAAAACAGTCCCCAGCTTTCTTAAACTAG
Organism: Peromyscus eremicus; assembly: GCF_949786415.1. NCBI lineage: Eukaryota > Metazoa > Chordata > Mammalia > Rodentia > Cricetidae > Peromyscus > Peromyscus eremicus. The sequence continues at coordinate 39,853,714 of NC_081419.1, forward strand.
GTTTGACCCCCCAAAGATACATTCACTTCTCGGTTGTGCCATGGGCTAGGGACCATGCCTTGAGCTAGGGACCATGCCTTGAGCTAGGGACCATGCCTTGAACTAGGAACAATGCCTTGAACTAGGAACCATGCCTTGAACTAGGGAACATGCCTTAAGCTAGGGACCATGCCTTGAACTAGGGACCATGCCTTGAGCTAGGGACCATGCCTTTACTGAATGAGCCTTTGCAGGAAGGCATCAAAGATCTTAATCATATCAGATTTTGAGAAGTGGACTAACATGACCACACTACACCACTAAGGGATAGACTATGGGAACAGACCTAGGTGTTATGGCCCCTGTCTGGAATTTCCTTCATGTGCCTTTGTTGCTTTGGGAGCCAGGCTTACCCTACACATGGCTCAGAGGAGTTTGTGGTGTCATCTTATCCATTACAGACTCTACTAAAACTTCAACTCTGAACTCAGCTCCTGGGTGGACTTCTACCTCTTTCTTTCCTTCTTTTACAGAGTTTAAAAATCATTACAGACGCTGGATGATCTTGAATAGATGAAGAACATTCTGGTTTTAAAGAACGTTAAGTATTGTTGATTCCCAGCTGAGTTGGAATCCCTCTAGGCAAAGACTTATTTTAAATGTTAAGTCCCTGTTAGAAAATGATCCTCTCCTTTTGTGTCTTCCAGAGGAAGTTGGAATATGCACTGGGGCAAGAAACAGAGCCCTTATTCTTATCAAGCTCAGGCTCGCTACTCTGTGAATAAGCCAGAAAGAAATTCTCCCCCTTCGCTGTTGAATCTGGAACACTTGATCTTCTATATGTGGATAGAGTGGGAGGGAAAAAGGGATTCGGCTGTCTTCCTAAATTTCATCTTTTAAAATGAAATTGTTGCTAGAGCAGTCATTTCACAGATACATTCTCGAACTTTGCATATTCTTAGGGTGGGAAGTACCTTTCTTCTACTGCATAATTCCAGTTATTTTTTAAATGTAGTTCTGAGGCGGAGAGGGAAGCCTAGTTGTCAGAAACCCAAACGCAATGTGGCAAGAAATTTGTCTACATTTTCCCCCTTCTGAGCATATTTTTTTTTTTAAGAACAGTTAAATGTGGCATATTGGGACTTCCTGTCTATTTGCCTTGGCTTTGAGAATAATAGCCTCATAGCAGGGCTGAACTAGGTGTCGGGGGTAGGTGGGCATCTCAAGAGGCAGAGACAGAGAAAGTGAGAAAGTCTTCACTCTTGCAGAGTGATGAGGAGAGAGATTGGTACGAGAGGAGGAGCCTCCTTGGCACTGATCAGGAGAACAGGTTAAAGCGCCATCTCTTGCCTCCTTCCATTGACACTGGGACCAGAGAAGAATAGAACAAAACACAGGGTGTTCTTCTGGCTTTGTGTTAAGGGTTGAGCAGTCACTTGAGTGTAGTAGTGAGGAGCTGCCCTTAAGCCAGCCTCTGGGCTTTGAGAATACTCAAGATCAACGCCTTCATTTTCCCGTTTTTGTTTCCCCAGCAGGATTACAAGAACGTAAGGTTTTCATTCTTTTACATTTATTAAACATTTATCTCCAAGGACCTAGCGTGCTTGTCATCTAGTAAAATGTTAGTTGTCTGAATTGAGAAGGTAGAATTCCCTCTACATGATAATGTTTCAGCTTCTCCTTTCCTACCAGTAAAAGAAGTACTAGATGACCCCAGTGGCCCATGAGCACATGCATCAGGCATTGACAAGCTAGAGTTAGAATTGTGCCAAGACGCCGGGTGGTGGTGGCGCACGCCTTTAATCCCAGCACTCAGGAGGCAGAGCCAGGCGGATCTCTGTGAGTTCGAGGCCTGCCTGGGCTACCAAGTGAGTTCCAGGAAAGAATTGTGATAAGACTTGGGTATTTCATGCAGAGTTTTAAAGATTAAAGACCAATAAAAGATGTCTAAATTCGAGACTAAAGAGATGGCTCTGCAGGCATGAGGATCTGAGTTTGAATTCCCAATGCACATGTAACAATCAGGGAAGGCATGGCTGTACGAGCTGGGCTGTAAATCCAGGATTGTTTTTTTGTTTTTTGAACATAAAAACATTTAAGTAGAAAATGCTGAATGACCACCAAACTCAATGTTGTATTTACATATCTATATCTGTATAAAATAATGATTATAAATGTTTGTTTAAAAAGGTGAAGTGCAAATGTGAATTTAACAGGAAGTTGTAGATTTTCAACATTGTACACAAACTCCTTTGTTACAAATAAATATTTATGCTTCTAAAAAGAAAAATAAATAAATAAACTCAGCTTCTAAAAAGAAAAATAAATAAACAAACCCAGCATTGGGGGATATAGATAGGCCGGTCCTAAGAGTTCAAAGACCAGTCAGCCTCGCTGACATGGCAAGCTTTGGATTCAGTGAAAGATCCTGTCTCAAGACAATAAGGCTAAAAACTATTAGAGAAAGACATCCAGTGTCCTTCTCTGGCCTCTTCATTGGCATGCACAGGCTTGTGGACTTGCCCATTCATGTGCATGCGCCACATAGAACATCACACACACACACACACACACACACACACACACACACACACACACAAACAGCACCAATAACAAAAAACTACAGCTGTCATCAATCATATGAATATTAAAAGAATAGTAGAGAAAAACTGAACAACTCCAGCCCACAAGTTGATAACTTACATGAAATGATTAAATTCCTTGAAAGATAAATCTCCAAAAACTTATACAAGAAGAAATAAACTATGTGAATAAGTGCATAAATAGTGAGAAGATTGAATAAATGATCAATAGCTTTCCATATCATTGGGTAACAGGGCAAGACAGGTTCACTGGTAAACTCTGCCTAGCCTTCAGGGAAGAAACTGTATTAATCCTCTACAAATTCTTCAAGAAGATATAATCAGAAAAAATACTTCCTAACTTATTCTGTGTTGCTAACCTTACCTTAACACCAGAACCAGATAGATATCACAAGAAAAGGAAATTAATAATGAACATCTCTCATATACACAGATGCAAAGTGCCTCAAAAATATAAAAAAATCAACTTGAATGTAACAGTATCTAAAAAGAGTTATCCCATGATTATATAAAGTTATTTCCAGGCACGCAAGGCTAGGTCAACAATTTAAAATAAGTTAGCCTACCATCTCAAAAAGCTAAAGAATGAAAGTTAAATGATCATATTGGAAAATGTCCCCCCAAAAGTATTTAACAATGATCTAACATCTATTCATGATTTTTAAAATTAAATAGGAATAGGGGAACGTATTTAACCCGATTTAAAAAGTAGTTATGTCTAACATCATATATAACAAAGAGAACACTGGAGCTTTCCTATAAAGATTATACATACAGACAGCTAACCTCATGCATAACAAAGAAAACTGGAGCTTCCCTACAAATATCAAGAATAAGGGAAAGGTATCCTCTCCTGGCATTTATTCTCAAATTCATACTAGAAATCCCAACTAATGCAATGTGATAAGAGAAGGAAATAAATACAGGCAACTCAGGAACAGAAATAAAGTCATCTTCATTCACAGATGACAGACACTATTATTTATTTATAAATATCTGAAAGACAACATCTGACTTTTAGGATTACAAAGCAGTTATAGGATGGAGGAGAGAAGAATGGATAACTATTATAGTCTTTGATTTGGGGAAAAATAAAAAAGTTCTAAAGACGGAAAGTGGTGAGAATTCCACAATGGTATGAGCATGCTTATTGATATAGAACAGCACACTTAAGAACTACTTAGGTGATAACTTTCATGTGATATATTTTACCCTAGTAGTTTCAAGGGAGTTTGAACAGACATACCTTGCATAAGTAGATAATGCTACTCCCAGAAGACATGAGTTATTAAATGAAAAACTCAGTGTCAGGCACAAGACACCTATCTGTGAATTATTTGTCAGCAGGACCCCAGAGGCACCCCAAACAGTATAGGCTATTGTCATTGATTTTTGTTGCCCAACGTGACTAGATAGTAAGATCCATTGATGACTCACTTTGGATTCAGGACATAGAGAAATCAATCTCTAACTGACTAGGAAACTCTCTTCCTGTTGACTAGCTTACATGGTGTCAGAAGGAGTCAGTGTAGGCTGCTGGGAACATTAATAGTCCTACTCAGTGCTAGACCCTGCATGCTACACAACTGACTTTCCAGGCAAATTAGGTGCACTGGTACAATAATGGCACAGTGGTTATGGGGATAACCAACTGCTTTCTGATTAGACATGAGGTCTGCTCTGTAAGACAGAGTTCATACCTGGTACTATAGACCTGGTCAAAAGTCAGTAGGTGGGGAGAACATAGGCCCTTCAGGGACTCCTACTGTTATTGATTTGCTAAATGATCCAACTGCCAAACTGACTTTTAAATATTTATGTTTGTTCTGTAACCAAGGGTTTATGCTGCTCTCAATTTTGGTCAGAGAACTTCATTTTCAACAGAGCAATCAATGCAAAGCCTCATAACTGGTTATGGTTGTCTAAAAGAAAATAGCCCCCAAAGGGAGTGGCACCATTAGGAGGTATGGCTTTGTTGGAGTAGGCATGATCTTGTAAGAGGAAATGTGTCACTACGGGGCAGGCTTTGCAATCTCCTATGCTCAAACTATGCTCAGTGTGGCACACAGTTGTTGCTTCCTGTTGCCTGCAGATCAAGATGTAGAACTCTCAGCTCCTTCTCCAGCATCATGTCTGCCTGCATGCCACTATGTCCTGCCAACATGATAATGAACTAAACCTCTGAAAATGTAAGCCACTCCAATTAAATGTTTTCATCTATAAGAGTTGCCATGGTCATGGTATCTCTTCACAGCAATAGAAACCCTAACTAGGACACTGGTATAAGAAACTACAAATGAGATGGGTGGTGGTAGCTCACACCTTTAATCCCAACACTTGGGAGGCAGAGCCAGGTGGATCTCTGTGAGTTAAAGGCCAGCCTGGTCTACAGAGCAAGATCCAGGACAGGCACCAAAACTACACAGAGAAATACCTGTCTTGAAAAAAGAAACTGAATGTTCAGCTGTGGATGAGTCATCTATATCAATATCCTCCCATCCAAGGTTCAAAGAACTTGCAAATAAGGAGGCAGAAATAATATAAGAGCTGGTAGATAGGGAGAAGAGCTGTGGAATATTGACTTCTGAACATAATGCGGTTACTATAAATATTATCCCATAGCATCTTTGGTTACCTGAACAAGATCTGCACAAGATCAATCCAGTCAAAATTCAACCAAAGCTCCATCTTCGGTGGAATAATGATTAGCAGTTGACAGCTGCTAAGAAAATCAAGAGTTGCTCTCCTTTGAGTATGTAGTTATTGGTAGGTTGCCCATGTTCCAGTGGATAGCCCCACAGCCATGAGCAAATAGACAGTACTAATTGGAGTCAGGAAATTATTGACAACAACTTTCTAAAAGAACAAGGAAATGGAGGGAGGAGCACTAAGGGGAGTTAGAAGGGGTGGTAATAGATGGGGATAATCAAAGTACATTGTATAAATGCATGAAATGTTCAAAGAATGAATAAAATATTATTTAAGACAAAATAAATAATAAAAGGGGGAAGCATTAATATAGTTTTCATGGATAAAAAAGAACAAGAAATTTGTTAGATTTTCTTACACTTATTTAATAATGTGATATTATTGTTATTTTTCATTTAAGAATGAGTAGGTAATCTTTACTGGGCTTAAGGAAACCACAATTTAATTTTGACATTGAGTATATTGATGTTTTTTAGCTGTGCACAAGAAAAGTAATAAACTGTCCGGAATCACTAGCCTGTGTTTAAGAGCATGTTCCTTGCTTGAAGGCTTGCTGTTAGTAAGGGCAGTCAATGATTTCCCAAGGTTCAGTAGTTTGAGAACAGTGTCAAATGGTATCAGGATGCTTCCTGTCCTATTTTCTTAGTTTATCAAGAAATTGTGTTGAGATGTATAGTAAACATATTTTGAGAGGAAAAGCTAAAAAACAAACAAACAAAACCCAAAACAAACAAACAAAAAAACCCAACAACTCCACAGGCTGTACCTAGTCCTGAAAGAATATCACACAAGGAAGGACAAATAGTCTTTTCTTACCTTCTCTCTAACCAAGATGAGACCATGAAGAAGACATCATCCTACTTCTCAATAAATCCACACTTAAGAGAGAAGAGTGTCATTTGGGATATATCTCTGTCTCCTCATAAAAACCAGACCCTCCCCTTATCATCCTAAGCTGGTGGTTGGGAGATTATCATCATCCTTCCAGTGCCCGGATACCTTTATCCATTTGTATTTCCAATAATAACTGATTTTTAAACAGCACAAGCTTGAACTACAAAGGCCCATTTATGCTCAATTTTTTCTTGAGACATGAGAAAATTTGAAAATCATTGCAAATGCACCTAATAGCCTAAAATATTGGGGGGAAATAATGTTAGTTATGTCAAGAATTCTGAAAATATGTCTGGATAGTAGTTACTTTTCACCATTTCCTGCCTTCAAATATACAGAATTTTTTTTTTGAGTTAAGTTCATCAGAACTTCCCCACAAACTATACATGGTGCCATTTACAGTTTACAATAGAGAGAAATATAAATAACCATGAAGATGCCACATCAAATCCTAACTGTGGTTAGCACTGCTGTACTATAATCACTTCTTTGCCACCTCCCCTCCTGCCGTAACTGCTATAATTTTGCCTTGCTCTTCTGACACCAGCCTTAACTGCTGTAACCCTGCCTTGCTCATCTGATGTAGCTTGTCTCTCTGGTAAACTGCGTGTGACAGTCAAAAGTTGAACCTCAATTCTTTTTGTATTTTCACTTTACATAGATAGCCATGAGGAATATATCAAATATGTATAACTGAGTGTTTATAGTCTGGGTAAGACTTCTGGCCCAAGAGGGTGAGGAGTGGGGGGTGAGAACATAGGGAAATGGGAGGGTCAAGCTGGAACAGGGACAGAGTGGGAGGGAAGGGAGGAAGATACCATGATAGATGAGGACATCATGGGTATAGGAAGAGGCAGGGTGCTGGGGAGGCTCTCAGGAATCCACAAGGTTGACTCCACTTTGGTCTGCTGGCAGTGGTCCAGAGGGTGCCTGGACTGGTCTACTCTAGTGACCAGCCTAGCAAATAACCTAGCTGTCATCATAGAGCCTTTGTCCAGTGACTGATTGAGGCATATACAGAGATCCACAGCCAGTCATCAGACTGAGCTCCAGGAATCCAATTGAGAGAGAGGAGACATACTGCAGGTGAGGGACATCGAGATCATGATGGGAGGATGTGCAGAGATGACCGGCCACACTAGTGGAAGTCCATGAACTATGGACTGGTGGCTGCAGAGCCCCCATGGGACTGGACTAGGCCCTCTGGATATGGAAGATGGTTGTTTGGCTTGAACTGTTTGGGGGGGCACCCAGGCAGGGGGGTCGAGGTCTGTCTCTGGTCTATGGGCAGGCTTCTGGAACCTGGTGCCTGTGGTGTGACGCCTTGCACAGCCTTGGTGCAGTAGGAAGGGGCTTGGACCTGCATAGGCTCAGTGTGCTGGGCTTTGTTGACTACCCATGGGAGACCTCGATTTGGGGGATGTGGGGATGTGGGGTGGCTTAGGAACGAGGGCTGGGGGGTGGAAGGAGGGAATGGGGGGATCTGTGGATAGTATGTGGAGTGAGTAGAAATTTTCTTAATAAAGAAAAAAAAAAAAGACTTCTGGCCAAAACCAAACTATTAATACTTAAGTTTTTGAGAAACCAAAAGTTATTTGCTGACTTGCCTCTATCATGTTTTTCAAAGGGAAATCTCAAGTTTACCTGGAAAAATAAGAGAGTCTTCCATGCCTTATTTGCTGTGAAGGGAGTCTTACATGTTCTGTCTATTCACAGCATCCTGAATTGGGCCTCTAGCTTCTTCAGTTACATCCACAGTACACAGAGAAGGGCTCAGAGAACCTCTTCCCTTCCTCCTCATGCACTCTACTGGCTCATACCTACTTATGACTCGGGTTAACCTCCACTCCAGGAAAAGCCTTCTGACACAAAATGAGATCTACTGCCTCTTCAAGGACCCCCCCCCCAGCATCTCACATTCATAGTTAGTTAGTGTGCATAAATCATGGCAGTCACCTGAAATACTCATGGAACAGGTTCCCAGGAGCTTCTCTAGACATTCAGTAGCAAGAAGGCTAAGAGACCTGAGATTTACATCATGTGGTAGTGACGGCCGTTGCAATCCCAAAAATCTACATTCAGAGAGTCGGTACAGCAGAAACCCTTGTTTTTCTCTACAAGGCAAATTAGAAGAGAAGAGTTACAGGCTGGCTGCTCATTAAAATGAGTCATTTCTTCTCTAGAGTCTTCTAACCTAGATATATCCCCATGGTCCCCACGGTTGAGAGTGTGCTCAAGAAGGAGTCTATTCTTGCAGTTTCTGCATTAAAAGAATTAAATTTTCAATCTGTCACTTGTTCTTTCTAGACCCTAGGCTACTGAATCATAAAATGGTTACTGAAAAAAAATCACCTCACATATATGTTGGGGAGGTGATGAAATAGTGAGTGGTAAACGGTGACGTCATGTGACAGTACCTTAGCTTTGGAGTAGAGTTGGCTTTGTCATCATACATACAAACAGCACTGCCCACCCCCAGGGGTCAGCATCTTCTTCCCTGCTGCAGCAGCGTATTTGTTACAGAAGGTGAAGAGTCCTGACTGTAGGAATTTACAGCAAGAGCCACTCACTTAAGGAGAGGGTAGTTGAATACAGAGACACAACCTAGCTCAGAAATGGCCTAAACACTTACTTCCCATTAGGACTCACCCGTCTGCCATGATACACTGTTTGGGGAAAGTAGCATATTCCATCAGTCAAAGTAAAGAGCTGCAAACGGTAAAAGAAGTTAAACAACTAGTTTATGCAGAGAAATAACTTATCAAAATTCACTAAAGTCTAGGGAAGTAACACTCAGGCTTGGAGAATGTACACCTAGAATCTGGCCATGCTTTGCTGAAGGATTGCTCCAGCAAATAACCCACTGTTGCAATGGGAGATCATACTATTGGTGCTATGGATTCTGGAATCCCTTCTCCAAGATCCCCACAAACAAAGGTCTTTACAATAACCACAATCAAATAAAATTTATACAGTGCCCACATATTCATACCATTCTTCAAATTGAAGTCGTAATGCATTCAAATAATTGGCCGTGCTAGCACCTCCTACCTGTGGCATTAAGACAATAAATTCTGGTTTCTAACTGGAAGAATCAGGAATCACCATGATGGGAAAATTCTGAACATATAAAGGTACTTGCTGAACATAAGCATGACAGAAGTTTCTTCTATAAATAGCTTAGTTGAAGACCTTGGAGCTACAGGCCTGGTTCAAGACCCAGCTTTGCTACAATGAGCTAAGACAAGTGATCTTCCCTGAGCCTTATTTTTATACCATCAGTGATAACGATGTCTTCTATTGCCATTGTCCACGTGCTCTGAATCTCCACAGGGATGCAGTGTTTTATAAAAGAGATTCCTTACTCCTTCAGTGAAAATATCTCAGAAGCCTTGAGCACAGTCCAAGGTGTAGACCTCAGTGTCTAAATGAAAATAACTGAGGTCTCAGAGCAGTCAGAGGTCAGGCTTATAATGCTGTTGGGGAATCCTGTTGGGCAATAAGGAGGCTGTAATGTGTGTACACAACATGAAGCACTTGAACGTTCCACTGGCTGAAGTTTGGCTCAACCATCGGAGAAAATGGTGTATGTAAATAATGATCTACAACTCCCTGTGAAAAAGAGGGAGGGAGGGAGGGAGAAGAAAGGGAGAACGAAGTGGGGAGAGAATAAGAAAAAGATTTAAAGTCCAGTTTGCCACTTTGGGTTAGGCTATTACATCATTTCATGATGTCTGATGTTAGAACTGAAGGACTTAATAGTCACTAAGGTATTTTTTTTGCTTTTTGGGGATCATATCCAGTTGATGAAGAAAAAAAAATCTCCTTAGAAAAGATTCTAAAAAGCATCCACAAAAGGAATGGGAAACTGAAAAAATGACTGTCTTGCAAGCTGTGGTGAAGTAGCTGACTCAGACAAGGAATATCAAAGGATGTCAGGCACTGGGCGTAGCAACAGGGTGTGTTCCCATGGCTGAAACATTACCCCACAGTCGCTTGATAATAACATGAAAAGCATTCCAGCTACAGCGGAGAGAGGCGCCAATGGCCACCTCAGTCCTGTCATCAAATCTTGCGTCATTCCAGTCTCTTGTACAGAGACAACACGAAACTGGAGATCCTGAGGTGACACAGTGAGAAAGCCCTCTATGATGGACTGTCACCAAAGAACAGTTACCAGAATCTCTTCGAGATGAAATCAATTTCTTTTACAGAAAATATGGTAGAGAAACAATGGCCTTTCCAAATGACATAGTGCTTTTGTCTGGAAGCCCCGTTCTCTGATGAGCCTAAGAAAAGTCCTTGGTTTTCAGTTGGACCAGCCTTCTCTTTTAGAAGGCAGGAGATAGATGTCTTCTGGGCTCTTTACACACTGAAGAGGAAAAATTTACTGATTTAGTGCAAGGTTGCTCAGCATTGCTATAAAGGAAATAAAAGCAGTGGTCTGGAAACCTTGCTTTAACAGGCAGGTGCTCTTAGAATTGAGTTATCTGCTGAACTAGTTTTGTGGCATGAAATTCAGAGTGCCTTGAAAACTAGCTTCCAACGAAAACCTGTTTCCCTTTTGGCTAATTTGACCTATTTGGTTCACAGGTAGCCTAGTGAAAAGAAAGAAACATTAATTTTTTTTTTTATTCCAAAGATAGAGATTTGTGGCATCTAGGGCAAAAACTAACAGACCATCTCAAATGCTCTGCTCACTTTCTTCATTTATTAAATTTATTGGCCACAGAAATACCATTCATGTTTTTCTCTCAAGTACTTGCATAAAACCTGGTCCAGAGCATATTTTTGTGGGTGGTTAAGTGGAGATGCTTCTTCGTCAATATCAGAATGTTGTGGTGACTAGGTGAAACGTGGTACATAAAAACTCTTTGGAAGATCTTCCCAAACGTATTTATCAGTTATCAATCCGGAATACATGGAAGCATTTCTGTAGAGGTTTTGGTATTCTCTCTCTCTCTCTCTCTCTCTCTCTCTCTCTCTCTCTCTCTCTCTCTCTCTCTCTCTCTCTCTCAACATTTTATAACAAAGAGGAAAACAGTATTAAAGAGTTAACTTTTACTCAAATTGTAGATTGATTTTGGTTACAGCCGCAACACTATACATTCCTCAACTTGTCCAATTAAAGAGCCTGGCAAGTGTTTTGATATCTGACAGCTCTGCTGTCAGGCAGTTCTGTTCTACAATTAATCAAGCTGTAGCCATTTCCCCCACCACTGCCATAAAATAATGGCATCATTGTATGTGCGTGCACAGTACACTTGTGCACTGTTTAAAAGGCGGCAAAGCAAATGGACACCAGAACTTCACTACTCTGCTCAGGTGGTTGTATCACCAAGATTTGCTATTAAGCCCATGCTATTTTAACGCTGTCACTGTGTCTATCTGAGCTCAGATGTTGCTTTGTAGATGCTGTTTTCTAGTTTTAGAAGTTGAGATTCTGCCATCTCTTCTGCTTTGACTAGATAACACTGTACCAATGGCTGGCATCCTTTAAAGACTGAGCATCAGCTCCTGGGTTTTCATTGCTGTTTCGTCTGGCTCAGTGGTAGACACAACTGCAGATTCTCCTCCCCTTCCTCCCACTCCCAGCGACTTCCTGCGGCAAACTCGTTTGCCACAAATCAAGATGCATGTAACAAGCACCTCTGTGAACCTGTTCCGTCTCTCCTTGGCAACTTGCCACTTTGCCTTACTTGTAACTCTGAAATGCCTGAATTTACCAAATGGCTTGACTTCTCTGTGGGATTAACTGTTTCATGGGAGTCTTTCCCTTCTACCAGAATCATGTGTTTCTCAGAGACACCTACTATTTACACACGTTGGTCAGCTTTGACCAGATAAACATGCACCGTTTTTCATTGCTATCGTTTCCTGTTTACATGTCTAATTTGCTAAGCAATCAAATGACCAAAAAGGTCACCTAGAAATTACAAATGTACTGGTCAAAAATTTTATGTGAAAAGTAGATCTAATCTCCTGCTTCAGGAAGCAATTACAACTCCTTACACTGATGACATTTGGCGATGTTCGGGTTCTCATCTTTATGGCCATCCGTGTTTAACTGGCGTTGCTGATGCCGTCTGCAGCAGCATAATCAGCCCTGTGACAAGACTGTGAGTTGGTGCTGAATTGTTCAAGGAGAACACGATACAGACAACTCCATCTTTATGGTTAAAAAAGATCACTCGTTGAAAGGTGCACTCTACATGCTGACAAATACCACAGTGAGGGTCTCTTGTCACTTAGGGAAGCAAGAGAATAAGTATCTCCAGACTGCACTGAGTGTGTGCGTGAGGGAGGGGTGGCCAAGCCCAAGATGAGCTATGAAGCAAATCAGGATTTGCAAGTTCCCCATTCGTTTCCCCCACTGACTCATGAGCTGATCTCAACTCTGTTCTGAGGTTTTGGGTTGTAATAAAATGGATTACTTTTATATTCTTTCTAAAAAGTTTTAATGAGCATGCAAAATGCCACTGTGACATTTTTGAACAAAATTCACTTTGGTTAGTCTGCTTCCTGCTTTTCTTCCCATCTTACTGCTCCCCCACACAAACTTGTACCCCTCCGGTCCCAGGAGCCCCCTGCTCTCAGACCACGTGTGCCCTAGTCCCCATGCCTTTCCTCAACACCTCTTTTCGGGTTTCTTGGCCTATACACGTTCATGTATGCTTACATACACACACACAAACATGTGTCCACACAGGAGAGAAAACACATGTTTTTGTTTGGATCACTTCCCTTAACACAATACTTTCCAGCTTCGCCCACTTTCCTGAAATTTTCATTTCTCTTCACAGCTGAATAGAATGCCATAGTGTGCATGTACCACATTTTTATCACCCGTTCTTCTGCTGGATGACCATCCATGCTTGTCCCATTTCCTTGTTGTTGTGAGTAATGCGACCACAAACACGGATGTATGAGTATCTCTGTGGCAGGATATACAGTCCTTTGTGTACATACCCAGGAGTGGTAGAGCTGGGTCATACAGTAGTTCTGTGTTTAATTTTTTATTTTAATAAGATTTTATTTTTAATTACATGTAGGTGTGTATGCATCTGTGCATGTCAGTGCAGTTGTCTAAGGAGACCAGAAGAAAGTGTCTGATTTCCCCTGAGCTGCCTCATGTGGGTTCTGGGAATTACACCCAGGTCCTCAGGAAGAGCAGCCAGTGCTTTTAACTGCTGATCCATCTCTCCAGCCCCATCTGTGTTTAATTTTTTTGGGGAGGTGGGGGGAAGGGGGAACTTTCCACAATGATTTTCATAATAGCTGTACTAGTACTGTACACTTGCCCTAGCAGGAATTAAGGGTTCCTCTCTCCCTATATCGTCATCAGCATTTATTGTCACCTATTTTCTTGATGGTGGCCATTCTGACCAGGTTGAGATTGCTTTTTAATGTAAAAGTACCAGAAGTGTGTGTCCAAATTTCAGTTACAGATTGCTGGCACTATGTTTGGTAAGAGCAAACAGGCTGGGTTTCATACAGTAATCTGTCCTGGCCACCGACTTGATAAGGCATGGGAGGCTCAGGAGATGGCGATGATTCTGAATGGGGTTGTTCTTGTCATGGTCTGATCTCTTCGCATGTTATATGTACAACTGCTTCAAGTGTTGTGTGTACAACTGCTTTATGTGTTGTGTGTACAACCACTTCATATGTTGTTTTAAGTACTCCAAAAACTCGTGCTTCTTTACACTTATTATTGAAGGGTTAAAAAGTGGAATTGCCCCACTTTCCTGCTTTGTTTTCCCGTAATAAAGAGTGACTTTTATCATTGCACCCTCCCATTGGATCCTTTTTATCACCTACAAAATTAGTCTCATGACAACTCTCCTCTGTAGTCATGGAACTGGACATTGGGAAGGTTGTGTCAAGGATCAAGTTTACACACAGCATCCTCTGAAGTTCATGTAGCTAACATAACTCATTGCTCACAATGGAGTCAAAGCCTTGGTGCTTCGTAACTATTCAGTCATGGGAAGCGATAAAATTGGGCTTTTGACATTTAAATCAATGCTCAAGAAATGACTTCACCTGACAACTTAACTTAATGCTAGTCACACATCTGTGAGTCTGTGTTTCTCACCTGTGAAAGTCTAGTGTGTACCCTCTCTGGTGTAGCACTTTTTGAAACTTTCCTTGGTGCTGGTCACCTTGCAGCAGATTACACATGTCACTGTGCAAGCCACGTCATCCTGAAAGCTAATGTTGTCTCCATTTTACAGATACAAACAGCTCAGGTAGAAGGTAAACAATTTGTCTCTCCACACAAAGCTAAACAATGGAAAGACCCTCAACCCGGGTCTGTCTAATAGCAGATCCTCACGCTGTGCTATGAGGTTATTAAATCTGGAGGCACATAGAAAGAAAATGAATATACCATGTTGAGAGTATCTGGAACATTCTGCAGGGTGATATTTGTGATGTTTTAATAATTTGTCATCCTCCTTCATGACCCTAGCTACATACACTTACTAGCCATGTGATATATTAAATAGTTTCTGCAAGTTGACACTCATGTTTACTTAAATTTATTTGTATTTTGAAAGGAAACTTCACTGAGTTAGAGAGCCAAAAATAATATGTAGTAAGACCAAACCAACAGAATAGAAATTTAAAATCAGTTGTTTATTCACTAAAGGTGAATAAATATCAGACTTTCCCCTAAGATAATCAAGAATGAAAATGATTGGAAAGATAACACATTCTTCAAAATGGCTTCAATGTTATACAAAGTCACAAACTTATACTGTCTAAACCATCCTGAGTTTTGGCAAAGTGGAAAAATACTGCTATAAACAGAACAAGGGAAACAATAATCTTAAATGGTTTAAATGTTTCTATACTCATCAATTTCAAGCACCCCATTTTCCATGTCCACTCACAGACTGAAAACCATTCTGTATCCCTCTCTCTCCAATTTAAGAATGAAACTAGACATGGCACCCATCTCAGGAAACACACTGGTTCTATTGAATCACAGGTTCTCCATGCTGTCCAATAGCCTGGACAGTGCCAAATGGTAGACACCGCCTTTCATGCTAAAATTGTCTTCCTACAGGCACTCCAAAGATTTATGAAATTAAAAACCCTTAATAGTTGCTGTCCTGCTTAAACCAACTCTATTGAGTTCTGCAGTCACAAGAATCTTGCAGACAAAGTAAGTAGTGTAGTATAGCCCATGTATTTAGAGACTATTGTGTTTTGTAAGTAGTATAGGATAGCCTGTGTGTTTAGAGAACACTGTGTTTTTCTTTAGATCCTAGGATGTAAAAACAAACAAACAAGAAGCATGAAAATCCTTGAGACAAAAAAAATATTTCCTTAATTGAATTGGGTGGGGCAGATCACCTCTGAAAACATTTAATAATTTTTTTTTTTAAGACTCAGCTACGTGGTGATGTCACACATCTTTAATGCCAGTACTCAGGAGGCAGTGGTAAGCTGATCTCTGAGTTCAAGGTCAGCCTGGCCTACAAAATGAGTTCCAGAATAGCCAGGGTTATGCAGAGAAACTTTGTCTTGGGAAAAAAATCAAACAAAGAGAGAGAGAAAGGGGGGGGGGGGGAAGACTCCTAGGGAGCAGTAGACTCTTGAGTATCTGTGAAGCAGGAAATCCATGGGGGAGGTTGGGAAGAAAGATGTATAAATACCCAGGTGACTCTAATTCAAATCGTCAATAAAAGGGGGATAAAATATGTTTTGATGCGTAAAACAATGTGTGTAACTGTTGAGTCCTTCTGGAAATTTTGTAAGGAGAAAGTAACTATTTTATTTGTAGGACTATGTAAGGAACAGTAATGTGAAGAATAATTAACTAAACTGAAATAATCCATTTCATCTATGTTGATTTTTGTAGTATATTTTGATATCTTTGAGATGCACTTCAGTAAGATGGACAAGGGGACCTTCTAACTCCCTTACAGAGGGTGGTTTCTTTAATTAAAAAGCCTTTGTCCATTAACATTCACATGTCTTTCTAAATTGTTCTTTAAGCAAACACTTTGCAAAAGGGTGACACTGTATTCTTGAAGCTTATAGACCAACTTCTGCCATCTAAAACATCAACGTGCAGAGAGGATTGAAACCAACATCTCCCATCAGGCTCTCTGCCTAAAACTCAGCAGTCACTCTCCTACCAGCTTCTGACTCCGCTGTGTCTGGGTGATGACCAGGTAGTCTGAAGTGTTAATCTCACGCCCTGTCACCGTCTCTGCACTCGGAGATACCTTGTTCCAGGAGTCCTTCCTTACTAGGGCACCGCTGTTTCTCTGTGAGTAAACATCTGAGATTGTCTAGCAGATTCACTCTGCAGACGATTTTATGCTCACAGGCTTACTTGAGTCTCACCCTCATCTTGGGGGGCGGGGATCTTAAGTACATCATTGCCCTCATTTATAGATGGGTGAGTCATGGAAGCGTACTCCTGTTCACAGAGCGAAGGTGGCTGGCCAAATCAAAATCCAGGTCATTCCAGGTCTGTTCTCTTACCACAATATATTGGATGTAGAAATACAAAGGAAAAAAAAAAAAAACATTTTTCTGTAACTTATGTTTGTTTTCCCCAAATGATTTTTTATAAGACTGTTTTTCTATAAAACTAAAGAGGCAACATAGTGTTGAGGACAGCAAAGCACTGGATATGTCTTCTTGATAGGTCTGGCTTTAGGGACAGAAATGTGGTCTAACTAGGAAGCAGATTTTCACTTCTATGAATTTAAATAGCTAAAGATTCTCAGTACACCGAGGGAATTAACACTATTTCAAATGACTATTCCTCTCCAGATAATCCAGTTCTTAGCACAGAGCAGGCCTGGTACCTGAAAGAGTTAATATTACTTCCAAAGGAGAATTTATGACCTAGAAGTAATTTAGGCAGCAAGAGAAAATGTCTCACTTCAAAGATGGGAATGCTGAACCATGCATACAAATGTGACTGCTTACCCGTGTGTGACTCAAAATCAGCAACCATGGATTCTGCTAGCTTAAAAAGACCACAAAGAGCATCTGGTCTACCCTTGCCTTCCCATACATGAAGTCTTCACACATATCAATCTGTGGTACTAAGTGACCAGGTAGAAAAAGTACATAAAAGATACATAAGAGATGCCTTGAATCCAGATGTCTAGTTTGATGTTTTTAATTTAGTGTGTGTGTGTGTGTGTGTGTGTGTGTGTGTGTGTGTGTGTGTACACCATGGCACACACATGTATGTCAGAGGACAACTTGGGAGAATCATTCTCTCCTTCCACCATGTGGGTTCTAAGGAATCAAATAAGCTGTCAGCCCCTAGTTCCCTGGTTGGTTTTAATGTATTGTTTTATCACACATTTTGTCTCTTGGGCAGCCTAGTTTGTTTCATGACTGGGAGAGTACACATCACATATCAAATACAGTCAAGTTAGATTAAGAACTTGGC
The DNA here is from genome assembly GCF_949786415.1 of Peromyscus eremicus. Taxonomy (NCBI): domain Eukaryota; kingdom Metazoa; phylum Chordata; class Mammalia; order Rodentia; family Cricetidae; genus Peromyscus; species Peromyscus eremicus. Next base: position 39,871,330 of record NC_081419.1, read on the forward strand.
TTACGTACTTTAGCCTTGTATAATGTCTTAGTGACTTTAGTAAGCACAGTTTCAGCAACATAGTAGGATGGAGATGCTAGAGTGGATGATCACAGACAGCATCAGCTCAAGATAGAGGGTGAGAGAGGGCTGATGCTAAAGGGGGATCTGGGGTCCAGGGAAATTTCTGGAAGTGGTTTGGTAGTGTGTATACAATAGTGAAAAGGGAAGGTTTCCTTAGTGTGGAAGTGGCTGTCATGGTTTTTAATGCTACTTGGAAAAATCAGGTAAAAAGAAAAACTTAAAGATCAAAGATAGATGTGACAGACAGAATAAATTAAGAGTTCCTAAGAAAGTAGCTACAGGGAACACAAAGCTCTACCAAGGGACAAATGTCATCTGCGTTGCAACTGGGAGGAAAGTGTTGGGGGGCAGGGAGAAATGCAGACCCCCTGTGGGTGGAACTGTAGATGGGGTCAGCAGTAAACTAAGGGACTCTGTGTCTAATGGTTTGGATTTATGACACGAGGGACAGAGTCATGCACCGAGAAAAGAGGCACCGGTTGCTCAGGAATGAGTTTTGAGGAGAGTGGAAAAGTTTGAAGGTGACTTTTGAAGGAAATGGTAGATAAATGTCACCAGGGGATTGAAAGCTAAGTATATGCGGGAGAGCATGAACATATAAAACCTGTACCCCTTCTTGCGTAAGCCCACACAGGATGAGGGTGTGTGGTGGTGGGTTTTTTTGTTTGTTTGTTTTTTGTTTTGTTTTGGTTTTTTTTTAAGGAAAAAAAGAGGCAAAATAGTCTGTGTGTGGAGGAAGTATAAGGTATATTAGATTACAGTACCTTAACAAAAGTGCTTGAGACAGTGCTGCATGGAACTTGTGCTGGGTAGTGAGGATGTGGAAACAGGAGGTGGCTGATAGCTCAGCAAGTGCCTACTTAGCACCTTGGGAAGTCCTGAGGAGATGAAAGAACACTTGGAGAAAAGATACTTTACCAAACAAGTTGGGAGGTTGGGAACTTGTTGTCAGCAGGAGGTGTGTTCAAAGAAGTAATTTCAGAGGTGGTGTCCTAGTGAGGACAACTGACAGAGTGTAGCTTTGGAAGAAGGGACCGGACTGGCATGGAGAAGACACACATTGGAGAGGTGGAAGGAGTCAGAAGCAAAGAGGTTGCGTGAGGTGGGGATTCAGTCAATATAGAGGTCAAGGGATGTTACAGTACAGGGCCGGAGGCTGCCAAGGTCAAGTGATCCAAATCTCATTTGCTTGTTTATTTGTTACCAAAGGAGTGGCAGAATCTCAGGAGAAGTACCTCCTAATCCTGATGGACCCACATGGTGTGTGTGTGTGTGTGTGTGTGTGTGTGTGTGTGTGTGTGTGTGTGTGATGTTGATCACAAAGGGCTGTGGGATAAGGAGTCTCCTATGGACAGAGTCAGGTTCTAATGAAGGCAGAAGGTAAGCAGAGTCACGGGGTCAGTGGGAAATCTTACTGATCGTGAACAAGGGAGCATGGCAAAGGGCTCAGGTGGAGATTGGGATAGGGTTGGCACAGAGCCAGATCCAGTGCCGTGCCATGGGCCCCGTGTAGACAAATCTACAGGGAAGACAGCAAATGTGTGTGCGCCTGGGGTAGAGATGAGGGAGGGACCGACTACAAATGTGTGCGAGAGAACATTTCGACCCAGTAGAAGTTCTGCTAAGCTAGTGCTGTCCTCAAAGCTGTGCGAGAGGGTTACAACCATTGATCTGTAGACTTACGATGAGGGAATTTATTGTATGAAAGCTATACCCAAGAAAAACTACTTTAAATTCTTAAAGAACCATGCAAGCTTAAAGGCTCAAACAGACAAGCCAGCAGAGAAGGGGTCAGAATGGCAGGCAAGCACGTGAAAGTGTTGAAGACCATTAGCACTTAGAGTGCAAATTAGAGCCACACAAGGTCAGCCCAGAGGCCGAACTGAAAAGTGAACAATACCAATGCTGGTGAGGAGACTTCAGTAATGTGCTAGTGAGAAACGATACTGTAATCAACATAACAAATCAGTTCACTAATTAAAAAAAAAAAAAAAAAAAAAGACCTAATCTCTACTATACAACGCATTGTCTCCGTGGCTTCCTATGTACCCAGGAGAAATAAACACACACTCAGGCATGCAGAATGTCACAGCAACTTTTTTGTTTAAATCCTCATCATTGGGAATAATCTGAATGTTTTTAAGCAGTAAGTGGATAAACAAACCAACCATAGTGCACCATAGAACAAGTCAAGGGACACACACACACACACACACACACACACACACACACACACACAGAGAGAGAGAGACAGAGAGAGACAGACAGACAGACAAAGACAGAAACAGAGACACGAGACACACTCAGAAAGACAGACAGACAGAGAGAGACTATGGACATATCCATCATGGATGAATCATACAATTCTGTTGATGGAAAAATCCAAATCCCAAATAAATAAATAGTAAATGAGAACAAATTAAAAAATTTTATTTATGTGAAGGCAGTTTATGGTCTAGATGGGGACTGGGGTGGGTAAGAGGTAAAGGGAGAAATTACCCAAGTTTGCAGGAGACTTTTAAGAATGGTAGATGTTCATTATTTTTATTTTGGCGATAGTTCATAGGCGCATTGATATCTATGGACTCATCAAGTTGTACATCTTAATATATAGTTTTTTGTATCAGTTATACTTAAGTCTCTTTTTATGTCTCCCCGCGTATCCATTCTCTTCCACAGCTGGCAGCACGTCATAAGAGAAAGTGGGAAAAGTCCTCTGATCAAGTGTCTTAAAGGCTACCACTGACTCCTTCACTCTCTTTGAGACACTACCCTATCTTAAGGCAGGCTGTGTCTCTGCATCCTGGTCTGAGACCTAACTGACTCCATTTTAGGTTAAAGGTGGTGGGGGTAACGAGGCCGACCAAAGATGGCACTGGCTAGAAGTGGCATCAAGAATACAGACCATGCAGCTTTCTCCCTCAGCTTTGCCAAGTTTTCTCAGCCATCATCTCCCCCACACACCTTCCTTTCTCAGTTTTCCCAGTGTTCTCGTTTGGTTTTATGGTCTCAAGTCAGCTGTCTTCCATAGGCCAGACAATGGCCTCAGCTCAGCTCTAACTCACTTTCCTAGAGTTTCCCCTCCAAAGAGAACTACTTCTCCACCAAACTGCAGTTCAGGAGTGGGGGTGGGGGAGTGGGGGTGGGGTGGGGAGGGGCACCTCGCATGCAGGGCTTGTACTCCAAAGGTGGAGTCTGAAAGACTAGGGCTTGAGGATTCTGGAGTATGAACAGGAGGCAGGGAGTGGGAAGAGATGAGTGAAAATGAAGAGTGTTTGCCACGAAATATCTATCACACCCAGGCTCCTAAACTCTGGCAAGATGCAAAGGCTGTGTTTGTTTGTTTCGTTTCATTCTGTTTTTACTGGCTGTGGCACCAGACAAGCATTCCTTTCCCAGAACTGCCTTATCCAGCAGATAACTGGTAATAGTCCCCAGGAGACCACAGCTCTGCCTATCTCCAAGGCATTTCCTATTTGTTCTTTCTCAACCATAACACAGAAAAGTAAGGTAATGTTCATTTTCCACCACTCACTAAAATAGTAGTTGTAATTTTTCTTTATCTCCTCGCCCCATTTATCTTCCAAACGCACTTCTCATACTCTCTCTAGCTGCAGCCAAGGATGTTTGTATCTAAAATGACTCAGGAAGGAAGTGAGGTTTGGCAGACCTTGGCTGCTTTTATAATCCTTGGGAACGGGCTCCTCACCCACAGAGAATAAGGTCAGCTCCATCCACTCCTGTGGGTGAAGTGAGTCAATGGGGACTTGTTGACTCACCCCGACCGAGTTGCCCAATAACAGTGAAAATGAAGCAACCTAGTATTGTATGAAGAACAACAGTTGAATTAGGAATGGGGAACTATTTAGGATTATATCAAATAACAAAAGATGTTTCATTTTACAAATGTCAAAACGTTTACATTTCAAGTTCTCTTTGGCCCTGACAAAAGTGAGGTTGAAAGTTGCTGTTTATTAGTATTTTTTTATTGTGTTCCCTATTGCCATCAAAAGCACAAAAACTAAACTATTATCTTCTCGTATTTTATTTCAAAAGCTGTTTATTTGCTTTCAGAAACCATTATGAAAATAAAAGTTGTCTCTACCCTTGTCTAAACCACCACTTTCAAAAGGACATTCTTTGTTAGTTATTTTTCAGTATTTCCAAACTCACTTCAAAGAGTCTGGTTAATATTTAAAAGACTCTTTCCAAAGTCTTCCACGTTACCACATGCATAAGTTCTATCCTCCCATGAGTATCACTGCTGCAGGCCGGTTGGGAATTCCATTAGAAGAATTTAGGTTTCTTGTGGTCCAAATCTACCAATAATTCCCAGACACATCTCCCAATTGCTCCCTCACTCTCTCTGTCTCTCCCCCTCCCGCCCCCTCCTGCATAGCTATGCAATTTCAAAGCCATTACTAACAAGTGCATTGTACAATTTGGCTTTTAAATCTTGAAGGTTTATTGGAAACAATGTGTCCCCAAAGGAGTAAATGGGTGTCAGCCACAAATCTGAGAGATAGAGCCCCAAGAGAGCAACGTAGCTTTGCCACTTTGATGGAGAATAGAATAGAATAGGCTGTGTGTTCACTTTGGGTCTTGTGGTTATGTGTGTTACCAGAAGAAATCAGAGTTTGTAGTTTTGGACAATGGCTTTTCAGCCATATGACTGGATGGCACTAAAAGACTCAGAAGAAAGCCAGCCAACTGCCTCACTCCATTCTCTTCATCTCCCCACATTTCAATCCACCAAAGCTGACCGTCCAAAATGGTAGTGACTGGTGCCGACCTTCCTATTTTCAAATAAGTTACATAAACTGCTGGCCCCTGATTGTTGATTTTAGACTTTAACTTCTTCTGTTAAACAAGGATTTAACTCTGTTAACCCATTTTCTCAATACGATTATATTGCTATTTTCAATGACTTTTTGCGATTCTGAAAATATCACTTGTAAATAGTCTCCAAAAGCACCGTTACACCTCCCTCCTGTTCATCTTGTTTTTCTTTTGTTTCCTTTTGTTTTCAAGTGACCTATCTTATCAGATGCTCCTTTTCCTGGCAACCTCCCCCTGGCATCCCCTGATCTCTGGCTGAGCAGTCTGCTTCCTGCACCCCAGTGTTTGATGTAATGCTCCCTGGGTCCCAGCATCTCCCTCTTGCTTGTTTTAGTTCGTCTTTCAAGTGGAAGCTTCTCAAGAAAGAGATAAGGGAAATGCAGGTTCTGGTTCCAGCATGTCAGGAAATGTCCTTTCCTGTTCTCAAATTTGATTAATCTCTGGGCTGAATGTTCCGTTCCAAGGTTAAGATCACAATCTCCCAGATTTTTTTTTTTTTAAGCCATTGCTCCATTATTAGCTCACAGCCAGTAGTGGTGAAAAGCCTCATTTGAATTTGTCCCACAAATCTGTATTGTATTGATCACCTCCAAAGGACCAGGCTCTGCTCAAAATACAGCAGCACGTAAAGAAACAGAAGCCTCGCCTACAGAGAGCTTTCCTTCCAGTGCTGAAAATGAAGTAGGAAACTAATGAGAAAACCAGAGTACAGAAGGTCTATGTGGTGGTGCACATCTTTAATGCCAGTGTTCAGGAAACACAGGCAAGGTGCAGCTCTGTGAGTTTGAGGCTAGCCTAGTCTACACAGGGAGCTCCATGGCCAGCCAGGGCTATATAGTGAGACCTTGCCAAAAGAAAAATTAATTAATTGATAAAAGACCACCAAGTAATGCAACTGCCTAAAGGAGAGCAGAGACGTTTCTTTGTGACAGCGGCCAGGGCAGGTTGTACTACAGAGGTGCCACTGAGTTAAAACCTAAACAATACAGAGAGATCTAGGGGACAGACAGTTGAGAGCAGAGGAAACACTAAGTAAGAGGGTCAGAGGCAGAACCAGCTTAGGTATTTCAAGTGGAGGTGCGTCAGGAACCAAGAGCCTGTGATACAGAGAGATGAACTTACAGAATATGTTTGGTCCTGCTGTGATGATTCTCATATAGTATGAACTTCACTTTCCTGTGCTGCCCCCGCCTTCGCATCTCTCCCACCCCTTTTCTGGTGGTATGTGTGTGTGCACATGTGTGCATCACTTTCTGTATCATTCTCCATTTCCCCAGACATACTCTCTCAGCAAACCTGGAGCTCAGGTTCAACTAGACTAGCTAACAAGCAAGCTCTAGGGATCCTCCTGTCTCGACCTCTCGAGCTCTGGTATTACAGATGTTCACCACATTTGACTTTTGGATGCTGAGGATTTGAACTCAGGTCCTTTACTTATATGACAAGTACTTCACTGACTGAGTCATGTGAAATAGAGTCGTCAACTGTATTTTAGTTTAAGGTATATCTGAAGAGAATAGAGAACAATGCTACTATTTAATAATTTAATAAGTCTGTGTCACATGTATTCACAGTATTTTCTGCAACTTTCTATTAGTTGTTTCACTTCAAAGAATGTGTGCCTGTTTCTTCTAGTTTGATTGACTTTTTTTTTAACATCAGTAACAGAGATTTCTTTTTGCTGCACAACATACTGGTACTGTAATATAAATCAAGACTGTTGCCAAATTCAGAAATCCTTCTATTACATTTCTTCCATTACAAACCTAAATTTCAAGACATTTCAAGGTGTCTTGGATAATTGCTAGTCTTACAGAATTTTTAAATTGATGGCGTTCATTAACCAGCTTGTCATAAGTGTCTTCATTATGGTAGCTCATGATGAGTTTTTATGTTATCTTTACAATGCCAATATTTCATATAAAACAGCAAGAAATTAAATTTTCCTTTGTGTCTATTTCTTCATTAATTGGATTATCAAATTATCCAAAGGCACATCCATTATTGCTTTAAAAATTTTTATTTTCATCGCATTTACTTGGAGAGATGTGTGCGTGGCATGTGTAAAGGTCAAAGGATAGCTTAGGTCGTCAGTTCTCTCCTGCCGCATAGCCTCCAGGGATCGACCTCAGATATATACAGAAGTGTCTCATTGGGCCCAAATCCGTTATTTTCAGTTTACAATTTCCTCTTGATCTTAATAAATGGTTGTTCTAGGAGAACCTAAAAATTGGTTCATGTTGCTTTTAATCTCAGAACATTGTCATTGTTACCATTTGTGTTTCCTGTTCTTTTACATTTTTATAGAAGTTTTCTTTGTTTCTAGAGAAATTCTACACACACACACACACACACACACACACACACACACACACGGACTCTGAGGCAATCTGATCCATTTAGATAAATAAATCTTGTGACTGCATGCATATGAACTCTCTGTATATGCTTGTATTCCCCATAAACAGGAATTCCTACTTATTCTGTTCTGTGCAATTCTCATAGGAGTGTATGGTTTTTTTATTACCAAATATGTCTCTGATAGGAGAGGATTCCATTTTGATCAGACATGATGAAAAACAAATTCTCTACTTAGTATTTGTAAATTTGATGAGTGGAATCATTTTCCATGAACTAGCTTATTTATATTCCATGGTCCACAGTCTCATGATGGGCACCATAGAATACTTTCATAATATTGTGTAATTTTTGTCTCCGTGCCTTTGGGTCACAGTGACAGTTGGAGTGATGGGTAGTCCTTTCTACCTGGGACTATCTAGCAATATCATAACTATATATAGAAATGCATGAGTATTATGTAAACTAACAAATCCAAGTTAAATACATCTTCAACTTAACTTTCCCCTAAGCACATCCTAGGATGTGCTTACCACTCAAAAGCTGTGAAGAATTAGAGTAAAATGGAGGAATCTGAAACGGAACATTCTCCATTGTGATTAAAATAGTTTTTTTTCACAAAGTTTCCTAGAGTTCATGCCCATGCAAACACACTGTGAGTCCCTTTCTCAGTCCTTCCATCTTGGAAAAGGCCTATACAGAGAAGGGCTTTTATATTTAAGCTTAATTTCCTTACTGGTAGATCTGCCTTTGTAGCACTTTGTTCCGTTAGAGATAAACATGATGAATTAGAGTGGAGTTCCCGCCTCTTCCGAGAAGAGTGAGAGTGTGCAGAGGATGAGCAGTTGCCTGGTTCTCTGCAAAGAGGAGTTGGTGATGGGCAAATGATGTCCTAATACAGTCTTTGACTCAGTTCCCATGTCCCATCTGGTTCCTCATCTCCGCTTCTAGGTCCTCCAAGTCCTGAGCTTCCCACTAGAACTGCTGTGCAAATCATTCTCTTCTTCCAGACTTCTCTGTGAGCTTCCAGCCATGGCCTCCTTTGCCTACTCAGTCACCAAGCCTCTGACAGCTCCCTGGCTACATCTCACAAGCACCCTGGTGGCCTTAGTAAAGATATGTTGCGCTAATGGGACCTGTGATCCTGAGCTCATCAAGTGAAATTGTTTATAACCAAGTCCTCAGAGTCCGCACCTCTATTATGAATAAATATAATGGATTAGCTTAGTGTGTTACCTAGAGGGAAAGATAGCGATGTGCATGGAGTCTCCCAAATGTGAAAGCCATTCAAATTGCAGAATACACTAACAAAAGCTTACAATTGCTAAAGGCATTTATTCATTTCTCTGTACTCTTACGAGCTCATGCTTTACTTGATCCGTCTTATCACTTGAGAGAGGTGTTAGAAGGGAAAGAAACTGTTGGTGTTGCCTCTCCTGTGAGTGCAAACCCTGTCTCTACACTTCCAATGGCACAGTTTCTTCTTTCCTCTGACCACAAAAGAATTTGTGCTGAGTGCTGGGATCAGCCAAGCTTGGCCAATGAAATCTGCTTGAAATCTAAGAAGTCGCCTCGGGACATGTGTTGTTTCACAGTTTTGAGAGGCTTTTCCCTTGGTGAGTAGATGTGTTCTCCTACCGCCAGGTTCGTAAAATCCCACTCTTCACTTTCCAAGATCCTTATCCCTCCCACTGCATCCGCTCTCCTACAAAATGCCTCTAGCTCATACAGGCTGGTCACCACTTTAACCTGGAAAGAGAGGCTCTTGGTTTTCAGAACTGGGCTAGGGAACCTTGTGGGAAGTCAGAGGTTAAATGTCTATTGAGCGGTTGGTTACTGGTTATGTGTTTCACTTTTGATAGGCTCAGCACTGGGAAGAACATTTAGAAGTTCAGAACCTATCCTGAGCTGCTCAAAGGTTCGTAAGTTTAACACTCATTTGCTGTACACCATCGTTACACTGATTATTTCTCAGCCGTCTATCAACTTTGAAATGTGCTCCTAAATTTCTAAGCATTTGCCCCACCTTTTCCCTGCGTGGACTTATTTTCACGCCATTAGTCTTCAGAGTAAACCAAAGAGTGCAATTTCTGCTCATCTGTCTAAATACCATTAGCTAAAATCAACTGCCCGCATAAAATGTAAAGAACTTACTTTTGGCTTTTCAAGAACTAGAAACATAATGAGAATTCCTGCTTTCTGCGGCTCCAGCCATGTTCAGGAATAGTGACCTAAAGTTTATTGCAGTGTCAAGTTTTGTCCTGGACTTACTTCCCTGGTGTGCTACAGCCCCACATTTTCCGACAGAATTGCTACTTGAATAAAAGTACCTGTGTCACAGCTTTACATGTACAACAGTCAGGACCCAGGGCCTTACAATGCTCTACCATCAAGCTACACTCCTAGCACATTTATGTCTCTTATATTCAAGTCCATCATCATGAAGCTGCTGTGACCAATTTACTCAACCAACAGGTATTTCTAGACATTTTTTTCCCCTTCTGTAATGGTGGAGATGTAACCCAGGGCCTGGCACATGCTGGGCAAGGACTGTCTACCACTGAACTATACCAATGGCCCTCAACATATCTTTATATGTGTCAGACATTGGGTTATAATTTCTATGAGACCAGAGCCTTCATTTGTTTTGGACATTATTACATTTGTAATACTATAAACAATACCAAGCCCAGGGAAGGGCTGCAATACACAATTGTTAGTGTTGAAGAGGTAATTGAATAGCAATAACTAATTGGAGTGCATAAATAAGTGTTTCAGCACAGAAGAAAAGCTGTCCTGGTATAATCTTAGGATATTGTTTCTTTTGCTGTAACAAACAACCATACGTTGGATGGTTTAAAAGCAACACAATTTATTATGCTATAGCTCTGAGGTCAGAAGTTCCTAGAACATGTGCTTTCTGGATATTCTAGGAGGTAATTTGTTTCTGTGACTTTTTAGCTTCTAGAGATCACCTGTATTACTTGCTTGTAGCCACTTGAAAGTATGACACTCATGCCCATTTATACATACTCTGTCCCCACCTCTGCTGATCCCCCTGTCAACTTACTCTCTAACTCTGACACTTTAACCTTCTCTTTTCTAAAGAGCCCCATGTCTGCATCAGGTCTATTATATACATCAATACAATCTTCCTGTCTCAAGCAATCTCTCTTCAAAACCTCTTCAGCATCTGTAAGAACACAGTCATAAATTCAAGGACTTAGGCATGAGTCTCTTTAGGGGCCAGTGTTCTGCCTACCACACCTAGTATGGAATGAGCCACAATCTAGGAAGGCAAGAAAGGATTATGGACAGCAAAGATTATTGCTGGTGCAGTCTGGAAACTCAGTAGATAGAAGAAAGAGTTATAGGAACAAGCCTGCGAATAAATAGGAAAACAGTGATTAGCAGGCCTTGTGACACTGAGAGAGAAGACACTGAGCAACACTAACAGAACTGGAAACATCTGTAGTGATCATTTCATAGAAAGTCTTGAAGGACTTGCCAAGGGGTTTGGACTTTATAAAAAAGCCAAACCAAGGAGGATTTACTGTGACTTAAAATGGCTCAATAATCCCTCGTCATTGGGATAAACTTTTATGTTCTTTGCCTGATAGCATGTTGACTGCCTTTGGAAATCTCTAGGAAAGCTTGTGAACTCTCTCAGAATAATATTTTTTAATGTAAGATAAACTACATAAGCTTACAGGAAAGTCAATTTTATGGAAATCAATAATACTACCAGTCAGCCCATGATATATCTGTGAATCCAAGTTGGGAACCAGTCAAGATTCAGACCCCTGTTCTCTCTTCCTTCTCCTGTTGAGTTCAGAGTTTCAGGAACAGTGGACTATGTCACCAAAGCTATAATCTCCTCCTGCCTTGGGTCTTTAACACACACGATTCTTTTGCTTTTAGTATTTTTATCTTCCCTCCACAATTATCTACATCTATCTATCCATTGTCTATCTATCTATCTATCTATCTATCTATCTATCTATCTATCTATCTATCTATCTACCTACCTATCTATCTATACATCTATATATCTATCTAATCTATCTTGTTGGATCATATGTATGCTAAGACAATTCTATTATGTTATAAAAAAAAAAAAAAACTTTCCAAAGTGGCTGTGTCGATGCATTTTCAAGTGAATTTTTACCAGGTTGTTCTAGTAGGCTCACAGGATATTCTGCAGGCTCTTGGGTGGATTTTTAAAAGCTGGGGGTCAAAGTCAGTGAAGCTCCTGAATCAATGGTTCTGGCCAGAGATGATGGATGTTTGGAGTAAGAGGTAGCTGGAGAGGTGAAGAATCATCTGGCATTCCATCCACTGAAGAGTTAAAAGTATAGTATCCAGGGGATCTGACCACCAACATAATGTGAGATTTTGACACTAGCTGTGGCTCCCAGGCATCTAACTCAGGTAGCTTAGTAAATGAGTATAAAAGAGGGTAATTTGGTGATGAGCAGGGATTTAGGACATAAATCTGAAGTGCCTAATCTGGTTTTTCCAAGTGTGGAATTTGCTTGGGAAATACCATCAGTCAGTTGTACACATGAGTCCTGAGCTCAGAAATCAAACCTGTTTGTCAGGTTAGAGTGCCATAAAATTATTCACAGTTGTGAAAGAGCCAATAGTAAATTTTAACTTAGTAAATGGTCAATTTGAGTTTAAGAACTACAATTCCTATTAAATTTCAATCTTTGCCCTGTGATACATTTGCCGGTATTTGTCTGTTGAGTAATGGTAGCTTCACAATGAAAATAGATATCTGTACCTTTCTTCTTCTTCTCTTTTTTTTTTCTTTTTCTTTTTTCTTTTTTTTTTTTTTTTTTTTTTTTGAGACAGGGTTTCTAGGTGTAGCCTTGGCTGTCCTGGAACTTGCTCTGTAGACCAGGCTGGCCTCGAATTCACAGAGATCCACTGCCTCTGCCTCCCAAGCGCTGGGATTAAAGGCATGCACCGCAACCACCCCGCTGTACCTTTATTCATTTATGTCTGGTGGCTAAATTATTCTTCCTGCCAGACTGTATAATTCAGTCTCCTTGACCAGCTACATTATGGTGAGGCCCTTGGGTTACAGTATTGTTACCCTTCAGGATCAAGGGAGAATTCAAACACCACCTAGCTCGGCCACGGCAATCTTAAGAATGAACTTAATTGAGTGTGCAGTTGAACCCAAACAATTAGATTATTATATACATATATCCATGCCCATTAAGTTATTGCCTTCTCTTAAAGTAAAAACGACATCTACACTGTGATGCCAGGCACAACCTCTTCCAAACCCTGGGTTGGAAACAATACTGCAATTTTTTTTTATTTTTCTAAATCTAATCATATATAGCTTCTGCTTCTCTACCCACCACAATTATGGAGAAGTCTAGTTCCAGCACCAGTGGCCTTTTTTATTTATTTTATTTTTTCGTGATTATAATATAATCACATCATCCGCCCCCCTTTTGCTTCCTCCTTCTAAATCCTACCATACACCCCTCTTGCTCTTCTTCAAATTCATGTCCCCTTTATTCATGACTGGCCTTTGATTTGGTTTGACTTGGTTTGGGTTTTATGGTTTTATGAGACAGGGTTTCTCTGTGTAGCCTTGGCTATCCTAGAATTCACTCTGTAGACTAGGCTGGCCTCAAACTCACAAAGAATAGCCTGCCTTTGCCTCCTGAGTGCTGGGACTAAAGGTCTGTGACACCACCACTGAACTTTATGACTGATCTTTCAGATGCCTTCCCTCTCTCTTAGGCATGTGAGGTCCTAGAAAATGGGAACAGGCATGGGTTTCACATATTTGAGGTGGTATCCTCCATATGCTTGGCAGTGGCCACTAAGGGCTGGCAGAAGCTGACAACCTTGTGGTGCCAGTGTCTTGTGACTTGGTCAGTCACTAGGGACTCTCATCAAAGCAGCTTGTTATCAGTGCATACAGGGTCCTACTCCCCCCCCCATACACATCTTCCCACCTTAGACAACTGCCTTCCAGAAATATCTTTACCACGTTCCTCTTATTGGTTGTCCTATGTCTGCAAGACAGAGCGGCTTTGCGGTTAAACCATTCCTTTGTTACTTTCACAGCATAAAGACTTCATTGCATCTACTCTTTTACACAATCTACCTTAAATGTATCCGGATCAGAAATTGTAATTTCTTTTCAGATAGGAAAATAAATGATTCAAGCCAGACTGACAAGTTAAGGGCTACATTCTTTGTGTTTATGAAGCAGCATTACTCAACAATAGCAAATCTTTTGATTCAATCAGAAGTCTAGAGTACATCCTTTCAGAATAATTCTTGCAAGTATAAATGTTGGTAATAAATATTTCAAACTGCTGACTAGATCAAACCAATATGACCATAATGAATGAGCTACCATTTTAAACTCTTTATATACCTGAATGGACATGTGCAAGGAAAAATAAACAATTATGCTTGGAATGGTAATCACAACACTTGGGAGTCTGAGTCAGGAAAGTATTATGTTCAAATCCAACCAGGACCATGTAGAGACACTCTGCTAAAAAACAAACAAAACAAAACAAAAACAAAAACAAATTTGTGTAAAACTGATTTCCTTCTTCTTCTTCTCCTCCTCCTCCTCCTCCTCCTCCTCCTCCTCCTCCTCCTTCTTCTTTGGTTTTGTTTGTTTGTTTTGGACAGGGTTCCTCTGTCTAACAGTCCTAGCTGTCCTGGAACTCACTTTATAGACCGGGCTGGCCTCAAACTCACAGTCTTCCTGCCTCTGGCCCCCAAGTACTGGGATTCAAGGCGTGCACTGCAACTGCTTGGTTCATAAAACTAATTTGTAATCCTACCATTTGAAAGACAACGGTAATACCTCCCAGCTATAGGTAAGGGAAGTTCACCACACTTCATGAGCAGGCTGAAGAGTAGAAGATGGGATGGACAGAAGAAATTTGCCTTTTTGTGGACTCTCGTGAGTCTACAGACTTGAAGGTTAGTCTTCCAGTCTTATTACATCATGTCTGATAGCGCTTGACGTACAGGAGCTGATGTGGACACATGAATGATAAATGTGTGTGCTTGAACATGAGGCCTTCGGGCAAGGGTTGCATCATTTGGTTTCTTTTCCATTGACTTTCCCCAGTGCTCTGTGCACTGAATGTTCAATAACTATCACAGTTACTGATGGATTAGTAGAGAGAAAGAAGCGGAAGGTCTAGTTATTATTTTCTGTTAACACACCAAGACAAGTTAGCAATGCATCTCTGAAATCATAACTTGTGGTGGTGGTAGTGTGTGTGTGTGTGTGTGTGTGTGTGTGTGTGTGTGAGAGAGAGAGAGAGAGAGAGAGAGAGAGAGAGAGAGAGAGAGAGAGAGAGAGAGAGAGAAAATGTGGTCATTACTATTGCAACATCTTAAAAAATACCACTTAGAGATGTAAGCATAAATCTAGTTAAAAGAGTCATATAGCAACAATGAAGTCCCTGCTGAATAAAGATGTTCTCTAACAGAAACAAGTCAAGATTAGGGCCCTTCCTTCCAAGCTGGGCTTGGGAGGGCTGGGATTTTAATTTACCATAACAAATTAGTACCGCTATGCTTAAAGTTTCACAAAGTGAAATCTCGTTAAACTTCTCACATATCCTAAAGTTCACCGTGCACCTTTGTCTCCCTGCTTGGTGTTAGGTATGCTGAGTCAGAGCGATGCTGGGCCATAGAAAGGCCATGTGCACACTGAGTCTACTTGACTCAACACACAGTGCCCTCCTGTCCTCATCACCTAGTCAGCTCTGGTCCAGCCATGCCCTGCTCACCTCTGCGGTGTTCTTCTCCAAAACTCAGCGTCCTCACTACACTCATGACAAAAACAGCAGACTCAATTAAATGGCATCCTCCAAAATTACTATCACAGGCAATCCTTGCCAAACTGACAAGGTCATGAAAAGCAGGGGAAGTGGAGAAACTGCCACAGGCCAGAGACAGGTAAGGAGATGTGACAATTGAATGCAACATGGGGTCCTGGAACAGAGAAGGGGCCTTGGTGGGAAGGAGCCATGGAATCCAAGTAAAAGTTGTAGTCTTGTTAGTGGCAAAGCACCACTCTCCTGACAAATGTGTCACAGTCACCTAAGGTGCTAACTGTAGGGGAAACTGGCCAAGGGTACAAATGGGAACCCCCAATCATGTCTGTGCAACATTTCATAAATATGTAATTATTCTGAAACAAACTTATTTAAAGCAAATATAAATATATATTGAATCATCCCAAAGTTAGTTTCCAGGGCACCCTACCTTAACTTCTTCATTCAAACAATGTAGTGACATTACTGGAAATAGCAGATGAACACCTGTCTTTTATTACTCTGTGGCTCTAGAAGGTTCATTACGAAGAAATGTATCAGTCAAGATGGAATCTCTTGGCTGAAAGTGACAGAAATTTCAAATAAAAAAATAAATAAGCTGGCAAGATGATTTGGTAGGTAAAGGTGCTTGCCACCATGAGTTTGATCCTCAGGACCCACATGGAAGAACTTCACAAGTTGTACTCAGACATATACATGTATGTGTGGCATGCACTCACACATGTGTGTGCACACACAATTGTAATGTAATAAAAAATAAACAAAATAGTTTCTAGTTTATGTAACTGAAATTCTGGTGGGCGCAATGCTGGCTTTAGAAAAAAGGGGAGTGATGTCATCAACTCTTCCTAATCTGTTGGCCCCATCTTCCATCGGTTTTGCTTCAATCTGAAACCTTTGATCATGACCCTGTGCACTTGTGATTCACATCCTCGGAGTTCAGGTTCGTCAGAAAAGAGAACATGCTTCTCTTTCAACAGAGCTTCTCTGTGATTCCAACTGAGTCATGTGCCCAAACACAAACCACTATGACTCACGATTGCAACACCTTGATCCTGAGGTGTGAGCTAAGGGTGGAGGGAACTCTTTTGGCTGCTCACTGACTAGCAGTTGTTCCTTTAGGGTGAAGCCCATCATCATCTTGATAAGGGACTGAATAAGTGGATGTAGAATAACAAGTTCTCTGGACTTCCATCCAGGTGTACAGCCAACACTTTTTTCTAGAGAGTATCTCCAGAGTATCCTCATGCCTCCCTGTAACTCAAACATCATACAGCCCACTGCCCAGGATGTAGGTCAGGTGGATTTACCTGCTGTAGAAGGATCAATGCTATGAGTTAAATCCTCCTTCACTCCTGCTACGTTTTCTCTGTTCCCTCTCACTCTTCACTCATCATAGTTTCTGAAGCTGGTGCTATAAGCAGCAATAACCATTTTAATGTAGATGTGGCTTCCCAACCTTACTATCAACCAACAATGCCTTCCCTACAAGAGCCATTTTGTCATCAGTGACTCCAGCCCTTTTCTAGAAAAAAAATGTAGGCTTTTCCTTAATTTCATTTTGTATCTTAGCTTCGGTTACAGGAGGAAGAGCTCAGCTTCCCGGTGCTGTGTGTCAAGAAGTCACTGGGGTTTGATGTGTCAACATTAAGCACATCTTCTGCCTGGAATTTTTGACTTTACCTCATTTTGGGTTACTTGGGCCATTTGAGCAAAGCATAGTTATATGTGATTAATGCACTCTGGAGTGGGGGTGTGGAGAAACATGCCGGGTGTGCATCTCTGCCACCTGGAGATCACAGAGAGCCGTCAATGCGTATGCTGTGACCTTCTTTGTTGCTGTCCACATGGATAACTCCAACTGAAGGAATTTGAAATGATCTTTCACAAGCCAATCTGCAGCCATAACAAAGATGCTTGGTCCACATTTAGAGCGGGCCAGAAGTGCCAGGAAGTTACCGCTCTCAGGAATAGGCATGAACAAGTAACAGGACTTGGTAACTAAATATCCCTGTTTCTTTGCTTCTTGGGATCCTTCTGTCCTATGAAGAAAATGCCTCAAAGCCGCCTGGGGAAATAGCAAAACCCCTCATTCTCAGGCCTCAGGCAAAATGTCATCGTTTCCATGGAAGAAGAAACCAATCCTGTCTCCCACCAGAGAGGGTAGGAGTCTGGCACAGATTCAGAGCTGTGAAGAGGCTGTAGAAACAACACCCCCTGCTCCTAAGGGAGAGAAAAAGACCACCATCAATGTATGATCCTGTGCTAGCAAGCAGAAGCCTGCTCCTACAACAGAGGAGGAGAAAATGCTACCCTATCCAAGGCAGATCACAGTCCACAGTAGAGTTTGGCAACAACAGGGACATGAGGCCAGAATGATGAAAAAGTGCTGTCTCTCAAGGGCAAAGTATAAAAGTGAGCTTCAAATTCAGAGGAGGAAAAGGAGCCCTCCATCTCCAGTGTGATACTAGCCCAGAGCAACAAGTGACAGCAATCCACTGTGTAGGAGGGGCTCTAAGAGCCTCTGTTGTCTACGGCACAGGCAGGAAAACAGAACAGCTTAAGTTGAAGACAAAAAGGAACCCAGAGGAAAAGCCCTCCAGTGCACTGGGCTCCACACTAAGGCCAAGGAAAAGGAAACTGGAGACCTGTGAAGCCTGTGGGGAATCAAGAGTAATAATAACAACAAAATCCAAACCCCGCTCAGCTCCTAAGGGCCTGAAGAAAAGGCCTAGCCTACAAATTTCTAGATACAGACCATCTTAAATCATTCTCTCCTGTTATATACATACTCTCTGGCACCTAAATTTTAAAACTATATATATATATATATATATATATATATATATATATATATATATATATATGTATATATATATATATATAAACAATTTTAAAAGTAAGAGAAAAAAATCAATACAGCCAGATCCAGAGGTGGCCCAAATGTTGACATTGTGAACTATGGAGCAATTGTAGCTAATATGTGGGAGGATCTTTGACGCCTCAGAAGACAGAACAAAGAAATAAATCTGTGAACTTCTAGAAACCATGATACAACTTATTAAAAAGGAAAGAATGAAGAAATAAAGAGAGAAAATGAATGATTAGAGAAAAACAGCATCCAAATGCTGTAGAATCAGGAGATTCTAACACGTATTAAAATAGGATTTTGAAAACGGGAAAAAATTAAGGCAAAGAAATACTTGAAGAGCTAATGTCTGCAAATTTTACACAATCAGGAAAAAAGAAAATCACAGATCTAAGAGGCCCAGAGAATTGGAAATAAGACAAACGGAGGAAATATATGCACACTAACAATCACCGTACTACAAACTGAAGACAGAGAAAACCTCTCAGGCAACAAAATGAGATGGGCATTACAAACAAAGGAATAAAGAATTATAGCAGACTATTCGTCAGGAACCTTGCAAATCAGGAAAGAACAAACCAACACCTTCAAATACTGGTAGAAAAAAACCCTGCTCATCTGTGTATGCTACACCCACCGCAAACAGCTTTCAACAATAAACATGAGCTACAGCTGTATTTTTAGATGAACAAGGACGAGAGACTGCCCTGCTGCATAGACATGAGACATGTATGAACGGTGTTTGACATGAGGTATAACAGGTTACAAGCAGGAGGGTATGGAAAACACATACTTGTGACAAAGTATCTTTATGAAACATAATATATCGTGTATAATAAAAGTATGCAAATGAAAAAAATAAACAGAAAAAAAGCCAAAATAGCTTCTTTTTATGTCAAAAGAGAAAAGGCTACAAGAACTTTGTCACAAAGATTTTTATTTAAAAAATGAAGAATGCCATAAATGGCCAAGAATAAAGGTACATATAGAATGGCTTTGTTTTAAATGGTTGACAAGAATTTAGATGAAGGTTGGAAAAAGTTTCATGTAAGTGGTCAGAATATATTTTACATTCTGTGATGTACATTGTTCCTTCCTGATATTGCTATTGCTATTTGTACAGTTCTTTATGAACATTGAAAACATTAAAACAAAGAATATGTAAAGACAGGGACATACCTATAATATTGCCCTCCTGTTGGACTCTCTACCTTCCTGATAGAAGTAAAAATAATAACTATGTATAATGGAGTTATATTGAGGAAAAATGCATGGGGAAAAGGACAGCAGAGAAGGAGGAAATGGGTGAGACTCAGAAGAAAATGCACAATGCTTCAGGGTTCTTACATTATGGACCTCAGATAATGATAGCATCAAGTAGTATTGGGTAAGTTAAAGCTGAATAGAGCCAACCCTACAGCTATTGATAGAAAAACAAGAGAGAAAATGGAACTAGGAAAAATATTTAGGAATTGGAAGCAAGAGCAAAAAGAAACAAAAAAAATAATGGAAAATAACTGCAAAGATGATAGATTTAAATCCAAAAATATCAATAATTATATTAAACATAAATAGTCTAAATACACCTGCTAATGGCAGAGATTGTTAGATTGAATCAAAAATCAATAATTATTGTATGCCATCTATAAGCAATTTATTAAGTATAAAGACACAGATGCGTTAAAAATATGTGAATAAAATAGGTCCGCCATGCATTTCAAGAGAGCATGGAATATTCACCAAGATAAACCGTGATATAGGCTACAAAACAAGTCTCAAAAGATGAAAAGAATTAAAATTCACACAAAGTATATTTTCTGACTTCAACAGAACTTAAACAGAAATCAGTGGAGAAAACCCCAAATACTTGAAAATTAAGCAACATGCTGCTAATTACTCGCAGAACGAAAAAGAAAAACACAGCAAATCAGAAAATATGTTAGCTGAAACTAAACCCAACTAAGACTTGTGAGGGCGTATTTACCAAACCCTTGAACTGGTGGATTAACCAAGCACTGCTCTGATACCGATGACACATTCATTTTAAAGGGCAAAGGCTCTTTAGGAGTTTATATTCCTGTTGATGATGAGGTCACAGACAATAAGCAGATTAACTAAATAGTTACAAATGCGAGTACATTACACACTCTCTGAACAGGAAAAGGTGAGACAGAGTAGGGAAACCAAGGGGGAGTACAGTGAGCAAGGATGTGATTTAAATTAATCTGATGAGTCTTTTCAAAAATCTCATTTTGAAAGACTTTTGTACTGCAGGTACTACAAAACTTTGGCTTTTACTCTAAGTGGTGTGTGACTCCCTGAAGGGCTTTGTGCAGGACACGCTCTGTCCTGGCATACAGTATATGTGGGCTGGAATGAAGAAGTCCAAAAATAATGGAAATCGCACTAAATGGGAGGAAACAGTGGTGGTTTGGGCCTGTGGGGATGGAAATGGTTAGATTTTGTTGGACTCTGGATACATTTTTTTTTTTTAAGAAAAAAAATGAATCTAGGTGACTTGCTCTGGAGAAGCATGTACTTCCTCCTGTCCCTTCCTTAACGCTAGACTCCCCTCCCCCCACCCCACCTTTAAATCTAAGCAAGTATTTTCTTCTTAATAAACCTCTCACTTTTCTTTCTTTAAAAACCCCTTCTTTATAAACCACCATGTCTTAAAAAGAAGACACGGGCCTGAATGTTTCCTGATGCATTGGAAGAGAAGTGGAGAGAAAGGGGCTGGAGGATGGCTCTGGGTAATTCATCTGATCACTTAGAAGGATAGAACTGCCATTGGTTAACTGGGGGAGACAGTAAATGGAATAGGTCTAGAATAAAACAGAGAGTCTATTTGGAACATAATGAAGATATGTAGGAAGCAGTTACAGATAGGAATATGATGTTTGGAAAAGTGAGATCTGGACTGGAAATACTCACTTGGACACGTAGATCATTGCTGTGTACCCATTTTCTCCAAATGAAACATTCTCTCCTTGGGGGAGAAGGGGGATTTATAAGGCTTAGGAGGGTAATGATACCAGACTCAGAAAGCTCTAGAAATTATAAGACTCACATGCCTCACTGTAAACAGTGAACAATTGCTGAGGGGTCGGGGGAACTCTTTGATGGAGCTACCTACAAATTCGGCAGGGAGCTCTAATAATACAGTTTTTGTGGATTATTGTAGGAATGACCCCAGCTGTCACTCAAGCAGCAGCTGGGAACAGAACACAAAACCCAACTGTCACAATTAACTTCAGTTGTCAACTTGACACACCTGGGAGAGGGGACATCAGTGAAGGGGCTGCTTCCATCAGACTGGCTTGTAGGCATATCTGTAGGACATTTTCTTAACTGGTAATTGGTGTATAAGGGCCCGTACCACAGCCCTGAGCAGGTAGTAATGGATTGTATAAGGAAGATAGCCAAGCAAGCTATGGAGAGCAAGTTAATAAGCATCGACCTACATGGTCTCAGCTTTAGTTCCCTCCTCTAGACTGTTGAGTTCCAGTTCTGACTTCCCCGATGATGAACTCTAACCTATAAGAAGTAATAAACCTTTTCCTCCCCAAGTTTCCTTTGGTCATGATGTTTATCACAGCAACAGAAAAACGTAACTGATACGAAGATACCAGGCCATAGTCAGAGCCAGGAGCAGGCTACATTTGATGTCCCCAAGATGAAAAGAAATCAGAATGCTTCACTAGCAATCTATGGGAATCAACACCTGGAGATTTGGAGCCTGGTGACTTGGTTCCAAATGATCACTGGAGATTCCCCATAAGCAGGGTGACTCATTGGTTCCCACTGCTTCTGCTCCGTGAGACTGTGCCTACTTTGACATGCACCATTTTTGCCTTGGCCTTCAAGACCCACTGCCTCAGCTTCAATCAGGGACATTTCTCTATCCTTTGAGACATGCCAAAGATGGGAATCTAGGGATGCTCTCTATCCCTGCTACTCTCACTGGTGACTGCTCTCTGCAGACTTACTCTGCAAAGCACTCCTTCCAGTAAGGCTCCTAGGGGAAGATAAGCACCTGAGACACTATCAACTGTCTCATTGTCACCTGTATTATTATTACTTTTCTTGCTGCAGTGATAAGCTGTTCTGAAAAATGCATCTTAAAGGTCCAGGGTACAAGTCCATCATGGCTGAGAAGTCTTGATTGCAGGAGTCTCAGGAGTCAGGATTGCAGGTGGTCACTGTATGTCTACAGTCAGGAAGCAGGAAGCCAGAAACAGATGAATGCTGATGATCAGCTAGCTAGCTTCCTCCTTATGCAGTCCAGTACCAAAGCCCGGGGGATGGTGCTGCCCTCCTTTAGGGGGAGTCTTCCCACATCAACTAACCTCTAAATAATGTCTTATGGGTATGCCCAGAGGCATGTCACCTAGGAGGCTCCAGATCCTGTCTGACAATGAACACTAACCACCAAATTATTCATACTGGGTTGGGCTTTTAGGTGATGGAGTTGCCTTTGAGTTGCCTATACGGTGGTAAGTAATCCATCACCGGTGCTTCTATAAGGTACCACAATTAAATCATTGATGGCTGAGCTAGACTTTGGTGACTTGTTTCTTTGGTCTGTCATGGTGCCCTATCTGAGCAAACACGTATTGGCTCACATTTCCTTAGGAAAAGTCATACATGAACCATACATCAATCAAGGGCCTGCAGGAAACATAATAAAAGTAACAGGGAGTTATTGAGAAGAGAAATACAAAGAGGAGGGGAAGAAGTGAGCAGGGAAATCTACAGGAGATGGCAGAGGATTTCAAGGAGCTAGCCTGGCTGGTATGACAAGGTGAGGAAGGGAAGCCCTCAAGACCTGAAGGCATGGTTCTGTGGAGCGTATGGAACACCTGGGAAGGGACCTTCAGTAGGTGAATGCAGTTCAGTAGACAATAAAGACTCCAAACTGACTTTCTGTTGCTGTCTGCTGTGGGCCAGACCAGTAAAGGCCCAGAGGTGTGTGTTGCTCTGCACTTTGCAGAGCAGAAGAGAGACAGAAGAAGACTGACTCTAAGTGGACTGGGGAAAAAGTGAAGACTCCGAGTTCTCCAAAGCCCTGAGACCGGAGGAAATCAACAGTGTATGTGGCTAGAAAATCTGGAAGACTCAGAACTGAAGAACTGGAACAGAGACATTCCAACTTTGAAGAGAGGCTGAGAATAGATGTGGCCAGGGACCTGGGCACCCAAGAGTGGTTCTAGGGACACAGCAATGCTAGGAGGAGGAAGCAGTTTTGTCAAGAACTCTTGGTAAAGGAGGTAAACTAAAGACTGGGAGCTGGTGAGTTTAGGACATGGCAGTTCCTAGGCCTGAAAGGAATGGTTTGGGTAGAGTAGAGGATCAAATGCCCAGCAAGAGGTAAACTAAGAAAAAGAAATCAAGGATGGACTGAGATAAGTGCTTTTATACAAAGGGAGACGATTACTAGGAAAGAGGTTGGACGAAGGCTTTGCTCTTGGATTAGGTTTGTCCTATAAAAGGCAATTATCTCATGCCTCTCTGAAGGCAAATCTGTGGTATTGGATTAACTAAACGATTGTGGATGGAGAAGAGAAGGAAGAAAGCTAGAGCGGAGTCCTCTGGAAAGAGAGAGGGATGTAATAGGAAAGCACACATTGGTCCACAAGCATCGGTACAGAACTCATGGGCCTGCTACTGTGAGGAGTGAAGATAGTGCAGGAACAAAGGTCCTTTGCGTCACGGACGCAAGTGCCAAGCAAATGTCTGCCATTGCTCGTGATCGCCGTTCACTTTCCTAGGTCTTGTTTTTCTCAACGCTGAAAGAAGCTGCCATGCATTTCTAAATGCTTTCCAGATGTAACAAGCTTAGATGAAGTAACTCAAGAAACCACATGTGATGTCCGACTCGGACCCTAATCTCCAAGGCTAGACCACGCGAGGCCACTGGTGATGTTTACTGTGAAGTCAACGCCAGACTGAAATCCATACACCTGTAAGTGAAAACTGAATGGTGTGTACGAAGAGGAATTACAGCATCACTGCCTGCTGCTGCCTCAGCAGAGAAACAGTCAAGAAGAAGGAGAATTCTCACAACAGCCAACTCTCTAAGACTCTCTGAAAGCAATCAAGTCTGCCCACTCCAACTGCAGACTCCGTCACTATGTAAACCGTGCTTCATAAGGCATTTAAAGACTTAGAGCAAGTGGCTGGAGGTTTAATCTTTTAATTCCTTTGCGCCATAAGTTCCTTGTGGGTTCAACGAACAAGGAATTCAGACATAATATTAGAGACTCATTTCAGGAAAGGGCTTAGGGCATGGGGAAAAATGGGCTGTGTTTTTAGTGCACAAAAGAGTCCAGACTGAGTTCTAGCTTTACTTAATCTAAGAGCAGCTCTCATGCCCATCCTGTGAAAAGACACACGCTTGCACAGTAAATTGTCAACAGTTCACTTCACCACCAACAGCCCCCTTCATTATGGAGCTTATATAGATGGAGCATGCTCATGCATACACCGATTTGGGTCATCTCCCCCATGAAAAGGTCACAATTCACTGTGACACATTGTGTGCCACTCATATTCTTAGAGACATTTGCACTTTGAAGCAGTAGAAAGAGTCATCTGGCCACATGATCAAACACAGCATACACGTTCAAGCCACTTGTCACCTGGCCAAGCAGAGTGAAGGCCACCAGCTCTCCCAACCAGACATACACAGAGATCCCTGGCTGTCACCAGGCTTGTGTCTGGAGCAGGCTGCACCCACTGAGTGTAAGCAATTCTTTGATGACCTCAGAGATGGACACTAATTGCACTTGTGTGACCTCCGAGGGCAGATGGGCCTGTGTGGATGATATTTAGGAACTGGCTCACAAATTGAATATATGAACATTAGCCGCTCCATAATAGATGGAGAAATACAATATCAGGGGGAAAGAAATCACAATTTATCTAGCCTGAATAACCAGAGCTCGTTTACATACATCAGGCTTAATTTTATTTTTTACGAGTCACTTGAGGGCAAGGCACATTTGCTCCTGGAGGCTTGAAGGCACGCTGAACAAACATGCCCTTCACTTCCCTCCACCCCTCAGGAACGTGACAGGTGACTACACAGGAATGACACTCCTTGACACTTTTCTAAAATAACCTACTAGAATGTTCTTCAGTTCTTAATTTTCGATTTCTTTAACTATGTAGTAACTCATAGGCCAGGCTGTTAGAGAATGTGAAGTACTATCATTTGTGTCTGGGATAAGAAGGTGGTGATGAACTTGAGGCTAGCAGTACCCCAAGTTTCTCCTTTTGACAAAAAAGGGTAATTAGCTATCTGTACCTGCTCTTTTCTGCCTCCAGAATTGAAGACAATGCCAATCTCTTTAAGGGAGAGTTACAAGAATTAGTGCAATGTGTGATGCTCTCTTGGCACATTAGACAGCAAACCCTGCTACTGTTCAGAAGTGTCATAAATATTGTATTTTGTTTGGATAGTGGTGTTGCCAATGGCTTTTCTTCTTTGTGTTATAGTTCTGAGCATAATAGGGTTTGGCTTTGTTTTTTTTTTAAGAAATGAGGAACTCTTCAGAGATTGCAGACAGAGAAATAAGCCTAAGAGAAACGTTTTTAGCACAGAAAAAGATGTTACTATTGGAGTCACCAAAGTGTGGAGTGAGGAAAATTGTGACATGTTTTATTAAGTCAAGATAAGTCAGTTTTCACTGATGTATGTAAAAGTTTGATACCCAAACAAGAAAACTTTAAGTTTTTCTCTTAGAACCTTTTTGTATGTATTCCATTATGACAAGAATTTGGATTTTCCCATCTCCTTCCCCCACCTCAGTGTTTAGATTTTCAGTCTTAGTGACCAAGCATGCCATGGTGGCCAGACTCATCAAATAAGAATATAGGACACCTGGTGAAGTTAGAATTTAAAAAAAAAACAAATAAATTTTAATCTCAAAATGTCCTATCAGAACTAGGAACATACTTATACTACTGATGATGATGATGATTCTTCTACATACGAGACTCAAGTTTAGCTGAACATCTTTCATTTTGTCTGCCTAGCCTAATCATGCTGAAATCTTTATAAATCTATGGAAGACACAAGTTTGCTGGCTTTGTCATAGTTAAAAGGGACTAAATCTGGACAATGTCAGAGGAACACAAATCCCAACAGGTAGAGCTATAGTTAGCTCTAGCTCTGGGGAGACCTGCCTTAGTACCTGTAGTGATTTGAATGAGAATGGTCCCCACGAGCTCATATATTTCAGTCCTTGGTCTCCAGCTGGTGAAACTGTTTGAGAAGAATTAGGAGGTGTGGCCTTGCTGGAGGAGGTGTGTCACTGGAGGTGGGCTTTGAGGTTTCAAAAGCCCACTCCATTCCCTGTTAGCACTCTCTTTCCCTGACTAGTGCTTGAGGACCAGATGTGAGCTCTCAGCTACTGTTCCCCTTCCATGCTTCATGTCTGCTGTCATGCTCTCTATCATGACAGTCATGGACTCTAGTCCCCTGGAACTGTGAGCCCCAAATTAAATAATTTTTAAAAAATAAGTTGCCTTGGTCATGGTATTTTCACGGCAGTAGAAAAGTAACTAAGAAAGTATCAGAACACAAGACACCTGGTTGGTAGGGGCAGGGCCACCGTGGCAGGAAGAAGAGCAAGGATGCTGCTGATCGTGTAGTGTCCCAGGGCCCTGGGTGGGATTGGTGCTGGAGTAGAGGTCACAGGAGATCAGCCCCAAGTTTTACTTGCCAGACTGATTCTGAGAGAGGTGATGAGGTTTGTGCTGCGGCTAGATGGACCCAGGGTAGGGCCTTGAGATGGTCTCACAGTCAAGCCTTAGTGCGGAAGGATTATTTTCATATGATGTTTGATATTTTCCTGGTGAAAAATCAGCATTAAGAGCACTGGCTTTCAGATCACACAGTTCAGGGTTTGAATCCTGCCACTCCCCGTGCAGCTGTGAGCTTGAGCAAGCTGTGTGAACCCTGGGACCTAGTTCCCTCTTCTGTAACAAATAGGATGCTGCTTAACAAGGATGCCTGATTTTTAAAAAAGGAACTTCTGAAAATCTTAAGGCTGAGTCCGTCCAGGAGTAAGGTCTCAAAAAGTAGTATCTACGCTCGGATCTCAGCTTTCACATTCTTAATCTGAACTGAATGTTATACAAGAAACTCTCTTCTGGTGTGGATTTAATGGTATCCATTGGCATCTGTTGATGAAAAATCTATAACAAGCGTTAGGCTGGCCTGTCATCATTATCATCCTATTAGACCAAAGAATTCTTAGAGTCCTGTGCTGACTAGTTATGTCAACTTGACACAAACTAGAGTCATCTCGGATGACGAAACCTCAGTTAAGAAAATGTCCCCACTAGATTGGCCTCTGATTCATTTTCTTGATTAATGATCGATGTGGGAGGGCCCAGCTCACTATGGCGGTGCCTCCCCTTTGCTGGTGGTCCTGAGTTCTATAAGCAAACAGGCTGAACAAGCCATGGGGAGCAAGCCAGTAAGAAGCATGCCTCCATGGCCTCCACATCAGCTCCTGCCTCCAGGTTTCTTCCCTGTTTAATTTCCTGCCCTGACTTTCCTCAGCAATGAAGTGTGGCCCGTGAGTTCTAAGACGAAATAAACCCTTTCCTCCTCAAATTGTTTATGGTCCTGGTGTTTCATCACAGCAATGGAAACCCTCACTAAGATTAACCTAGTGCCTGAAGTGTGTTTTTACAGGCTGTCACCCCATTATTACCGGCAAATAAAAGCCTCCCTGATTAACTGGATCCATAAACTCCAAATGAAGAAAGCTAAACTCAAAATGGAACCAGTACTGACCAAAATGAGAATTTCTGCACATTCTTCACAATTATATTTTCAAATATGACCTGCATTGTGGTAGGGTGGGGCGTTAAAAATATACAGAAAAGGACTCCACCTCCAACCAACTGCATTAACATTTTGAGGTAAAGGATGAATGCAAGCAGGCTTTAACATTGCATGAGAAACCATATTTAAAATACTGGATAGAGGAGCTGGAGAGATAGCTCCGCAGTTAGGAACACTTGTTGCTCCTACAGAGAATCTGAATTCAACTCCCAGCACCCACATGGCAGCTCACAACCACCCATAACCTGAGTTTCAGGGGATCAAACATCCCCTCTGATCTCCATGAGTGTGAGTACCAGGCCAATGTGTGGTACACAGACTTACAGGAAGGCAAAATACTCATACACATAAAGATAAAATAAAGAAATCTAACTGAAATAAAATAAAACAACGTGTTGGATAGAGAAAAGAGTATGGACCTTTGCTTCACCCCAAGTTGAGGTCACACCCACTTTCTCTTCACATCAGCTCTCGCTTAGAAAAACAGAAATTCTTAATCCCTACAACCTTAGAGTTGGCGTATAAATGATCTATTCTTCTGGCCATCCGGGCCTTTCTTTCCTTTCATGTAAAGAAACTGGAATCACAGCACGATTGGTTTTTAAACTGTTTTCAGTATTTGTCTTTCTTGACTGTTCATTTGTTGAGTGCTTGGAGCCTGGGGCTTGCTGTGAAGAAAGGTGGTATTATTGCAATGGCTTCCTTTTATTATCTTGGCATTTCCCAGAACCTGGACTTAAAGAGCTGGAGATTTTACTACCAAGATGTTGTAAAGAGGAACTCCAATTGGTTTATCATTCTCATTACTGTTTGCTGGGCTTTGTCTTTGGTTTCATAGCCAAAGAGTTCTTTGGCACACTTATGCCATGCTTACTGAAAGTGTTCATTTTAATTTGTAGGACAGGAAGTGTTCATAAATAATTCACCAGTTTTCCCTTAATGTTAAAATGTTACCTTACCTTGGTCCATTTGTCAAAAACTTAACATAATAAAGTATTGTTTATTGAACCGTAGACTTTGTATCTGACCAGTAAAATCACCTTACCCACCTCCAGCTCCATAGCCATCTGTAATTGTAACTATTACTATTTCCAATACAGATTCTTTGCATTTTTAACAAATATACACTAGACAAACTTAGGGAAACAGAGAGTGTTGCTTTATGGATGTGTGATTGGATTTTTCCCCACAGAAATATTACATTACAAATTTAGTTTCAAATTATATATTTAATCGGTCGTTTCATTTTTAGTCTGTACATTTATATTTGTAGTAGAGTCAGGGGTTGGTTTTTGTTTGTTTGTTTATTTTATTTTCCAAAGAGCAGGGCATTAGATCTTGCTTTAATACCTAGTCTGGCAGCCTCTGTCATTTGTGATGACATTGGTGGCACTGCTGCATTTAAACTCTGAACTTGGGTTAGAGCTACAGCTCAGTGGCAGGGTGCTTGTCCAGCATCTCACTTGCTTTTCTTGTCCCCACAACAAAGCACCTGACAGAAACAACTTCGGGGGAGAAAGGTTGATCTGCGCTCACGGTCTTAGTCCATCGTGGTGGGGAAGGCGTGATGATGGGAGCATTCAGTCCACATCCGAGAAAGAGACAGCTGGTTACATTGCAGTGGCAGACAGGAAACAGAGACTAGACCGTAACTAGTCCTTCCCCTCCTGTTTGCTTATCCCAGCCAGGCCTCACCTTCCAAAGGGTTCAGAATCTCCCCAAACAGCATCCTAGATTTTCAAAATTGATGATTATCTGCCTTCTGCCTTGTGTTCTCATTCCTTCCCCCGCCCCCATTTAAAAACAAACAAACAACAACAAAACAAAACAAAAAACATTGAAGCATTATTTCTGTGGTTTCATTTACACTAGTAAGCCTATGTGCCAGTGTGCTTCTCTGTTGTGATAAAACACTGACCAAAAGCAACTTGGGGAGGAGAGGGTTTA
This sequence comes from Peromyscus eremicus, assembly GCF_949786415.1. Taxonomy (NCBI): domain Eukaryota; kingdom Metazoa; phylum Chordata; class Mammalia; order Rodentia; family Cricetidae; genus Peromyscus; species Peromyscus eremicus. Next base: position 39,901,112 of record NC_081419.1, read on the forward strand.
TTTTGTCTTAGAGGTTACAGTCCATCGTCAAAGGAAGCCAAGGTAGGAACTCAAACACTAGCAGAGGTAAAAGCCATAGGGAAATGCTGCTTGCTGGCTTGCCTCCCTCGGCTTGTTCAGCTAGCTTCCATATACAGCCCAGGCCCACCTGACCAGGGGTGACATTGGGCTGGGCCCTTCCACATCGAGCAGCCATGGATGGAGAAAATGCTCCCACAGACATGCCCACGGCCCATGGGACAGAGGCGAGTCCTCAGTTGAGGCTCCCTCTTCCCAGGTAACTCTAGTTTGAATCAAGTTGATGAAAACTGACCAGTCCAGCTTGCCATGTTACTTTTTACTATATTTGTCAAATATTGTCCATTATTGTACCTTTAAAGTGGTTTCTTTCGAATATTTTTACATTTATTTAGTGTTTGTACACGTATGTACATTGAGAGTGGCACATCTCTGGAGGACAGAAGACAACTTTCTAAGAGAGGATTCTCCCCTTTCACCAGGTGGGTCCTGGGGATCAAACCCAAGTCATCGGGTCAGGTTTGGAGGCGAGTACCCTTGCTCACTGGGCCATCTCTCCAGCCCTTCTTATCTTTTGAAATGGTTTTATTTCTGGTTCTCTTTTCTTCCCGCTGGCACTCGCCTTACAGGCTCATTGAATTTGGTTATCTTGGAGCTTGTAAGCGATCTTCCTTGTTCCTTCTACTCTCGGCAATTTATGCTTATTTAGCAGAAATTCCAGGGACTCACCTCCTGTTCTGTGATGTCTTCCTCAATTGTGCTCTATCTTCTTGTCAGTCCGCTGAAGACTTCTTCGTTCTGTTGGGTTTTAATTCAGTTTAAACATTTCCATTTACTGAATTTTAGAGTCAATCTCATCACTGGAATTTCCCATCTGTTTATGTGTGTTGTCTACACTTTTCTCTAGACCTTTCAATATTAATTGTATTATCTTAAATACCTAGCTAAAAAAAAAAGTTCTAGTATCTGTCTGGGCTTTGAGTTATTTTTTATTAATTATTATTAGTAGTAGCATTTTATTATTATTATTATTATTATTTATTATTATGAGTTTTGTAATTGCTAGAAACTGTGTGCTGATTGGGGACCGAGGCAATCTTAAATGGTGCATATATCTAAACACACCAGCTTTCATCTTTTGACAGACATTCATGCGAGGACTAAGTCCATCAAGTGAACAGCTGAGCTCATTTGGGTGGTACTAGGACCATACTCTTAGTTCCCCATTGTCCCCATTGTACCTCCTGCTCTGGGCTCAATATGGGGCCTCAGGTGCTTGGAGAAGTCTCTCAATTTCCCTGCTCTGCCCTTAGCTTTTAGAAGTTGTTGGGGTTTTTTGTAATGTCTCCTCCATAGATGAGGGACCCTCTTCTTATCCCCCAGTGGGTACTGCTACTTAGGCCTCTCTTCTGGGTTCGCACTGGGGATGCTGAGGGGAAGTGTAGGCTGTTTGGTTCAGCCTCGGGATTAAGACCAGTGAGTGAACACTTTGGGTGTTTTCTCCTCAGTATTCCTACTCTAGACCTCTATCCCACCCCAAGTCCTGCCTTGTGTGTCTTGAGATGCAGGAAGTTTCCTGATTCTTCTTAAACAGAAGACTTCTATTATGGATGTTCAGCATCTCCAGGAAAGACTCAGCATTCTTCCAGTTCTGAGTCTATCAGTGGCACCTGGTTCCTTGGAAACAGTGGCTCTCTGCCTGGCTACTCCAAGGTAGCCCTTTCCTCCCTGAGGTACTAGAGGCAAGATACGTTTGTGCCTAATCCCAATACTTTGAGTCTTTATTTCATATGATAAAAAGGCACAGGAAAATGAGCTATGCATTATGGTCTTCCTCCCAGTAGCATCCAATCGTGTTTCATGAACCTGTGCCACTAAGGACTCTCTCATGGCTCCCCTTCTACCCCCATGTTCTTTGTGAGCTCCTGACAGAGCCTTTGGGGAAGAGGTGGAACCTGAGTCTGAGCTCCATGCAATTGTGTGGTGGGGGTTTCTAGGGATGCAAGGTTGCTGCTCTGGCCTCACTTTTCTTTAGGAATTTATTACAAATTTTAGCATGGTTATCTCTTCCTCCTCTGCCTTGAAAGAGGACGTTATTCCTGTGTCCTGATTCTGAGAACTCGACTCTCATATAGCTATGATTTTGCAGATAGATTTTTTGGGGTTTTGTTTTTCTTTGATTTTGAAAGAATCCATTGGGAGCAAATTCTTTTGCAACTTTTTACATTCTAGTGAAAGCAACAGTTTTTCAGTAATTTAATACTGTTGTGTCACCCATATAGACCTTGCCCTTTTTACCTCTGGTATTGAATTCTAGAGTAAAATGGATCACGTTTGGTTCAAATAAAGAGACCTTGGTGGAGGACTATTTGCCGAAGTGCTGATGGGTTCAAGTGAACAGGCAGTTTCCTTAAAAATTCCAGCATTTGTCCATGGTCCTTAATCTTTTTTCTGACAGTTTCCTACATACATACAGTATACTGTGACCACAGTCAACCCCCATCACCCTCTCTTATCACCCTCCACCTGATGACCCCTTTCTCTTCCTAAACCACCCGACACACACACACACACACACACACTTACGCTTGCATGTCTTTTTGTGAGTATGTAATGTATGGTGGGGGAGACTCAGTGGATTTAGTACGGTTGCATGTATGGGCATGGGTAGGGACTATTTACTGGATCTATGGGCACCTTGGCAGTGTCTACAATGCTGAACACAATGACGCCCCTTCCCCTCCAACCATCAACTGCCAATAGCTGCTCAGGGATGGTAGTGAGATGGCCTCCCTCCCCCATCCATGATATAAAATTGAAGGTTCCAGTCACAGGCAGGAGCTACAGTTGCTATAAGTTCGTGACTGCAGTGGCTCTGTCATAGCCAGCAGACAGCAAGTCATAGCACTTCTTCCGCCCTCAGGCTTTTTCTCAGAGTTCCTTTGGCCATGAGAAGGGTATTGCAGATGTCTGGCTTAGAGCTTAACTCACAGCACTCAGTTATTATTAGTGCTTTGACCAGTTAGAAGTCTCTGCGTTAACTGTAGCCCACTACAAAGGAAGCTTCTCTGACCAGGGCTGAGGGCAGCACCAGTATGTGGGTATAAATATAATACTCAGAAGGCAATTTGACCACATTTCTATTCCATAAAACACCAGCAATTAATTCCCCACTAAGACCCGAGGGGGGCCTTAATCTTTAAACATGTAACAAAACCAGGAGATCAGCTATATGAAGCAAGAAAACCTGCCCTTTAGTCTATTTCTCTTAGTTCAAAGCAAGTATGTTGTCATGGTCCTCCAGAACACAGAATTAATGGGTGTGTGTCTATAAGTGACTTATAATAAACCTGTGTGCATTGAAGAGAAGGGCTTTTCCTGTTTACTATGGGAGCCAGAAAATCCCCAGATCTGCAGGGAGTGTCATCAAGCTAAAGACATGAGAAAGCCAACGTTTAAGTTCAAAGGCAAGAGAAAGCCCGTATCCCAGTTTGAAAGCAGTCAGACTCAAAGACTTCTGTCCTATTTAAAGGAGTTCCAGCTTCGTCTTTTTTATTCTGTTCAGGACTCTGATTGTTATGATGAAGGCCGTTCATGTTAGGAAAGAACTGTCTGCTTAAGTCAGTCTCCAAACACCATCACACACACTTGCAAAATAATATTTAAGCAAATATCTGGTTAGCCATGGTGCAGTCAAGTTCACACATAAAAGTAACTGTCATGGCAGATGATGAGTCATCTGCCTATTTCAACTAATTGGGGGCATTTTTGTCTCAAGAATTGTAATATTTTCTAGTCTAAGAGCTGATGGGGATGTACTACTTGGGCAGTGTGGGGGGTGGGAGAGGGAGGGGAACAGATACACATTCATGCTTTTAACGAGGAACACAAAATGGTGTCTGAATCAGAGATGCTACGGTGCTTTCAGCACCCCAGTCTGAGCCTTGCCCTTCCAAGCCTTTCTCTGGGGTCTCCCTGCATATGCACTCTCAGTCCCATGGGAAAGGGCTCCTAAGGCATGAAGACAGAGTTTTAGAAGCTGTCAACACATATGCTCATCCTTGCCCCATAGAAGAAGGAGACTTCACTTTGCAGACCTTCTCTGGGGAAGAGGGGGGAATATGTTTACATTTCCTTTATCACCTTGGAGCCAGAAGAGGTAGATCTGTGAATCTCACCAAAGCAATACACAGCCTCTGTATTTCAGGTCCATTGCATTTTGAATGGACAGAATAGTCTTTTACATTATCCCCTCAGATTCATTGTTTATTGGGCCAAAATAATCACATGATTATTTTGTGCCAGAAGATCTTCACAAAAAGAAGTGAAGATCACCTTAGTCAGTTCTAACTCCATTACCTCTGACAAACAATGAACGTATTTGCTCTAATAGTTTTGTCCAGTCTTCTTTTTAACAGTCTCACGGAGAGCCAGGTTGGTAAGACCTAACCATCTGTGGGAAGACGGCAAAGTCTTTGGTTGGCATCAACATCACTGCTTTGCAGAGTTATTAGCAAGATCAACTATGCACGCTGCCTGGGTACTCTCTGATGTCCAAAGAGCCTTTGCGCACTTACAGTTTAGAAAACTCAAGACATTCTCAAATCTTCCTAAGCTAACCTCAAAGTAGGTACCATGGTGTGAATGATGTGCATCTGTCTGACTGCTGACCAATAAAGGCTCCTTTCTGCTGGGAACTTGCTGTGATGGATGAGGGAGATTTATGGCAAGGATGTGCTGTAGAATAACTGAGGTATGGATGGATTGCACAGCTCCACTGATTCTCTGTTTTCAAGTGTTTCTCCCCAATCTACACAATTTAATACCCACCCTTGGTAGTATATAACCATGACCACTCTATGTGACACTAAAGAGTGCAGATTTGTGTCTTTCTAAAGTTAAAGCTAAGTCCATTTTAAAATTGTGTTTCCTGATTCATTTTCCCAGAGGAAGGCAGCTTTCTTGCAATCAGACAGCCCATGTTCATTCTCTGCAAGCTAAAACTGCCTCATTCCACTTATCCTAAATGGATGTAATGAAATTACGCTTCCCCCTGATATTGTCATTGAAATACTCTGTCATTTAGCTTTCATCAGTTTCTAGAAGGTTCTCTGTGTGAGATTTTTGTCTTTTTGATTGTCTAATTTTATGGGATATGATTTTTAAGTATAAATTTTCTCTCCTTCATGATTAGAATTATTGGCCATCTAAGAGGCCATAGATAACTGAAACACAAATCCTTGCCTCATACATCAGCCTTAATATTCTTCTGCAACAGAAAATATACTTAAAATGCTAATGTGTTCATGGAGCAGGTGGCATTTGATGGCATCACAAGAAGCATTGTGATAACTCTGTCTACCCAGTAGAGATAAGAAAGCCCCATTTTTCATCTTAGATCCCAAACTTTAGCTACCTTTTATTTGCAGCAAGGAGAGAGTTTTTTAGATTTTTTTTCTTTTCCTGGTAGCAGCCAACTGAACGGGACTAACTAAATGTAGAGTATGAAGGAAACTTCCCAGGGCCATGGGAGGCCAGGAGCCGAGGAATGGATGTCACTGAAACATAGTCTCTCAGAGAAGAAGCTTCAGCTATGGGTGAAGCAGATGGAAAGGTATTCCTGCTGGGTGCCCAGCACCTAGTAGAGTGGTCCTCACATGGTGGGGTTGATGGCACCAGTTGAATAAATGAGTTCATGGGGGACTGAGCCTCACTATATGGCTCAAAGTTAGCCAGTTCTGCTAGCATTGACCCTTATTAAAGATTAGTTTGGATCCCTTACCTCTCTTCAGCTATATGCCTTGTAGTATTATACACAGAGATACAGTAAATGTCACTATTCACTGGTCCTCTAGGGAAAGCTAATCGATGCTAGCAAGGGTACAAATTTCCTGTATTAATGCATTTTAGGAAGGAATCACAGTATACTGGGGAACCAAATGGTTAGAATGTGATCAAAGTCACACAGAAGCCTGGGGGAAGGAACACCAGGACCCTAGCCTAGCCTCTGCTGCTATGGAAGGCCATTATGAGACTACTGTGGAGGCCATTGTCACCAGGAGGGATAGTACAGAAGAGGTAACTCTACTACTGGGTGAAAGAATAGGCCACTGAGTGCTTATTATTGACCTAAAAACATCATCACAATCACGCTAGGGAGCTAGTTCTGCCCTCTGCCACCAGCATCCAGAAGTATGCTTTGCCTTTGGTGTAAGCCCTGGCTCTCAGATTCATCCTTATGTATCCTCAGTGCTGGAACTGAGGTTCTGATGCAACTTACTCCAGTCAGCTTTACTACCATGTTCTATCAACTGACTGCATTAAACAGTGTATTACAATTGTCACTCTGTTACAGAAAACCCTTGTCCATATGCAAAGCACTAGGGATATACAGGGCCATCCCTACAGATTTGATTTTAAGTGTTTTGTTGTTGTTGTTGTTGTTGTTGTTGTTTGTTTCTTTCTTTCTTTCTTTTGTTTTGTTTTGTTTTGTTTTGTTCTTCTAGACAATATTTTGTAGGCAGAGTTTCTCTGTGTTCCACTAGCTGCTCCCAAGTAACCAGACTGAGACTTATTAGTAATTATAAATGCTCAGCAAATAGCTCAGACTTGTTACTAGTTCTTACAACTTAAATTAACCCATGTCTTTTAATCTACATTCTACCACATGGCTTTTTACCTCTATCCCATTTTGTGTGTCCAACTCATTCTGCATCTGGCTAGTGACTCCTCAGATTCCACCCTTCTTTTTCCCAGCATTCTCTCTGCCCTGAAAATCTTGCCTAGCTATTGGCCAATCAGCTTTTTATTAACAATGAGAGCATCACATCTTCACAATACACAAAAGGATTATTCCACAGCAAGATTTCTCTATATGTCTCCAGCTGTCCTGGAACTCTCTCTGTAGACCAGGGTGGCCTTGAATTCAAAGATCCACCAGCTTCTGCCTCCCAAGTGCTGGGATTAAAAGCATGCACCACCACTGCCTGGCTTAAGTGGTCCTAAGGAGCCTAACTATTAGCATTTAACATCTCCCAAGGTAATTCCAATATGCCACCAAGTCTCAGCCACTGTCCAGAAAGAAATTGGAAAGGAGGATGGGAGTTGATTGTTTCCTCTTTGTTTGACAACAGTCACAGAATTAACACTGGGACCAGTAGTCTCAGTGCTTTCAGGTTCCGTGCAGAGTATCTACACATTAGAGAAAGACACCCTCTGCCCAAAGGCAGCTCCGGCCTGGTTGTTGCAGTTTCCCTGGACTCTGATGGTTCCTTACCAGAAATTTGTATCCTATTTCTTTCCCCTGTGACTCCTAACAGATCATCTTCTCGTTGATGGGACACTAAGTACCACTTCTACAGTTGAGAGATGTAAATTCTTACTTGCTTTTGTCCTTGCCTTGGCTTATCTCAGCCCTCCTCATTCTTAAAACCTGTGAGCCAACTGTATTTCCTGGGTGGACAATAGGGTATGCAGATCAAAAGGGATCCATATTTCAAGCAGAAAGACATATTTTCTCTGTGCTACAAGATGAAATTTTCAAGTATATTCAACACACACACACACACACACACACACACACACACACACACACACAAATGCCTACAGGTGTTCAATAAAGTGGGAAAAATTCAAACATTTAATAGTCTTGGAGACCTTACATGATCTGATTATATACTGATTCCATCTTCTCTAAGAGGGCTAACAGCTGGATCATCTTCCCCAATGCCTCAACAGCCAGAAGAACAAGTCTTTACCTCTGAAGGGCCATCTGGATGGAATGTCACACCAGATTGTGTATCATGGTGCCTATCTTCAGAATAATGTAGTTTGGGCTGTGAGGAAAAGAATGGAACATTCGTTGTTGTTTCTCTCTCTCTCTCTCTCTCTCTCTCTCTCTCTCTCTCTCTCTCTCTCTCTCTCCTTTCCTCTTCTCCTCCTCCTTTTTCTTCCCCCACCTTTTCATAAAGATAATAAACTTACTGACCAAAAAAGACTTTAGTCTGTAGTCAGATGCATTTTGACCATATTTCTAAGTACAAGCTCATCCTAATGTAAGCAAAATGAACTGCTCACAATTAGTATCACAACTGTTTTAAAGACTATTCTTCCCAGTTTTAGCTTTGATTATTAGTTTGTTTGGTTAGTTGGTTGGTTTTGTTTCTGTTGTTGTTGTTTGTTTTTAAGAGCTGGGTGCATCAGAAAATCTGAATAGTTGTTTTTAACTCACATTCCACACCACTGGCATCTCTGTCCCCAAGAAGCCTGACACTTCCCTGGGCAGGCTCTGCACCAGGCTAGGGAGGAATGGTGCATTGGAAGAGAACGCTGTGTCCTCGAATTTAGACACAACTACGCTCTGCTCCTGGATATCCAAACTTCCATCCTATGCCACCTGTCTCCTCTCTCCTCATTTTGTTATGCCTTTCTCTTTCCTAGCATCCCTTTCTTTCATCTTGGCCACTGCTATAGTGCTCACTGTAAGGAGGTCTGTTTACTACGGGAAGATGGGAAATATATTCCTATTTGTTTTTCACAACTCTCTGTATCGCCCAAACATTGACTTTTGTTGTGTTTTTTTGTTGTTTTTTGTTTGTTTGTTTGTTTGTTTGTTTAGCTCACTATAATAGAAATCTGGTTTTATTTTTGTCTTTTTCACAGGGTCAAAAATTACACAGAAGTACATTGTATAGGGGTGAAAAACTGCCATGCCTTCTCTTACCTGATGAGGATCCCAGCTGCCACTCCCATAACAACACCAGCCAACAGAAGGAAAAACAGTCACATTTATCTGATCAAAGTGGTCTGTGGACTTTAGAATGAAAACTCAAACACAGGAATAACTGTCCATCTTAGGCTTAGATTTAGCCAAGACTGGGCAGCTAGGTGAGACTCATTCAACCAAAAGGGTGTGACCCAATAGTGATAGATTGGGGGGGGGGGGCAGTCATCCCAGGGGGCCAGCTAGGATGTCTCAATCTCATTCTCTCTAGCATGTCTAATGTAGGAGGCATTTCCATTTCTAGAATAAGGCCGTGTGCTCTCTTATCAGATGAGCACATGCGAGAATCCTTTCCTTGAAGATTCTTACCCAGAAAAGCAGAGGAAAGGGAGTGGAGTGTTTCCAGTTTTGATAGCTGTTTTTTGAGAACAAGATTTTAATTTCTGTGACCAACCTTGAGTAAGAAGCATTTTACTTGCCTTCTGGGAAAGGGGGTACATGGAAAAGAAGTGGTGTAAGAGTAGATTAGAAGGACATTTTGCTTAAGAGGCCTTCAAGTATTCTTCCATTCAAAGTACTTAGATGCCAACTTGCCATACATTGGGATGCTGTTTTCTGAGCCGTGTTGTGCTAGGCTTCCCCCTAAGTATTTTTGGTAACCATAGAATTGCCTTAGAGAAACCATCTTTGCCTCTTCAAATGGGCTGTAGAAATCTAGTACCAGAGTCATCCTTTGAACTGAGTTAAGGTTTCACCGTCATCCAAGAGTGATGCTTGATGCTTTAAGATGCCTCTAAGGGTTTCATAGGCTCACTCCAGTTCATCTTTGTCAGCTTTTTATTGAATAGCTAGAGTTCATAAGACTGTACAGTAGAGCCAAGCACAGGTCTCGAGCAAAGGTTACACTTAATCCTGTTAGCTTAAAAGAGTGACTCACAGATGGCCATCTATTAAGAAAAGGCAGAAAACTAAAATATTTTTTTTCTCCAAATGAGTCCACAGCAACTGTTCTAGGTATTAACATAATTATATCATTAATTTGTGCCCTCATGAATTCTACTTTAACTTGTAGGTTAGTTTATATTTTAGGGGGTTGGAAGGGATGTGGGAGAGAAAAGCATGCAAAAGTCAGCACAAGAAAATCGTCAATCAACATGGGCAAGAATAGGATTCCAGCTCACCATTTTTCTTTTTTAAAGGTCATTAAAACCTCATTTGAAACCTGGAAATTAGTTAATTCTTCCAGCAGTTAAAGGCTTAAAGCCTTAAAGCTATTTTATTTAACACATTTATTTAAAGTAGGGGATGGAAACAAAAACTTAAGTTTAAAAACCTCCCAGGTAGTCAGCTCTGTATGCCCAGTGGGAAAGTTAGGAGAAGTGGGCGGGGGGGGGGGGGGGGGGAGTGAGATGTTCATTTCATTAACAAGGCCATTTGAAGTCAGTTGAATCACTATTGGGGGGGGGGGGCGGGTGGTCCAGGCATCAAAATGTCGGTTTTATGGGCTAGGGCTTTGGAGGACATGAAATTAAGTTTATTAATGGGGCAGCAATCAAGATACTGGACATCTTTGGGACAGATTGCAAAGTCTCTTGGCATGAAGAGTGCTGAGTGTCTCAAAAGCCTCCATGATCGCTATATACTACGATTCTGTGTTCTTTAAATCAGTACATTACAGTAAACAAGCCAGAGAGCTAGATGTGGTGATTCCATGTCAGTATTCTTTATAATTCATCAAATAAGCACAAAAGAAAAAGCAATGGTCGATTTTATATTTGTGGGACCCTCTTGTGGCTAGAGCTTCGTTTCCTCCCACTACCTACTTTCTTTCTCACCTGTAAGATTTATTTATATACCTACAAGACGATACCTAAAACAAAACAAAAAATTAAAAATCAGGATGTCTTCTTTAAATCTCACTGTAGGTATCTACAGGGTATGCCGTTCTAAGTTATAACATATGCTCAAAGTGTATCTGAATGTGATTATAGCAGCATAATATTCTGGTATGATAAGATAATCTTAACTCACTGTGAAACATCTGTCTGTGTGTGGTACATTGTCTGGTGCTCTGGAGTATAAATATTGCTTCTCTAGGTAGAATTCTCAGCATCTCAATTTTCTGTCTGGCTTTTAAATTGTGCCTAATTAAAGGATTTCACATTCCTCCATAATATTGCCTTCTCAAGCAGAAATAAAATGACGACACCACATTTTGTGTTTTTCTATGAAAGACACATTGTGTTACTTTTGGGGTGGGTTATTTTGCTTGAAATATGTTAATTACATTAATTAGCTAGAGCTGGCAGAGTAAGTCCCAGCTAGATCACTGACATTCCGAAGCCGCCCTCCTCTCAACTTCCTGGGGCCTCCCTGGCCTTCAGGACTACAGAAAGACGCTGAGGTTTGGAAACCCCCGTCTTTCTGCCATCACTAACATTGTATCATTCTTTTAAAAATATGGAAGCATCTCTGCTATAAAAATAATATTCAATAATTATATTAATATCATAAAGAATGATGAAACTCAATGAATATCTCTGAGTCTAATCTCTTCTTTTTTTTATTTCTTTTATTATACGGGTATGAATGTTTTGGCTGCATGTATGTATGTATACCCTGTGAGTGTCTAGTTCCCAAGAAGGTTGGAAGAGGATATCAGATCCTTTGGAAACAGAGGTAAAGGTAGTTGTGAGCTACCTGATGTGAGTTCTGGGAGCCGAACTCAAGTCCTCTGCAAAAATAATAACTGTTCTTAACTGCTAATCAGTCTCTCGGGCCCCCTGATTCTAATACTAAGGAGACTGGCCATGTTTCTTCTCAATTTCCTCCACATACATATTCTTTAGTCAGCCTACTCAGAAAAGAGAAGTAGAAATAACATTCTACCTCTGTGTATGCGTGGTACGTGCACAGCACTGTGAATTTTCAACCATTTTTATTGATACAGGCTGAACTCCCTGCTGAGACATCAACAATGTTTTATAGAAACCCAAAAGGACCGATGATTCTTTTTTTCATCATAACTTTTTATGGAAAACATTTACCAAATCCTGAAAGATTAAAGAGCTTGCTCATGTAAACATTAGCATCATTTCTGCAGCAACCTGCATGATAGATAACCTCTGGCCCCACCTACTGTTAAAGGAGGTGGGAAAAACACCAACAATGCCAGAAGCCCATTTAAACTGCCCAAGATGGTATGAGCCCAATGTCCTCATCTCCAACTCTCAAAGACAGTCATGGATGACATTTCACCCCTTAAAGATTCAGTGAACCTGTCCACTTCTTCTCAGTCCATATTGTATGGGAAAACATCTCAGGACCTGTTTAAGATTCCAGTGGGCTTGAAGTGGGGCCGAAGGTTCTTCATCTATAAGAAGTTCCCTTTGCAGTGAATCCTGCTGGTAGGTAGATAGATCACATTTTAAGTAGAAAGGGGCTAAGACATTTGTAGATGTAACCAACTGTCTTATTAAATAAGAAACACAGAGCTGATTCAGAGAAGAAAGCCAAGAGGTCAGAACTAAGAGCCTTACCCTTCCTGCTTCAGTGATCCTGCTTCAGCCAAGAGAGCTCTTCGAAAAGGGACCTACTTCCTGTGTGTATGTCTTTATATAGTCTAGCTGTTCTGCCTTCTCATTGGTTGTAAACCTAAACACGTGACTGCCTTGTCACTGCCTATATGTACCGCCCTCCAGGTCCTTAAAGGTGTGTGCCACCACCGCCACGCACTTGCTATGGCTCTAAAACTCTGACCCCCAGGCAACTTTATTTATTAACATACAATTAAAATCACATTTCAGTACAAGTAAAATACCACCACAGACATAGGCTTTCAAATATGTGTATCATGACCTATAGCAAGAAATGAATTTTATGTTATAGTATATATCACACATGCAAATATGGATGTAAGTTAATGTGAAAAAAATTCATGTGCATGCATATTTGTGTGAATATGGATATACATGATCACAAAACAGGAGGGAATGTCATGAAACAATCCTTATTTTTCTGCATGTGATACTGTCTAGACTGATCTTATTTCAGCTATTACCTTGATTATGCTGATAGTTGTATGAATCCACACTTGAGATAAAACTGCATAAAATTTTCCAATGCCAAATTCCTAGCTTTAATATTCATTGTAGCAGCTATGAAAATGTTGGTGTAGAGGGAGGTAGACTAGATGATGAGCATAGTTCTCTTGTACACTTATCTGAAAATTACCTTGTGAACCTGTAATAATTGCAAAAGAAAAGAAAAAAGGTAAATGGATTAGACCTGTAAGACTGGTTTAAAGACCATTAAGGCATAGAGCCTAGGAATGTGGGCAACATTCCTCTTAGGCTGGTCTCAGATCGGATTCTAAAGTGAATGTGGCTGAGATGGGTCTTCACCTGAGATGCTAAGGAGGCATTGGTAAGAGTGGAATGTAGAAACAGGGAGGAGACTTTCTGAAGGGTTCTGAGCAAAAGATGACTACAGTGTAGACTCCGCATCACAGAACATTAGCACGTGGCCCACATGCAACAGAAAAAGAGAAAACACACAAGTGCCCACCCACTATCAAATGTTGTCAAAGAAATAATGAGTTTGAAGTGGTGAATATCTCAAGTACCTTTATCTGATTGTTACATAAGGTTTACATGCATGCAAAACCACACTGTGGGTATAAATATATATAATTATTATATGAAACTTTGAAAGAATATTTTTGAAAATCTGCTTCCTGATACTCCCAACTTTTCAGAGTAAAGCCTGTCTAGAGTTTTGTTTTCGCTTGTATGTATTTTTAGTATCTGAGGAAGCGAGTCTAAGCATGATGAGTAGGACTTGAAAGAGGAGGTTCAGGGGAGCTGAGCTTAGGAGCAGGAGGAAAACATTTGGACAGAGGTGAGCCTGGGAAGACCTGAAGGCTTGGGAATGGCCTTATGTTTTAGCCCTGATTTTAGACTAAGAAATCCAGAAGACAATTGTACACATTTGATTTGTGAGGCACTGTGACAGAGCAACAGCTCCATGCAAACCACAAGTGTAAGCCTCATTTTTTCTCATTTGTAAAAATCACAGAAATATAGATGAAGAATAAGCATAATCTTTAGCTAGAGGCTCATGATGCAAAATGGGGGAGGGAAGATATCCCAATCGATGTGACAATCTGCTAAAAATATGGATCATAGCACAATTATTTTAAACTAACACCTGGCTGATTTGCTTAAATATGAGAATGACTTTACACTGTTTTTCCTGAAGTCCCCTTCTGTCATTTTTCTCTCTGCTTTTGCTAAGATGCATTTTCCTTTCTAACTAGGTAATTGGGGGGCATTGTTTTCTCTTGTAATCCAATAGCAGGAAAATCAGAGATATCTGCAGAGTCTAATTTAGAATGGAAGAAGGCTTTTACTGCATGGTATAATAATTCATTTCAATTAGCACAAAGAAACAAACTGCAGAGCCATTTTTCACTGGAAATGTTGCAGTGAATTTCAGGGAAATATTAAAAAACATTTCTAGAAGCACAAACAAGCTTACACATGCATTTAGTTGCCCTAAGGAAAAAGAGAAGACTGCAAATTATCCTATCACACAGGTAAGAATGCTTCATCCTCTTCAGCACTAGAGGTGAAACAGGATCACATCAAGCACATTTATTGTCACTCAAATAAGATACCAGGATGTCCCATTAAAAAGTACTTTTATTTGCATTATTCTTCTTTAATGTGTGCATCTAAGGAAAAGATACAATTGCATCTATTGTGGGTTTTAATAAAAACATGATAGAAAATATCCATAGGAATAAAGATTGTTTCCAAGTAATGAATTATTGAATAAAACTGATAGAATTAAAGGGTACCACAATACTTCTCTCATAGGCTTAAGGGAATTTCAAAATTTGTGCCTAGGACTTGTATCTCTGAGTAGGGTTTGTTCTGTATGTGAGTGTTTGTGAAAGTGGTGTGTAGATGGTCAGCTGACTTGCAATAAATGAATCAAGAGGGACAGGTGTGGAGTTTAGGAAAACTATAAAAACTAACTGGGGGTCAACACACTTGGGGCTGCTTCTAGTTTTCTTTGGAGGGAACAGAGGTCATGAACAGAATGAGGTTAGTGAAAACTGTACAGAAGGTCCTGGGGGAAGGAGAAAAGCAAAGTGGACAACACAGGTCAGTGAGTGTCCTGGAGATGGGTAAGGAACTCTAGCAGAGCAGAAGCAGGTCTAGATGTTCGAAAGTCAACATCACTGTTCAAAGGGGCAGCTTTAAATCAGGGTCTGCTTGCATGGTGTGGACCCATGCAGTATGTAATTTGTGGAGAATATCATGATAAATTATTCAAGTTTACAACAAAATTAGTATTTACTAAGACTTACATCCTATTTATTCTAATTTATTTAATTCTTGAAAGAGGGGTGTTCTCAACTCATTTCTGTTGCTATGACAAAACACAGCACTGAGGAGTAAAGAATTTAGTTGGACTACAATTCTGGGTTATATAGTCCATTATTATGGGGAAGTTGAGGCAAACACTTACTGCACCACATCCACAGGCAAGAGCAGAGAAAGAACAAATCGTGAATCCTTGCTTGCTGATGCTTAGCTCATGTCTATTCTTACACAGTTCAAGGCCCAGCCCATGAAATGGAGCCACCCATATTCAGGACGGGTCTTCCCACCAATTAAAACAATCAAGACAATCCCTCACAGACATGAGCATAGGTCAATCTGATGTAGATAATCTCTCATTGAAGCTCTCTTCCCAGGTGATTTGAAGTTGTGTCAAGTTGACAAAAACTAACCATTACAGGGGAGAAACCTACATTTTCTGTCCTAAGAAGGCTTTATTATAGCTAATAGGCATTAATATAAAACTTGACCCATAAGCATAAAGTCAAATAAGGTAAGTTACTTCTGTGAAATTTCTTTTTTTCTGCTGCCAGTCAAAGCCATTTAGGATTGACATTTCACTTGAGCCATATAGGGACAACTTGATTGCAAGGTTGGTTGATATCTTACATATCCAATGACTTAAGCTCAATGTTAATTGATATATTACCTTCCCGGTACCCAAAGCAGTAGCACTGATGGAAAGATATATTCGGAACTAGAGTCTGAATGCTTCCAAAAGGAGAGCTAAAGCAAGCTATTCTACTTGAAACTGCCACTCACAAGGGCACCCTTTAGTTCCACAAAGACTGTGAACCAAATACAAATACTGTGAACTTGTTGACCATTAATAGTCAAGAAAATGAACAACTGTTAAGAGGGCTTCATTTCTGGAAGATGCCTCCATAATTGCAATGAGTCTTTGCCCTTGGCTCCTGCCTTTCTGTTGATGCTGGAGATTCTGAGACAGACCATATGAGGCAGCAGGATGATACTGGGGTAGCAGACAGAGGAAGCAGGCTTGTAAAACTCAGACAGGTCTCCAACAAACCCTGTGTTGTGCCTAGTGCTTCCAGTAACATTTGCATTCTCTCTTTCTCCCCCAAGCATTCTGTTAAGTTTTCGCTCGTATATTGCTAGTGCATGTAAATATTTAGACTGGCCTTTCCTGGCACTGTACACCTATGTTATGCTTCTGAAAGTGTGACTCGTCTTCTTCCACCCACTTGTGGGAAACACTGTTTTGCGACATTTTTTCCCCAGTTACACGTATTCTGCATTTTTCTGGCATTGCCTCTTGGCTCTGCCAGGAAGTGTTAGTTACCAGGGCTTTCTTGCCCATCCTGTAAAGTAGAGGAATGAGTTGGAGGATGTGTTACTCTGCTGTCTTCACTAAGGAGGCGGAGAGCACAGAAGAACATTTCTCACTTGTACCCGCGATGCTCCCAGCCTCACCTCCAGGGGTGGAACAGGAAGTGGGGATGAGTTACAGCTTCCTGAACACTAGCCCTGGTACTGCTCATTGTAAGGACAGATAACTCAGAATTCGTCATCTGTGCTTAGGGGCAGCAATCTGATTTTCAAGGGGACTACAGGGCTCATTTATTCCACAAATGTGCATTTTCACTTTGAGTGTATGTTTACTTGGAACGAATGATGGAATTGGAAGGGAGGATTACTAGCCCACAGATTAGCCAGCCTTCCCTACGTGGCCACTGCAATGAAACCTCTTCCTACCACCAAGCAGGCCACTGCAAAAATCTGCCAGCAGGTATTTCTTTACAAAGTACTGAACAATGAAAGCTCACGATACGTTTACAAACTAAATATTTTTTTTTCTTTTTGGCCTTTTGTTAAGCACATGAATGGCAAACAGAAAGACGTGTCTTAAAAACCAGCAGAGTAGCACTAACTGGAATGTAATTTTACAAAACCTGGCCATCTTTCAACAAGAGTGGGCGGATTTTTAGCGCTACAACTGTTTGTGTATTATAAAGTGTTTGCCATGGAGACAAAGCTGGAAGAAACATCCCATTAGCCTCAGACAGCTACAGACTGTTCTGATTATCCATGTCCAAAACGGAGTGTGGATACAGCTTTGTGGGTTTGAGTTGTTTTGTTTTGTTTTGCTTTGTTTTCCAGTTTCTAGAACTACTCCATTTTTTAATATACTCACCTACCACTTAGAAAATTTGGCTATATGTTATCATTCAATTTAAAGTTACCATTAAATGTAACTTAGAGCTTGTTTGTACCATCTCTCTACAGATCCTGTGTGGGTTAACGTTGTTACTTTTCAAGTGGATGTGTTTATAGCGTTAAAATAGTAAGCTTTGAAAACATGAAAAATTTATAAAAAGTATCATGGAGCACTGATTAAAAATAAAAATGACCCTGTGGAGAAAATGCAAAAAGGAGAAATGAACGTCTTGTCTCAATTTATTTTCAGGGATTTCTAACTATTGATTTCAGCTCTAAGAGTTATAGCCTCTGTTTTCTAAAGGTGACTTTTACGTCAAGTGCAGAAGGAGAAAAGTGAATTTTATATATCCAATGGAAACTATGCCCCTGCATGGAAAGAAGCCTCATTTCTCTTCTTCCCAACATTTTCCTATTAAAGAAAACATGGGACCGTTTTAATGACCCCTTTCACCCCAATTTTTTGGAGGAGTGATGTTTATAAGCAAAAAAAGTGTTTTATGAGGTGGAATGAAAGTCTTGCGAGGAAATCTGGCACCATGCAGTGAGTTGTTTTGAAGTTACCTGTGACTGAGCAAGGTAGAAGTCAGAAAGAAGAGAGAGAAGAGTCACATTGAAAAGAAATAGAGAGAAGAAGCTTTAAGGTCATTGGAAGGTGAAAGAAAATAGGTCATTGGAAATTGATCCTTATTATCTGTGAAGCTTACTGCTACACTGAAGCATCATGGGAGCTGGGACAGGCTGGGATGCTAGGGATGGTCACAATCAATTCCCAGCCACAGCCACAGCACCCCAAGCTTCTCCTTACCTTTCTGGGTGATTTTTTTAGCGGAGGTGGCACAGGTGTTTCTTTCTCACATAAACAATGAAGAAATTCTAATTTACTTGTTCATTGTTTGGTTGTTTGGGGGAAGCAATCACGAAGTCATGTCTCTAAAGAGAACTAAAGAACAAAACATTCTAATGAAGAAGTAAACCGCCTACCCTGGGGATTCTGAGCAAATGCTTTCTCGGTTCACTTGAACAGTTACTGATTCACATGCTTTGCACAAACACACACAAAAAAACTGTTCTTTCAATAGATATAATGAGGTTTTCATATGCCTTAACTATGCCAGTGTTAAGACAGGATCTACCAACACATTCCATAATTTTGTAAGAGGTAAATTTAAAAACAATTATAAGGACAAAGGACTCAAGTCTTATTTCTAGGATTTTGATTCTGAACAGGTTTATATTGAACATTTTTAACAATCCCAAGTCTAAGGCTAGTCTGTTTTGAAAACAGATTCTAATAAAATTTTTGTTCTTGCCAATCAGCTAGTTAGCTACCTCTGTGAATACACACCAATGACATCTGCTCTTAAAGCAGTTCAAATCTGTAGTGTGGTTAAGTGACGTCAACTACCAGTGAGCAGAGTGAGTGGAGTGTCCACATCTGGAGAATTACTTTGTTGAATATTCTAGGGTCATTATTCATCCCCAGCCTGCTCTGCTTCAGAGTTCACATTTGGCATTTTCCAGGAGAGAGTCTGGACCTCTGCCTTCCTAACTGAGCTGGGATGTCGGTGAGCACCTTCTCTATTATGGCGTGCTCAAGACTAAATAAAACTAGACAGACACAAAAGGTTACCTTCCTGATGCCTCTCTCCAACATGGGAAATGTTCATATGTGAAGACTGCCACCTACATATTTGGGTTTCAACGGACTAACACAACTGTTACTTATTCTGAAGCAGCAACTATCACATATGCAAAAATCTTTCACAGATAAACTACTGCTTTTCAATCTCAAATCACATCCAGAGGGTTCCATTCTTTAGGGGGAAGTTCCTTACAAAGTTATCATCGCCAGAGGATCATGTAGGTTCTCCTACAAGGATGCTAGGCATCACGTTGTGTGCACATAGATGTATGACCAGCCACCATTGTCACTGATATGGTGGCAGCATGCATGTCTTCTTTATTTTAGGGCATAGATCCTGAAAAGTACCCAATTAAGGATACAGATGCCTCCTATTGGCCAGACCACTGAGGTCTAAGATTTACAGAGGTTCCTGTTTGGAGAATGAGTTAAGTACCTACCTCACCAACAACTTCTTTCCCAAGACTGTCCTCTAGAATGTCTATTGGAAATCACTTGCAAGAACATCCCCCTGTGTCATGCTTACTACCCACCTGTTTCGTTGTCCATCTGTCCCCTTCAGTAAGTAAAGCACTCTATATCCATACCACCCAAAGGACACTCTTCAATTCAAGTAAAATTTTTAGACATTCCAAGGATGATGACTCAAGCCCTGCCACCATACTTTCTCACTATTCCCATGGAAAGATGGGTGTCATATTTCACTGGTGTGTTGAGAATTCAAGTCCATTCTTCTACCTAGAGACTTGCTCTCCAACTCTGTCAGCACCAGGTTACCACAGGTAATCCACAGTCTCACTTTCTATACCTTCTACGAACAATCCAGAACCACTGCTGTCCTCCTTCCCACATAAGCCTAATTCCTACAGCTAAAGCCTGTTAGCTTTAAATCCAAGCTACATCCTCCAGTCCATTACTGGCAAGAAAGCCAACTTTTGATTCCTATAACCTCTTTTGTCTACTAACCTAATTCAGAAATTGGAGAGAATAGATGGTGATTTGGGACCTTGCAAACACCACTCTTTACAGCAGTCATCTTACTGAGTTTCTGTATGCGCAGGACCACATCCCTTCTTAGTAGACTACAGTCTGCCTTAACAAGCTCCACCTCCTGGATCTTCAGAAGCTCCAACTAACATGCAGTACAATACTAAATGTTAGCTGCTTTGATCACAAAAATCATAGTGCTGATACCCACTAAAATAATAAAGTAGCATGGTATGAGAACTTCAGAAATTGCACAAGTCTAGGTAATAGCCATAAAATCAAAGTGGGGGAAGAAAGTTGTATTGATTTCGTCTCTTGAATATTAGAATTACTGAACTATAGGAGTTTCAAGCCTGGGACAAACAGCTGAGGTGCTTGTGTAACGTATCAAAGTGGACCTGGCCACCAGGCTCTCTCAGAATCCCTCACCCTACCTGTTACAGAGTATGACTGGCATAACCTGCCCCCTAACCTGAACTCTCCAGCCCAGGGGCTGGAACCTTTCCCCCAGAGGCTCTTCCCTATGTCATCCAGTGCTGTGGGATGGTCTGTATGGCAAATGTGTTGCTCTGATTAGTCAATAAATAAAACACTGATTGGCCATTGGCTAGGCAGGAAGTATAGGCGGGACAAGGAGGAGAATAAAGCTGGGAAGTGGAAGGCTGAGTCAGAGAGACACTGCCAGCCGCCACAATGAGAAACAGCATGTGAAGATGCCGGTAAGCCACGAGCCATGTGGCAAGGTATAGATTAATGGAAATGGATTAATTTAAGCTGTAAGAACAGTTAGCAAGAAGCCTGCCACGGCCATACAGTTTGTAACCAATATAAGTCTCTGTGTTTACTTGGTCGGGTTTGAGCGGCTGTGGGACTGGCAGGTGAGAGAGATTTGTCCTGACTGTGGGCCAGGTAAGAAAACTCTAGCTACAATCCAGACATTTTGGTTGCCCACCTCCTTCGTACCTTTGGTCTCCCGGCTGCTGTACCTGGTTCTCCTCTCTCACCCACCCCTCTTTTCCTCTCCCCCTCTCCCATGTGGCCCAGTTCAGTCTGGTCATATCCACTCTGGACTCTCCCAGATACTCCTGCCTTTGACTACACTCTCCCACAATAAACTTTCTCCTCCACTATACCTAGGAGCAGCCATGTCCTTTCCTTTCCTTCTTATCCCTGGCTAGAGAACTCAGGGTATGCCAACCATACTCTCTAACAGGTAGGGACTGAGGGATGCTGGAAGAAGCCCTTTGATAGGTTAACTAAGCAATTAGGCACCTCAGCCCTGCCCTCCTTCCCCACACCTCATTTGAAATTTAAAAGGAGTTAACCTCTGTGTTAGTCTGTTTGAACTGCTTTAACAAAAAAAAAAAAATCTGGGGAGTTTGTAAATAGCAGAAATTTCTTTTTCATGGGTCTGGGTATTGGGGGTCTGAGCTACTGGAGGTCCATTCACAAAGCTCCACCCTCGTGACCTCATTATCACTCAGAGCTTCCATCTCCTAACATCACTACATGGGGAGTAAGGGTTTCAATCTATGAATCCTGAAGGGAGAACAGACATTTGGTCCATAGTAACGCCCTCCTGCTACTCCCCTACTACCCAGGTCCCTCCCTCATACACACACACCTCTGAAGGACTGCCTCACTTCCCAATAGCCATGATTAGGACTGACTACAGTGTCAAGTTTACAAATCTCAAGTATCAGGAATACCCAGGGGTTTTTTTTGTTTGTTTGTTTGTTTGTTTTTTCCTGAAGAATAAAAGTTTCGTTTTTCCATAAAGTGTTTCCAATTTTTCAGGAGCCAAGCTCTGAGCCAGGCCCTGCTCCCTTATCTCTGTGTTCAGGAAGGCAGGCGAGCCTGAGAAGCAAGACAACATGGATGTTGAAAGGTCAGCACAACCTGGTGGATTTTCCTGACGTTTTACACTTAAGCTGGAAAATCCTCTTGACACAAAATCCGAGTCATGCTACATAGAAATCCCATAAGCATAGTTGAGCCAGTTCAAGCAAATTGTTTTTAGTAATAAGCATTATGTCATCGTAGCCTAACTAGAAAACTTAATTTTAGAGTCACTCAAAGGCCAATAAGACAGTGATCCACATGAAGGTCACCAAACCAGCACAGATGATGAAATTCAGAGATAACTTGAGCAGCTACGAAAACTTCGCTCTTTTTCTGTTTATCCTTGGGTGACTCTCTTCTTTCATTTTGTTGTGTGAGTCTTCGTGGTTTTCAACTTGACATAGTTTTCAGTAATAAGGACTGTGGTCAAGTACCTTTGTCGTTATGCCTGACCATGATGCTCACATTCTTCAAAGTAATTATAGGAATCAGCAACTCATTTTTTCTTGCCAAATCAACTATTAACCTACCCTTAACAACAACATGTCCTTTTTTTTGAATATGCATTCTGACCCATTAACTTGATTAAAGCCATTGACCTATTAAACTAAATCACATTTTTTCAAAGAACTTTCCTCTAGACCTTTTTCTAGACAAGGCAAGGATGGATTTTGTCATAGAGCTTCTAGGTGCAGGAGAAGCTTGGAGAAGTACAATTGGTCATGGAGAGAAGAGCAGGAGCAGAGAGGCTTAGAAGGCAGGAGGAAGCAGTTGAGAATGAGATGGTACCAGTACTTATGACCTGGAGACAGTGAGGAAGACAGGGCAGTGAAGCAGAGCGCTGAGAGGTAACACAAGGAGAACTGGTGAGGAGAGACAGAATTCTGGGAATGGGACACATGGTTTGGGGGGCAAGTGTTTGGTTGACTGACACTCATGTTTCAAATGGAATGAGCCCATAGGTGCTTCTGTAGCGACACCAGCAAGTGTCTCTCTGAGGACACCTCCACACTGGTGTAAGGCAGAGCTCCAAATAAAGGGAGGTAAATGGAGCAATGCCTCTGGTTCTCAAAACAGAGACCCAACCTCCTTCCTGATGCTGAAAACATGTGCATCTCGCTTCAGTGTAAAACATACTTCCACCCTAGACACGTAACAGAGGATGTAACCTCACCCATTGCACATAATTGTGTTGTGTTGTAGTTCAAGGTCTTTTGAGGAGTACTTAGGATATAGATTACAGATAACATACAACAGGAGCCTGCCCCTTGCTCTAGGATTGGCAACATTTCTAGACATCTGTACTAGTTATCTTTGTCAACTTGACATAAACCTAGACATATCTGGGAAGAGGGAATCTTTATTAAGAAAATGACTTCATAAGATTGACCTGAAGTCTGTGGGATATTGTCTTAATTGATTATTGATGTGGAAGGGCTCAGCTAACTGTGGACAGTACAACCTCTGTGCAGCTGGTTCTGGGTTGTATAAGAAAGCAAGCTGAGCAAGCCATGGGGAGCAAGTCATTGCTCCATGGTTCCTGCTTCAGCTCCTGCCTCCAGGTTCCCGCCCAGTTTGAGTTCTGGCCCTGACTTCCTTCAGTGATGGACTGATGCGGAGCTGTACACTAAAACAAACCCTTTCCTCCCTAAGTTGCTTTTGGTACTTTTAGCACAGCAGTAGAAACCCTAAGACAGTATCCCTGGATCAGAAAGGAAATAAATGCACCTTGTCCTTTCTCTGCTCTACTCAAGAAAACAAGAAATTGTCATATAGTTTAGAAAGATGTTCATCACTAATCTTAAAATGTAAAAGTACTGACATGGGAAGGCCCCAGCTATCTGGAAAATGTGTTTCCATGTGGAACACCCCATGCCCCAGCAAGGTCACTGCAAGGGGCAATGCTGCATCACCTCAAAGAGAACAGGACCCTCTACGGGCACTGTGCTTTTGTTGGTGTTCCGAAAGATCTCCTTGTTCAGCCTTCTTCGCCATTCCTGCAAGAGCACACTCACATACCCAGAGCTGCCCCTGACAACTGAATTGATAACATTTTGATTTGTGGATTTCCCTGGGAAATCATGCTCGGCTGCATGACAAGGCAAAGGGAGCATCGATGGGAAAAGCATAAGCACACTATGACATTATCGCTTTATACAATGGAGTTTAATTTTAGAATGGAGAGTAATGAATCATTGGGGGAAAGATACTGTATTTTCGCATTACGGTGGTGCTGAGCTTAATGTTCGGTGTCTCTCCATCAGCCGCAGAGAGGAAAAAGAAGGCAGGCTTGTTCTTTCTCTGCCTCCTCAGCATTAGCCTCAGCTATGGCCACATCATGCAAATATTCAATCAGTCCCTGCAAATCGTCAGCAAGCGGCAGTTAGAGACAGCATTCTTCATTTGCTCCTGGCATTGCTATAACAGCTCTCGAGAAAGGCACAAGGGCCCACTCATCCTCTATCCTTCAACCAGACAACGAAAATTCATATCCACCAGCATGCACCACCAAAATCAAGATAGAAGGTCACCTCATTTGAGACAGTGTGGAAGAGGCTAAATCATGAGCACAAAATCTTGAAACAAAAGGTTCCTAGTTAGTATTCAAGGAGGGAAAAGAGATTGATCCAAAATGAGTTCGTTCCCAGGGAGGACATTTTTTTAAGCCTACAATATTTAAATTACAACTTTAAAGGGAAAAAATTAGCCTCAATCACAGCAAAACTTACACTGGTAGAGTACTGAATTTCTATGGAAATGAAACTCTTTTTAAAGATAATTCTCGAAATAAAACATTTTGAGAGGGAAATTTTGTCAGTAAGGGGAGAAGGGTCACACTAGCAAGTGCAGTTACATGAGGGATATGGACCTATCCAGGGGACACAAAGTCATACCAGTTGAGCCAGTTGGCCAGAAAGATAGACAAAGCTCCTCACAATGACCTCCTAAGAGTGGGTCACCAGGAATGAAAGGTCATCCATGGCCATCCATAACTCATTGGGAATCTACCAGCCTTGAATATAGATATTGTGATATATATATATATATATATATATATATATGTGGATAGATAGATAGATAGATAAATAGATAGATAGATAGATAGAATGTTTTATATATCACAGCTGAGATGGACTGTTGTCTCATCTAGAGAAGGGCTTCTGGAGTGGCCACTGGGAACATCCCCTTTTCTGATGTTAATGGGACAAGGATCACTAACATCATTTCTCAATACTCTTTCCCAACTGTCTATGACACCTTCAAAAAGCTGTGGGAACTATGAGAAACAAAGGAACAGGATCGGGTCCCAGAGTCCAGACTCTTCTTGTTTGAGCCATCATGCAGCATCATGCAAGCTTGGACATGAGCTCTAAACAACCAAGACAAATAAAGAATGGAAAGAGAGAGAGAGATATTACATCACAAATACAGAATTTTTCAACGCAAAGAGCCCTGGCCACAATTCCATAAATTTAGACAAGTCACTGAAGAATAAGATCAGTGCCAGGTTGTAGCTACTATCCTGGAATATTTATAAATTTTAAGACATGTTTATGTGTAGAAACACAACATAGGTAGATAAAATAGATTGCTCTCAGTAAAGCATCAGCCCTGAGAAGTTTTCAATTAAAAAAAGAAAACAGAGTATGAGAGAATCCTTGGCCCTTTAAAAAGTGGTTGTGTTGATATTTTCATCGGTGCGTAGACAGTAATGCTAGCAGCAGGGGAAGTAGTGTATGTGTGGTCTTGTATGTGTGCATGTGTATGTGTATGCATATGTATGTGTACAGTGTTGTATGTGTGCACGTGTGTGAGCTCCTGCATGCACATGCACACACACGTATTTGAAGTTACAAAAGATCTTTAAGGCCTCTCAACACAAGCCCTACAAAGTAATAACCTTCCAATTTTTTTTTGTTTTTTTTGTTTTTTGTTTTTCAAGACAGGGTTTTTCTGTGTAGCTTTGTGCCTGTCCTGGATCTTGCTCTGTAGACCAGGCTGGCCTCAAACTCACAAAGATCCGCCTGCCTCTGCCTCCCGAGTGCTGGGATTAAAGGCATGCACCACCACCGCCCGGCTGACCTTCCAATTTTTAGTATTTGATCCAGTAAATATAAAAAGCAACAATCACAAGACGGACCTGGAAAACATGAACCAGGGATAACCAAGGGAAGCGGTGGAGGGGATGAATTTGTGCCAGACTGTGTCTTCATCTCAGGAAGGATAGAGAGCTAGCTTCTCTGCACGGAGCAGGGCATGCACCACCCTCACCCAACAAGAAAATCTGGGTACCTTGAGAGTCTCAAAGTTTTGTTTCATGCTTTTGTTCCTTACCTGAGGGAGTGGCAGCAGCTTTGGTGAAGCATTTTTAGGTTAGGAGATTGTGGAAAGGGGAGAAACCTAGCAGCTTTGAATTCTTCACAGAGAACAGCATGCTGTGCCCTGGAGAACGATCAGACCCAAGCAGGCCAGTGGAGGAGTCACAATGGGTGCCCTGTTGCCCAGAAACAAACACAGATGCTGCTGCAGAGGTGGGGTGGCCAGACACTGGCTCTTGATGGGACCTTTTTAACACCCACTGGTCAACCAGCAAGCTGCAAGCAGTTGAAAACCACTACATAGCAATCATTGTATTTCCCCTTTTTAGTGCATGGCTGGGGTTGGGGGGAATGCATAAAAACCCCGTGAACTGTATAATGTAAGAGGACTTGAAATGCTAGCGATTTTATTCCTCTTCATTCAAGGGGTGAGAAGGAGCCAGAAAGGGGCAGGGTGAGAGCGGACGCACAAGGGAAGGGCATTTATTTCCTTGTAATGGCTCTGGTCAAACTTGCCTTTTATCCACTTAGGCCCACAGGACAAGTTCACCCTGGAAAGCTCTTCAGCTTGGCTCTGTGCGGGTGTAATCTGACCTGCTCTGGGCAGTCCTAATTGCAAACACATTTGTCTCCCTCTGCAGCCATTCCTGAGCAGGCCGTGGGCAGAGCCTCGCCAGGGTTTTCTGGCATCTGTGTCCTGCCTTGTTTCCAAATCTGCATTTTTCTGTGAGAAAAGATGTAAGAGAGATTGTAAACAGGATAATTATATGTCAATATGATTCCCAATGTCGTCTTCCCTCGTGGGTTACTTTGAATGTGCAGGGCTTTGTTGGGGTGTGAGTTTTTTTCCACTCCGCCCATGAGTCAGGGAGATAAAATGTTGTTTTGAAAGCAGAAGTGTATGGATGCGCTAGAAACCTCCTACGATGTTGTTCAAGACATTTATGAAAGATGATTGGAGGGGGAGGGATACCAAACAACTGAGAAAGGAGAAGGAAACAGTAGGCGTGCAGGTGTCTGGCAGTAGAGTCTCATTCTGAGGACAGGCACATGCCCCGGCTATCTGGTCTAGACGTGCGGAGAAGGAAGCAAAACTTCATGGGCAGTCTCAAGTTTGGAATATTGCAAAGTTATCCCGTCTGAAATGGCGGTGTTCCATCTGGGGAAGGTCAAGTACTAGTCTCTTTAAAACACACCCTCCTGCCCTTCCTCTGTGCTTCCCTGAACTTTCCTCTGTGTAGTATGACGTCAGATGTCCTGAATTTAAGATGGGGTGAGGTAACACCAAACACATGCTCACCACACAAGTTGCGCGCACGGACACAGCACATTATTCTTTTTCCTTTTTGATACATAAAAAGATATGACTTGCTGTTGTTTGAGGTAAGAGGCATTTAAGGCCTACACTGATGGCCACATAGGTGGCTTGGCACATCTCATCTCTGCAGCATGCATGTGGATCAGAACATGTGACTAATAGCCCTGGAGCATTAAAACTAGGAAGCCTGGGGAACACACTACCTGCTTGTCAAGGACACTTTATCTTAAGTTCCTAGAACACTGATTAAGTGTTCAATAAATGTTGAAAAATTCACCAATGTGCATTCAAAATATCCAGCCTGTTAATAATCAAAGCACTTTGGTTAAACCGTTGATTCATTTCCCCAATAGCCAGGGACACGGGATAAAGATAGCACCATCCTGTTCCTAGGAAGCTACAGTTTGATGAGAAAAACACACACACAGGAGCTTAATGAAAAGAGAATGTTGGGAGCACAGGAGGAAAACGAGAAATGCATTCTGCAGTTCTGAATATGACAGACAAGACAGAAAGAGAGAGGCGGGAGAGAGGGAGAGAGACAGAGGGGGGGGGGAGAAAGGGGGAGAAAGAGGAAGAGAGAGAGGGAAGGAGAGAGGGAAGGAGGGAGAGAGAGAGAGAAAAAGAGAGAGAAAGGGAGAGAGAGGGAGGGAGGGAGAGGGAGAAAGAGAGAAAGGAAGAGGAAGAGGAAGATTATTGGGGTATAAGGATTTCTCTAAATACATTAGATTCTATTCTAGTTTTGAACAACGGACTCTGTAATAATCCTGTTGCGTATGCCATTCAAATACAACACTTTTACAAATCCCCTTTCTCAAGAATCATTCCTTCAGATTTCTGTAGAAGGATCTCATACTAGAGAGTCAGGCCTCCTACAGCCGTGTGGTCTTGAGAACATTGTCTTTACTATAAAATGGGGTAATAGGGCTGGAGAGATGGCTCAGCAGTTAAGAGCACTGACTGCTCTTCCAAGGGTCCTGAGTTCAACCCCAGCAATCACATGGTGGCTCACAACCATCTGTAATAAGATCTGGTGCCCTCTTCTGGCCTGCAGGTATACATGCAGGCAGAACACAGTATACATAATAATTAATTAATTAATTAATAACAAATAAATAAATCTTTAAAAAAATAAAACAAAACGGGCTAATGTGTGTCTGTCAGGGAATAACTGTAAGGGCCATTCTTCTACTAGATAAGTGTCGCATGTTGTGCTTTCTGTAAGTAACTTAACTTGGTAAATGGTTGGTGACCATTACAGATAAGCAGGTATTGAAAATGCTCAAAGGGCGGCTAACAATTTGCCTCTTAACTATCTCAGCCAAAACAGTGGCACTACTGCTTCTCTTTCATG
Source organism: Peromyscus eremicus (assembly GCF_949786415.1). Lineage (NCBI taxonomy): Eukaryota > Metazoa > Chordata > Mammalia > Rodentia > Cricetidae > Peromyscus > Peromyscus eremicus. Next base: position 39,929,905 of record NC_081419.1, read on the forward strand.
ATCTTCCTAAAGGAAAGGTAAAGAAAGCATGGCGTTGATTCAGTCAAAGATATCAACCCACGATGTCAGTGCCACACTGCTGTCTTTCAAATAGAGTTTCAGTACTGTCAATAATCATGTCAATGAGTGTTAAACATGTGCGATTCTTACCATATTCCCAGCACTTGGGAGGCTGAGATAAAAGGATTGCCAGGAGTTTGAGGCCAGCCTTGGCTAAAGAATAAAATGTTGACTCAAAAAAAAAAAAAAAACCCTAAAACCAAAACCAGAACAAATGTCACCTGGTAGTGAACATCTTATCATCACTGTTATTCTTAATGTCATTGGTTTATAATATTAACAAGGCAAATGAAATCCTTCACAGATTATTGTTCCAATAAGTATATTAAATAAGTTTGTTTCCCATGACTCCATGTATTTACTTAAAAACATCCTAGATTGTTGTCTCATTTCATCCCAGGGGAAATTAAAGACGTGCTTTTAAAAAGTGTCCAAGTTAATGCATTCAAAGGAAACACACGAAAGGTGCTCAGCAATCTTTCTGTAAACACACGCACCTAGAAGCAAAAAAGAAAACTCAGATTAGTTGATTTCCAGGATTCATTTACTTTTCCCCAAATGATGCTACTCAGGGCTGTTAAGTGACAAGTTCTGGTTACTGCTATACTGTTTGTTAGTGTCATTGAGGCCCACCCACAAAAACAAAAAACAGATGAGGAAATGAAATCAGAAGTTTACAGCTTACACCCTAGCTTATACATTGACTTATAGCTCAGCTCTGGCTAATTCTATAGTTCATTCTAGATGATCCATCCGTGATAATCACAGACCAGCTATTGTGTGGTCTCTGCTGTAGCAGGCGTTGAGAAACAAAGGTGCATGGCATCCCACCTCCCTGCAATGCTTTTTTCCTATTAACAGATCCTCAGCACCTGGAATCACACCTATTTACACTGTGGATTTTTAATGAGATTTTATTGAGTGAATAAAAAAAAATCACCACATGAACCTCGCTCTTCATAAAAGCAGAGTACAAGTGGGAAAGTGGATACCTGTGCCATTAAATCAATACTGCGCTTACCCTGGCAGCCTCCTCTACACTCTCCTCACTGTCTCCACACCTCCTTTCAACCACCTGACAAAACCTTACTAAATGCAGTGGTTCTCAACCTGTGGCTCGAGACCCCTTTCACAGGGTCACATATCAGATATTTAGATTACAGTCCATAGCAGTAGCAAAATTACAGTATGAAGTAGCAATGAAATAATTTGGGAACTGTATTAAAGGGTCACAGTATTAGGAAGGTTGAGAACTACTGAATTACAGAGTCAAGTGGAAAAATATTTAAAATAAATGAGATCTGCTTCTCGCTTTCTGTTCCATTACTATTTGTGTGACTTTAGACAAATTATTGATTTTCCCTCCTTCAATCTTTATCAAGTGGAGATAATCCTACTTGCTATTTAGGGCACCTTGGAAAATTAAATTGCATTGTATAAAACTCTGAGGCCAGGGTTTGCCACACAGTACCTGTAAATTTCCTGGATTGGTCCCTCTTCCTTCCTAGCTTCCCCTCACAAAGCATTCACCTTTCCTCTAGGCCACTGCCTTGCTAGCTAATCCCTGTAGGATAGTGCTCCACCACCATAGCTGATTTTGAAATTACTGTTCGTATTAGGATGCATTGAAGGGGCTAAAAACATGTAGGTCATTCCTTCTCACCCCAGAGGATGCTGGCTTTTAATTCACTTTGGAAGTGCTAGATGACTTCCAAAGTTAGTCATAAAGGTGACATGGCTTCCATCTGTCTCTCTGGCTCCTGAAGTTGGTCCTTTGCGACCATGACCCTGTAAAATATCCAGTTGCCACTGGAACAATCACTGTTCTCCATCACTTGAACATTCAAGTCAGTGGTTCTCACACATACACAAAAAAACGAGCATCAGAATCAACTAAAGGCTTGTTAAGACAAAGATTAGTAGCTATGCTCCCCACTCCCAAGTTTCACCAGTCAGAGAATGTGAGGTGGGGTCTAAGAGTTTGCATTTTTATCACGTTCCCTGGTGATAGACACTGCTAACTCAGGAGCACAAAAAAGCCCCCAAAGAGACCCACCTTTTCAAACCCCAGGCCATCTGTAGATAAAGGTCTAGCTATCAAGTCTGTCACTATAAGGAGCCTCAGCACCACCGGGAGGACCTGAGACATGCAAAACCCTACTCTAGATGCACAGAATTTTGTTTAAAAATTGTATTGGGGAGGTGGAGATGTGGCTCAGTGGTTAAGCACATTTGCTGTTTTTACAGATGACCCACCCACGTTCAATTCCCAGCACTCACATGGCTGCACACGAACATCTACAACTCCAGTGCCAGGGTATCCCATGCTCTCTTCTGGCCTTCACAGGCACCAGGCACACACATGGTGAACAGATATATGTACAGGCAAAACACTCACACATGTGAAATATTTTTTTTTTAAGTCATATTAGGCAGAATTCTCTAGAGCAGTGGTTCTCAACCTGTGGGTTGTGACCCCTTTGCGGGTTGTACATCAGATAGCATGGGTATCATATATTTGCATTATAATTCATAACAGTAGCAAAATTACAGTTATGAAATAGCAAGGAAAATACTTTTATGGTTGAGGTCACCACAACACGAGGAACTAACTGTATTAAAGGGTCATAGCACCAGGAAGGTTGAGGTCCACTGCTCTAGAGGGACAGAACCGATAGAATGTGTACACGTCCTAAGAGGACATTTCTTAGATACAGCCAAACAGGAGCTGTTGTTCAGCGACAGCCCTCTGCACAGAGGAGAACCTGGGAACCACAGAGCTGCACAGCTCTTGAAGTACGCAGCTACTTCAGTAGTTTAAGTAGCCACAATGTGATGCTAAAGGGCTGGAAGAGTCCCAGTGAGTTGCTGGTCTTCAGACTATTTTAGAAGGCAGACGAGACTGAGGTTGACTCCAGCAGAGGACAGGGACACTCAGCTACAAGAAGCAAAGGCAAAAAAGTAAGCAATGTTGCTTTTACACTTTTTTATTCAGAACTCTATGTCTACGTCACCTTTCAGAAGGTAAAACCGGCTCCGGGTAAGAATCTCCTCTGTTATTCCTTCCTAGAGATGCCCTCGTGGACCTACCAGAGGTGTAACTCCTAGCGGGAGTCCAGCTCATTAAATTGACAATCAAGATTAACCTTCACAAGTCCACTCATTGTCAACTTGACACCCAACCACGTCTTCTTGTGTATCACCCTGAATTTCCAAAAGATGACAATAGCCAAGTCACAATTCCACCCACCATCGTATCCTACAGACAACGGGAAACACACACGTGGGCAATTTCTTCATGTAGCATAGCTGCACCCTCAAGATCTCCTCAGACATAAGCATGTATATACCACTTCCATTTGATGGTGGATTTCTGCTCTGCTGTGCAGATCCAACTTCGTGGTCTGATGGGTCAAGCAATGCTCTGCTCATGATGGGAAGCTCATGTCAATTGGTAACTTGCTGGCTTGTTGTCAAGAGTTCACTTTGCATGGAGGCCCAAAAGCTGGCCAAGAGCTATCTCTCAAGAGAAAAATAGTTGTCTGAAGATAACATCAGAGCCTCGGTCCAAAATCCCAAGAGCATCCACTGTGATTCACCTACGAGGGCCTGCCAAGGGCTCCAGACAGTATTCTCATGTACCACTGAGACCTCAAGTATCACTTGACCTGCTGGATCACCTGGACCAAGTGGCATAGCAACTTGAACCTGTTGAAGAACCTCATTCTCCTATTCTAGGCCCCACCCAACACTAGCAGCTTTTTAAATCACTTGGTACATGGGCCAGAAAAATACACTCCAGAGTTCCCTCAAAATATGCTCCCTCAAAAATCCAAATAAGCCCCATTATGTAACTTTTCCTGGAAAGAAGTGGACAAATGGCTACTCACCTCAGATGGGGAATGAAAGACGGATTAAAGTATTAATGTCACCAAAGTTCAAGTTGGCAAACCAATACATTTATCGGAATGACTTAGGAAAGCATGGGCGAACTCAAGAGCAGCTATATCACTGCAAAGCCCTCTCCACCCCAGGGGACCACTGGGGAAAGCTGCCTCCCTGGAGCTTCTTGCACAACTTGCGGGCAGCTCAGCAGGTCAGAGCCTCTGCTTTCTGTTGATGCAACCTCGGGGAGGGGCCTACTGATAATCATCTGCCATTCTCCAGGATCCATCCAGAGACCAAGAAGAGTTAAAGGGGGAAGAAGTGGGAACCAACATCTCTACATCTCTCAAGCCCTTGGTAGTAGACTTAATCATTCCAGGGATGTGCTATTAGTTTTAGTACACTATTTTCCCTGATAGGGGAAGTTCCAGTGGGTTCCATTTGGCCTTTCTAGTCACAATAGTCCTTACTCCACAGGAATCAGTGTGGAAATTCCAGCAACACTTCAGGTTATCTATCCCAATTATGTATTCTGAGACTGGAGGAAATAAGCACAGGGTATGTTTGGAGACCCCCTGTACCTATTATTTGTCAGACTTTGGACAGAGCCGCATTGATTACCTGACCTCCCTAACCTGTGCTTTAGGTGGAGGGAAACAATGCTGTTTGCCGTCTCCCAGAATCAACATCAGCTCTAAACAGTGGCTCCTAGGTGGTCAAAGGGTCTGATTATCTCTTTATACTAATGGATAGCTTTTCTGGTAAAAGGCCATAAATCTGTTTGAGAAAAAAAAAATGAAAGATTAATAGTAACTTTTTTCTTTTCATTTTTCTAAATATGTTTATATTTATATATATTTTAAATAGATAGATAGATAGATAGATAGATAGATAGATAGATAGATAGATAGTAGGAAGGGCTTTCCTCAAAGGACTTGACCTACCCTTCATTTGGGGTGTTCTGGTTAGAAACTGATTCAAATCAGGACATTAGTTCACAGACACTGATTTTGCTATGATTCAAAGTAACTTTTGGTGCATTTGCTTTGGATTTTTTTTTTTTTTCTGCTTATATAGATGGAGAAAAAACTAGCAGGCTTCCTCCGTATTTCACTTCTGGGAACACCATGATTAATTAGCCAGTGCCAAAGGTCTCCACAAGTCAGACCGTTATGAACATTGTCCTGCCTATACTGTTCATTATGGTAAGTGCACTCACCTTGCCTTTGGCAATTCAGTGCTGCCACTTGGCCCCTGCTACTTCCGGATCTCATTAGACCCATTGCATTTATGTTTTCCAATTGAGCAGCCACTGTGGCTCTCACTGCAAGGTCTGGCGTGGAGAGGAGAGTGACAGCGGAGGGTGATGCACCTTTCACAAATCTTTCCTTTCAGTATTAGTGAAGGGCACCTCTTCCGACCCCACCCCTCACTATGAAAGACGGAACCCAGTAAATCTACTCCTGCGTTCCAGTTCCCCCGAGCCTTTGAATCCCTTCATCAATACAGGAAGCCAAGGAACACCAGGCATCGCCAGCTCATTCACAGCAAGCCGTCTTTTGACCCATATTTCATCCAACCAATAAATAAAGTGCTGGCACCTCTTTTTAACTGTGAAAATGCAAAATCTCTGCTCAGTAGACTCATATGAACAGACTCAGCCTGGTCTAGTTTTACAATCTTTTTGCCATTATCCCAAGCCTTTAAAATTCATTTATTCCCTGCAAGACCTCTGTATTTATGAACTAGAAGACTCAAGAATTTTTAAGCTAAGAGCTTACATGTTGAGGCAACAATCACAAAGCAGAGAGGGTGTCAACGGCAAAGGCATGGGCTTTTAAAACCTCAAAGCCCACCTATAGTGACACATCTCCTACAAGGTCACACTTCCTAGTCCTTCCCAAACAGTTCCACCAACTGGGGACCAAGTATTCAAATATCTAGGCCTATGGGGTCACTCTCATTTAAACTACCATACTCTGCCTACCTTAAATCATTTGAAAATAGCAACAAATCTCAACATTCATCAGCATAGTTCCTTCAGCATAACTCTTTCAAGAGAAAGATTTTGTATAACCAGAATACTGGTAGGATTGACAGAAACTTAACTTATATTGTAAAGCATCATCTAAAACATAATCCACATTCCAATTTCCTCATTCACCTCAAAAATATTTTCCAGAGCATTCCCCACCTCTCACAACCCCAAATTCAATCAAGCATCATCTCAAGCAACTTTGATAACCTATAATACAAATTATTGTTCTAACTTTTGTTGACCTGTCTTTTGTAAGAATGATATTCTGGACTAGTCCACAATAGCCATCTCACATACAATTCCTACACATGAAGTATGATTGCTTGTCATGAACAGATTCAAGTTTTACCTTTTTGTCAAGAACATTTTATAGTTGCCAACCACATGGTTCACATAACAATACATCAGGAGTTTCAGGTTGCCACTTGGACACTCCCACGCATACCATGAATCCTTCAGTTACCTCTTGTATTCTTCTTTAAAGTACAAAGCAATTTTTCCTCCAAGAGAATTGTCTCAATGACTTCTCCTCTCATCTCACTGGCCGGAACACATGACATAGTCATCCTAACTCATTTACTGAGAAAGGGAATAGGTATCCTGTGACTAGCTTGCGCTATGATTTAATCCCTGGAGGTCTGGAGAACCTTGCTCCTTTGAACTGGAGTTTGTCAGCCTGTGGGAGCGTTGATTCATGAGAGGAACTATTAGCCTGGAAGAATGGCTTTTGAGTAGACAACCAAGTCTGCTTGCCACACTTACTCAATATTGCAGAGCTATTGAAAGAAAAAAACTACTCTCTGATCCCTATTACAACATAGCATGCTGCCTTCAGAAGAGATTAAGAATTTATTGCTTATAAAATACTTTATTGGCCTCCTGTGAGAAATCCAATATTTATTTGCCCTGGAAGATAAAAACAGAAATTTATTTTTCTTATTTTCTTTTTAGCTTTTTCTTAATCCGTGGTTCTTCACAGTGTGATAATAATATAGCCACATGTATTCTCTGCCAATTTTTTTCCCTTACAAAATGAGCCAATAAGTTTCATGGAAAATAAGTTTCTGGTATGTAAACAGTATAATTTTAAAGCATTTTCCACTCCATTATTCTTTTTAAAAATTCTAGAGCTGGTAAATCAAAAGAAGCTATACCCTCACCAGGATAAGAAGCCAAAATTGTTAGTTTTTTATTTAGATGGCAATTGTTAATGGCCTTCTGGACTGCCTGAGTCTTCAGAACTGGGCTGGGTGCTCGCAAAATGTGGTTAACTCGTGGGAACTGTGGCACCTTAGCACTGGGTTCTGGCTGAAACTTTCAGAAAGTGTCAGGTTGATTTTGAATCTCTGAAAGGTGTTCTTTAATTCTGCAAATCAGCATTGCATACAGATAGGGCATCAGGGTGTCAGCGTCTCAGCTAATCCTTTCTCTTCTTCTGCACTAAGACTTTCAGGATCTGCACAGGATAAGCAACCCCTGTGTTCTGTGACTGGGTCATTCAAACGGAACTCGCTGAGCAGTTTGTCCAGCATCTAAGAGTTGACTGATGGATTTGTAAAGTCGCTTCCCTCTGCACTTCCAGTCAAGCTCTCTGTGCATACCCAGCCTTCTTCCCTATTATGTAAGGAGGCCCACAGCCACCTCTGCACAGCCCTGAGATAATTGCCCCATGCTTCTCTTACATGGCAGGCAGTACTTAGCGACAGCTTTTCTGGTTCTGGTGAAATCTGAGGGCACAGAGGTCTAGAAGGCAATGTGGAGATTGGGCTTTGGCAGAGACAAAGGTGTGAGGTGGGGGGCTGGGGGTGCAGGAGTGGGGATCACAGGCAGCCTTTACCTGCTTCACAACTATGGCTCCCATTTTCAGAACTCACCGCTCTTTCTGGTTCTCACAGCCACTGGCCTTGTCTCTCACCAACTTTTTGTCTTTGCCATAACCTTGACTCCACTAGAATGCTGCTTGTGGTTTATCTAACCTTGTTTACCCTTAACAAAAGGATAAACAAAGAAATGGGAGGTAGCCAAATACCACAGAGAGCCAGGGGGTTATTTTTGTATGGAACCCAAGAAAAGATTGCTGCATAAACTGGTCATCTCTCCCATACAATGGATGGGTTTTCAAAACATGGAGAGATTTCTCAAAAGTATTATTCCAGCTATTTTGTTCTTTGGCATTTACCCACATACCCCAAGAGAGGTAGACATGAAAAAAACAATATTTGATCATGTAGCTATAGTTACAGGCCACAGACAGCCAAGAGAGAAGAAATTTAAAGATGAATGTAATATGCAACTTTGCCCTGATTCTGTCTCCTTGGATAAACTCTGTTCACCACTTAAGTCTAAGTGTTCCCTAGTCCTAGATAATTGGCAGGCAGTGGGAGAAGGTAAAATCAAGTAGAAATTGAACACTGAATAGAAAGCACCTCTGTTATAAGAAAAATTCCATTTCATTGTAGAATGATGAAAATGCCCTGCTCTTCGGTTTAGATAAATTCCAGGCATGTTTACACTGACTTCTACACCACACACACACACACACACAGAGAGAGAGAGAGAGAGAGAGAGAGAGAGAGAGAGAGAGAGAGAGAGAGAGACTCTTTCTTTGAAAAGCCATTGATACAAAAAGGCTGAAGTTCAATTTTGTTTCATCTTGACTGTTTGAAGGAAAACAACTCTTCGTAAAGATTTATAAATAAGGCATTTATTAATTAAACTTCATCATATCACTTTGAAGTGAATGCTATTGAAATTATTTAACCATTGATGAGTTTCTGGCAGAGAAATTGAGCAATTAGATTTGTTCAGTAGAGCATTTAGACTAGTGGGGAGGAGTTCCTAGGGCCTCATTCTCCACTTTGAATTACTCATAAGTTTAGAATCTGATGCTCAGGATATAATTTCGGAGAAAGAGAATTCTGCTATGACCCAGATAGAAATATAAGGATAGCCTGGATGAACTGCTTGAAGTATAAGATACTTCCATTTGAAGTGAATGTCCAGTGCATGTCACATCTGGAAGAAATTCCTTTCATGCTGTCACCATTTCTTGGAGCTGAAGATCTATCCATAAGCCTCCAGGTCTAAGGCAACTTCTGATCAACAAGTCAGTCTGCTTCTGAACATTTCTTGTATTGTGCCTTGAAAGCATCTTGGCTTTCCAAGGCTTTCCCTTAGGGCATCCTAGCCAACTTTGATGTAACTTTACCTGCCTTTGACTCCTCTTTCCCGGACAGTATCCACACATATCAGTTCACTGTTGGTCCCTAAGCCTAGTAATGTCCTTTGTTGTAACATCTTTGCTCTGCCTTATTCAGACCTTGGCTATAGAATCTTGTGGTCATTACTTTGAATGCTCCTTTCCTTCCAGTCTGTCCTTCTGCTCATTGCAAAGATGTCTATCATTTCATGATGAAGAACATCATTGATACTTAGCCATCACTTTTAGTCTACAACACTCTTCCACGTGAGCTTCAGGGTGTTCTTCCCAGGTGCTTAGCATCCCTCATCCTCATTTCTCACTCAGCCAAACAAGGTTTCTCAGGCATCTACTAATATATGGGCACTGTCTTTAGTCTGTGTCTTTGCTTCAGTGACACATCACTTTGACTTATTTCCTACTTTCAGTATAATCTCCTTCACTAACTTTTCACTGGTCTTGACACTCCATTTCTTATATATGCTTTCCTCATGCATCTATACACATTATTTAAAAAAATACATATTGGTGTGTCCTAAGTACAAAACACTATGCAATTAGGAAGATATTAAAATGTTAAGCAGGGTTGGTGGTGCATGCCTGAATCCCAGAGACCTGGAAGAGCGAGGTTGGATGATCACAAGTCCAAGGCCAGCTGGAGCAACTTAGTGAAACCCTGTTTCAAAGCAAGTTCTTTTTTAGTCTGAGGCTGGATGATAGCTCAGTCAGCAAAGCACTTGCTGGTTCAGCACCAGGACCCATGTAAAAACTAAGCATGTAGCATGTGTTTGCAGTCTCTGAACTGGGAAGGTAGAGACAGGCAGATCCCCAGGACTCACTGACCAGCCAGCCTTGTACAATCAGTGAGCCCCAGTACCCAGTGACTTTATCTTTAAAAATTAGTTCCTGATGAATGACTCCCAAGGTTGGTTGACTGCTGTCCTTCATGTGTGCACACATACGCACACACACACACACACACACACACACACACACACACACACACATACACACACACAAACCCTACACACAAATTTTGAGGAGGCTAGTAGTGTAGCTCAGTGATAGAGCATGGACAATACCCTGGATTCAATCCATAGGACCGCAACGAAAACCATATTGTCATCTTATAGATAGGTTAAGATAGGAAAGAATAGCATAAAGGGCATTAAATGATGAATAGAAAGTATTCAGTGTCTCTAAAATGACACATGTAAGTAATTGGGGAATTCAAAATCAGGAAAACTTTCTTCAAAAATATGAGCAAGAGCATTATCAGGAACTATTTTATGGAAAAGTGGTTTCTTAACAAAACCTTATAGACAAATGGCCCAGACAATGACAAGTATCTCAGTTATTAGGAAACTATTACAACTCTGAGGAAAATAGACTTGAGAACCAGTAGGAGACTGGAAATGAGAAGGAGGAATACCCAAGGGACTCCAACAGTACAACCAAATTGGCAACTGGCTGTCCTGGAGGACAGGAAGGGCCGGGAGCAAAGGGCGACTTCCCAGTGTTCACATTGTGCTAGATATGAACAACCTATAGACACCTGGGTTCTTCTTTACTTAGTCAGCAAATACTGATTGAGTGCCTACTGTGTGCTCAACCTAGTTCAGGAATCAGAGACACAGTATCATATGAAAGACCAGACTCCTGTGATCAGGAAGCTGCCTGCCAGTCTGAATGGAAAGCTGATTACATAAATGAAGTGCTAGAGACACAGCAGTGGGAGACGCTGCCCCAGAAACAGAGGGAGCCCAAGGAATGAGTGTCCTCAGAACCCAGGACATAGAAGCCAAGCGGTGGTTGGGTACAGATGGAGTGCTCATTGCCTCTGAAAACATTCCTCTCCTGCTCCTTGGTGGCCTGTGTCTTGGCCTCAAGAGAAGCACATACGTGGATTATGTTGATCCCTTTCACTCTTCATGGTTAATAAAAAAAGTTATTTCAGTTGCATTTGTACCAGGAAATAGCATCAGGTAATGCGATCTGTGGTGGGGAAGGAAGAAGGTTAACAGATTGCTCAAGAGCAGAGGTGTAAACTGAGCCATTAAGACAGACTTTCCATCTGATTTTCTTTCTTCCAGTCTGACTGTTCCCCCTTTTGGTTTTTTGAGACAGGGTTTCTCTGTGTAGCCCTGACTGTCCTGGCACTCACTTTGCAGACCAGGCTGGCCTTGAACTCAGAGATCCACCTGCCTCTGCTTCCTGAGAGCTGAGATCAAAGGCGTAGGCCACCAGATGGGCTCACCATCTGATTTTCTATTGACCAGCTATGGGAACTTTCCTAAGAGCTTCAGATCTCGGTTTTCTCGTCCATCAAAGGTCATCTTTAAAAACTCCTTCAGTGGGGCCAGCAAGATATCTCAGCTAATAAAATGTTTTCATGTAAAAAAGTGGAAGGATAAAATTACCTCACAAAATTGACCTCTGACTTACATATGTGCACCATTGTATGTCACACATATGCAACATACACATTTATAATAATAACAACAATAGTAATAAATAAAATACTTATAAGTACTTATTTATTATTAATTTATATCACACTCTGTGTAGAAATTTAAAAATCAATTTGCAAAGCATGAGATATAGCCACAAATATTACCAATTATATCTGCTTCAGTTTCTGCCAGGTTTCTACAGAAAGCAAATAGCTACTTCCTTTAGATAAGAAGAGAATTCATTTCTAGAGAGAGTGTTTATAAAGTCCAGCAGGTTGGAGTAATAATGTGGAACTGCAAGGCAAGAAACACTGGGGAACAGCTACCATACAAGGATCCTAAGGGACAAGAAGTGACAGTCTCAGGAATTAGGAAAGAAAAGTTCTGTGTCCTCAGGCAGCGGGGCCAAATGATACCTAGGAAATGAGTACCTTACTTACCTTCCTCCTTCATCCAGTCAATGACCCAATGCCCACTGGCCAAAGAGCATTGACGTCCAAAAATGAGATCCTGCCACTGCTGTCTATGTAGGTCAGTGAGGTGGCTAAAAAAGCTATCTAACCCAAGACCAGTGATGACCAGCCTTAGTGACTACAGTAATGACCTGGAAGGACTCATTAGAAACTGAAGTCCTGGACCCAACTCCCCCAGTTCTGCTTCTGTGACTTGGATAGACAGAAACTGGCAACACTCTGTTTTGACTGAACATCCACAGTCTTGTACATATGGTCAGTGCAACACATTTGGAGAACACTGAAGTCGATATTAAATTTCTAGTTACTAAGTTATATCAAGAAACTTGATTTCATTGACAGCACTTATCTCAATTGTTTTCCCTTACAGGAGGAAGATTTCAAGAATAAGTTCAGACTAACCCGTCCAGGGAAAAGATATTTGATTCTCTTCTCAAGCAACAATGTCCTGGAGACTTAACATGAACTGGAGGAGTTTGCATAATTCAGAAAAGCAGGCAGACTTACCACCCTTACATGGCTACAGACCATTAGCTTCTTCACTGGGGGCAGAGACTCTGGGAAGGGAAAATACAGTATCTCATTAAAGTGCTAATTTTTCTGCTCTTTCTGCAGCATGGCTTAAGGTGAGTGCACCTTCCCGGGGTAGTCCCTGGTTCAAAGTGATTGAACCAGCAGGAATGTTAGGTCTCCACCAAGTCCAGAAACTCTTTTCTCTTGACCGGAGCTTCCTTCTACTCCATTTCTATTGCATTGGAAATCACTTCCTTCTCACTTCCTTCTCACTTCCTTCTCTCCATCTTTGTGATCCTGGTACCAAGACACTGAGCAAATGGTAAGTAAACAATGCCGGTCTCATTTCATTACAGTTTAAATATATGTTGCAAAGACTAGCCTATGCAAAAATGAATAAATATATAAATAAATAAATAAATATTTTTTAAAAAAAACAAACCAACAAAAAGGTTCCCTTAAAAAAAGAAACCAAACCCCACGAAAAGTTCAACCAAAGTTTGACGACTGCATGCGGTTGCTGTGTGGAGCACGCGGGGTGGGTCCAGGCAGGAAAGCCTGCAAACTGCAGTCTGACACTGCTCTCGGGCAACTGCCTACAGTTTTGCAATCTGTGTAATTGCAATTCAAAGCCACTGAAAATCTTCAAAAAGGATTAGCGTGTGAAGATGATACCGCCGTGAAATACAGGCTTCTCCGGGTGAGGGTGTTTCAGTGTGTCTGACGCTCACCTCTTTTCATAGACGTGCAGCTCACAAAACCAAATCTTAGCAACCAGATCACACAGCTCCATCCTGAGGGTGGTTTATTTCATTCCGGCATGGACTGCCCATGGAACACCTGTTTCCTGCCAAAGACATTCATCATTCTGCACACACCTACACATATTGTTGGGACAGGCCCGGCAGCTGTTTGTGATTTTACTGTAACTGTACTCCAAGTGTAGAAGAGAACTAGAAGGAATGTGAGTGTTAACATCACAAAGAAACCAGCCAAATAATCCTTTATGGTAAGGCCAGCCAAAAACGCAAAATCAAGAATAGACTAATCATTGCGAAATTATCAAAAGCCAGAGCCATAGTCTTATTTTGTTGGGTTTTTTTTTTCCTGGTATGAACACTGTTTTTTAAGATTTCTTTCCAAAGACTGAAACAGCCTTTGGCCACGGGAAAACATACATTTATTATGTATCATTTTGTACTTATAAAAATTCATTTACATTTTTTCCACATGGGCGTGTGTGTGTGTGTGTGTGTGTGTGTGTGTGTGTATGTCCGTCCTCCACAGCTCACATATGGAGGCTAGAGGACAACTTGTGGGAGTTGGTTCTCTCTTTCTACCATGTAGGTCCCAGGGATGGGACACAGGTCATCAAGCTTGATGGCAATCATCTTTACCCACTGAGCCATCTAACTGAAGCTCTTTCACAACTTTTATATCAGTCTTTATGAAGAGATAATATTCAGTTTCTGGACTTTCCAATGCAGTCATTTACAATGACCTTCAAGTCAGGGGAAGTACATTATTTGTTATCTGGGGGGTGTGAGGATTGGAGGATTGACCCAAATACTAATAATATATCATTCCTTCAGCTCTTTCGTGGTTTGTTCATGATGATTTATGTGGTAGTAGGCATTTTCTTGGTAGCTCCTGTTAGTATGGTTGTTCCTAGCAATAAGAAATGGAAGACTTGGTTCAAAATGACTTCAGAGATAAAAGGACTTGTTTTCTCATTGCAAGGAGTCTCAAATAAGCCAGGCTCCTGAGCTGATCAACTCAGATCAGATCTTTTCCATGCATATACTTCTTCATCTGGATTTCTAGAGACTGAAAAAAGGACAGTTTGCCAGTTAGGGTTCTCTGAGAAACAGAACCAGAAGGAGATACATGTAATTTCAAGTAATTGGCTTATGTGTTACAAGAAGTGGCAAGTCCAAGACCCATCCAATAAGGTGGCAGTCAGGGAACTCAGTTTTAAGACAGAATTTCTTCTTTCCCAAGGAAGTTTTTCTGTAAAGGTCTTCCAAATTGATCAGGTGGAGTCTACCTAGATCACCAATGATGACCATCTTCACTTCAGCTCAACTGGTTGTAGGCATCTCCTTATGTAAGAAATGCCTTCACAGCAACTTCTAGATTGGAAAACCTAGGTACAAATAGACTAAGCAGGTTGACCCTTAAAACTAACCACCCCAAAGAGTTTCCCCTGCTTACAGCTTTCTTTAAAAGCTAAGAAATCATTGTCAGAAGTCCCCCAACAGGCAAACTTTCTCTCGGTTTTCACAAGCTAGTGCTGGGATTTCTGCCCCTTAGAAATCAATGCCTTATAAGAACAGTAAGATCAATCAAGCTTGATTTAAACCAATTGGGTTTTAGCTGTGCACAAGGAAGAAGAGTAAAGTTGTTGAGTAAGCAAAAGCAGTATCGAGTATGTAGTAAGAGCTCAATAAATATTTCAGTGACTAAATAGATCAATAAATGGATGGCTTTGCATACTGCGTATAATGAGTTCTGGTGATTTTTGGCAAATGTATAACACCCTGTTGAGCCAAGACTTCAGTGGTCATGATGGATGTATGAAGTAAGCCCTTTGTTTGCTTCAACTCCTATTCAGATCTTCTACACAGACGGAGAAGGCTGGCACCTCAGGAACACTATGTCCATGTTCACTGTGTTCTAGGCGCTGAACTCTGAAACAGAGGCAAAGCTGATGTCACCATAAATGTATGAACAGTTTACATGAGTATATTAAGTGTAAGGTTTCCCTATGACTATTGGCGAATTCCTTGTTCTAGAATATACTTTAAGACATTGTTGTTTTGATAAATAAGACTACAGTGCAGATAAACTTCCCAAGAAGTCAGAGAACTTCACTTGGGGACTATGAATTACTCTAAGGAATATCAAGGTGTGCTATAAATACATACATACATACATACATACATATACACACACACATACATACATACATACATATATACATACATACATAATCAAAGTTTTCCTTGTTGCACCTGCTAGAGCTCATTGTTCATAGTTAGCATACTGTTGAGGCTTGTTTTGTTCAAGAACCTGAGTCTATACATGTGATACTGGAACAAACTGGAGAGGTGCTGAGAGCAAATGATGTAAAACAGACTTCTCTCCCACAGGTAGCCATCTGCACATCTCCAGCTGTTACCACACTTAGCGTTTACTACCATTTTTAAAACCACCTTGATAATTCAGAGTTGCGTTACATTCCTTTTACATTAAATTTTCAAGTGGGAATAAACTTTCATCTGGGTCAGTAAGGGATGATTCTGTCTTACCGTCTAGTTGTAGTACAACTTTAAACATTAAAAATATTAGGGGAAACTCATGAGTAGCTTGAGTGGCCGAGGAGGTCTAAGACTAACTCTTCTTTCTTAGGCACCTTGGAAAACACATCTCTTCTGTATGGCCAAACTGCTGACATGTATTAGTCTTATATAGTTCTTGATCATTCCTTACATACAAGTGATTTACAGCCATGAAAAACAAAAACAATAATTTGCTCAAATGATGTAGACTGCTATAGACATGTTTCCGAGTCAGTTTTTTCCATGAGGATATTATAACCTTGGAGAGAAGAATTGTGACATTTTTTTCCTTCATCCAAGTGACCTGAACTGAAGTAGTGAAATACTCTTGCTATATTAATTAAGGTGATGATCCAGGCCCAAGTATTTTTCAAGAATAGACCTTTAGGGGTTGGAAAGATGGCTCAGTGGTTGAAAGAATGTGCTGCTCTTCCGGAGGCCCCTGGTTATGCTCCTTATATACATTGCAGCTAACAACCATCTGTAACTCCAGTACCAAGAAGTTCAACACACTCCCCATGAGCACCAGGCATACGTGTGGTACAAATACATGCGTACAAACAAAAACACTCACACACACCTGACATTGTAAAGGTGGGAGAGCTGGCCTTATGGTCATAAGAGTAGGAGAGTTGTCTCTGACCTTTACCAGCAGCAACACTCAGGAGAGCAGGCCCTGCACTTCAAAGGGCAGCACAATAGAGTCTACTCTGTTGTAGAGGTGTAGGTGAGTCAGCCCTGAAATTGTGACCATGGGAGAGCTGTTCTGTGGGATGATCTGTTTGTCAAGTGTGTTGCTGATTAGTCAATAAATAAAACACTGATTGGCCATTGGCTAGGCAGGAAGTGTAGGCGGGACAAGGAGGAGAATAAAGCTGGGAAGTGGAAGGCTGAGTCAGAGAGACACTGCCAGCTGCCATGATGACAAACAGCATGTGAAGGTGCCGGTAAGCCACGAGCCATGTGGCAAGGTATAGATTAATGGAAATGGATTAATTTAAGCTGTAAGAACAGTTAGCAAGAAGCCTGCCACGGCCATACAGTTTGTAATCAATATAAGTCTCTGTGTTTATTTGGTCGGGTCTGAGTGGCTGTGGGACTGGCAGGTGAGAGAGATTTGCCCTGACCTTGGGCCAGGCAGGAAAACTCAAGCTACACTGTTCCCATTTCCCATCTGGTGGACCAACCCTACAGCTGCCAGGTCCAGACCCAGGATGATAACTTGGCCTGCCCCAACAACCACCTCGTCTATGATTTGCTGGAGCATGTGAAGGGACCTGACTTGCAGGATCTCCACAACACAGGGTAGCAGCAGGATATCCAGGAAGACTCCTAGTGGGGACCCAGCATCAAATGTGTAGTGGAGAGCAGGGGTCTTGAACCAGACCACTGACTCTTTGCAATGAACTCTTGCAAGTAGAGATGAATGGACAAAGGGGTTCACAGCATGACTTGTTGGGTCACACTGCAGCTTCCATGATGAGATTTCTGATTCCTTCCCTTTTTTTATTTTACTCATTTTATTTTCTTCCCCTTTTTTCTCTTGAATTTTATTTATTTTATTTATTTGAGGGGGGTTCAAGGGCAGAGGGCAGATGTGAAAGGACAGGGAATGAAAGGGATCAAGATATATGATGTGAAAAACACATAGAACAAATGAATAAATAAATAAAAATAAAAGAATCTGCCTTTCGAAACCTGTTGCTGATCACTGGTGTATGTGGCTTTCAAATCTCCCTCATTTGTTCTTCTACACTTGTGCAGAGTGGAAAGCATTAGCGAAGACTTTTGTTTAGGACTTTTCTTCTAATCATCATGTTTTACTTTAAAATTGGCTTGGGAAGCCTGGATGGTGGTGCTCTGCTAAAAGGGCAGGAAGTATATTCTAATTTGCTAGACTGCAAGTGTACCTTTGAAATCTGTAAAGTCGGTCTGTTTGTTTTCTAGATCTCATAGTACTCTAGTCTCTACCTTCAGATATTCATCTGTCATATAAAATTATCATAACCAAAGATACTACTGAGACAATGTGCTCAAAAAAAAAAAAGCCAATATGTAATGGTAGGTACTATGCAATGTTCTTCTGTTGAGATAACATATGTGAACATGATTTCAAAACTGTGAGGTATTATTTTAATATGTTTTGTTGCTGTTGTGTGGTTGAGATAACTTTTGTCAGAAAAAAAGAACTGGAATTGAACCATCATTTGAGGCTCTGGAGCTCAGTTGCAATTTAAGGTTAGAGTTTTATCAATTTGCCATGTAACTGTCTTTAACTATCCAAATACCACGTTGTTCTCCTTCTTCAATGTGATGCCAGAACAAAGGTTTTTGTAGGTTTAGTATAAAGGTTGACATAGACAGAAGTTAAATTTGGGGTTTGGGGACATTAATAGTAGGAGATATTCAAGGCTGTGCCCATAACTCAAGGACATTTTGTGTCATTATCTACCGAGAACAAATGGAAGACACTCAAAGATTAAATCCTGAGTAGGAATACAGAACAGGCCCGAGTTCATGGTTCTCACCAGAGGCCCCCTAGTTTACCTCTCTCAGCTTCTTCCCATAATCCAAAGGAGTCTGAGGAGGAGCACTCCTCCCTACTGCCGGGCGGCTGGCAGGCTCCACATGTTCTCAGCTTCTGAAAATTCAGACACCCCTTGTCACTACAGATTCTCAGGAACTTACAAAATGATGCTGTACCTCACTAGGATGAGCAAAACTGATGTGTTTTGAACATTTACATGTAGGGAATCAATGGCCCCAGTACATATGAACAGACACAATCGCTTCCCCATGACTCATAGACAGAACCAAAACTCTAAACTGAAATTTCTTCCTGCATGTACCTATAGATCAAATAGCCCTCACAGCCTCCTCCCAGCCCCTGAGCCCACTGGCATTTCTGCTCAGTATTCCGTAAGAACTCAGTCACTGGGCCTCTGGGGCACGGTTGGCAGCCACACTGTTGTCTGCTGTTGTTTTCAAGGTGACAGTGGGAGCTGCTGTTTTTATAGCTAGGAAAGTCCCATTGTCACCTGGTCCATTTCTGCCTGCTGCATCTTTGTTCAGATTGGTTCTTCTGCTGTGAAAGCTCTTTTCACTTCTCACAACACCAGAGCAAACAACCCGATGCTAAGGAGGTAGTAGTCTGTAGAGCAGTCTCTCAGACTGGAAAGGAAGCTGGTATGGCCGTTTAGTTCCAGCCGCACAGATAACATTCAACCTCTTAATGGAATGAAAACACATTACTGTCTGAATGGAGGGTGGGGGCAGGGATAACGACAGAGAGTCAGTTTCCCCTTCTGCAAGCGTCCATGTTGGGAAGACACAGTCTACTCACCCCTCGCTCCTGTTTGTACCATTACAACACACGAATATGCCTAAGGATTCTCCGACCTAATGAGGTTGCTCCCAAACCCATGACTCACTCCACATGCCCTATACATCTTCTGTCTCACCATCAACTCAGAGCAATTGGAAGAGACTCAGATTCAATTCTGAAAAACAAACCTCATCATAATGGGAAATCCAATTAACTTTAGATACAGTAGCTGCCTTGGAGAAGAACCACATAATTCAGCCTGCTGTAAAAAATGGCTTAGCTGTTCATTAGGTAGCACGTCAAAAATTAAACAATGCCAATTGTTTTTCTTGTCCTGATACCTAGCATTATCTGGGGAATTATATTAGAAGACTGATTACTGATCTGCGTTCTAACTCGAGGTAATTCCTGGGCTCTTTGTTTTCCTTTCTGTTTTATCTTTTCTTGTATGTCTTGATGTGCAGGAAAGCAATTCTATCTGGGGAATCCAGACTGCACTCCTGTTCGGCGGTTTGGAGAGGGTAAAATGATGATGTCGATAACGTTGATATCATTTTTAGCTTTGCTAAGTGAAAAGTGATATTCAACAGTGATATTATCGTGCTCACTCTCCCATGCTTTGTGAGAGAAATGAGACAGTGATTGCTATCTCTACTTACAGGAAGGGAAACTGAAACCACGTGACTTGCTTAATTTCTCAAATGAGATTACTGGTAGAGGTGGAAGTAGACAGCCAGCCAAGTGTTCAGCCTCCCAACAAGGACTGGTCACGTTGGCAAAGCTGGCATTTCCTGGGTGTCTACTACACATCTTGGGGTTTTATTATTATATTATTATTATTACTTTTTGAAGATTTGACTTAGTCGCATTCAATACAAATAACTGCTCTTTACCGCGGCATTATGAAGTACAGAATGATGACTGAGACATAATCTCTGCCCTCAGAAGGAATCAAAGAACATGATAAATACAGAACAGCAATGATAACCAGCATCTTACACAGACAAGGGAATTATGTTCAAGCCTTTAGCAAGCAAGTAAAGTGTGTTATAGGTGTGTGCATACACATACTCAGAAGTGCTGTGTGTGTGGCATGGACTTTGGGAGATTTTATTTGGTTGGGAGTAAAGGAAACTGAAGAAAAACTAGTGAAGGGGAAGGAGGAGGAGGGAACATCCCTCCCTGCAGCTGCTTTGGCTTGGCTTTCCTGTCCCACCCCAGGGGGATGCCGATTCTCCAGCAGCCCCCATGCAGCTTCTCTAGGTCTACAGGAAGACTGAAATCTGCACTCTCAGCAAGCCTCCAGTCAAGCTGCAGCTTAGCATCAAGCTTTGGGGCCACACATTGGGAAACGGGTCATATTTATGATCTCACCCTTCACCAGTTTTAAGGAAGAGAAAACTGGTTTAGAAGATATGGCCAGTATAGGAGTCCCCAGGCAGTGGTCGTCTTCAGCTCTAACAGCTTACTAGCATGGGATTGGAGGGGAAATGAGAAGAGAGGGATTTAGGTAAACAACCTTCACACAGCCCAGGCACACTTGGGCACAGGTCACTTGAGTGCCTCAAAAAAAAAAAAAAAAAAAAAAACCCAACTCCTGAGAACGCTTCCCCACTCACTGTCTACCTCCTACATTCCCTCTGGCCCTCATAGTATGTGACATTTGGGGCACAGCTGCTTTCATTTTGCATTTATGAATAATTTGAGACTATATTTAGGTATTTCCAGTCATTAGGTACCTTCATTCCTGTATACAGCTTATAAGATTTTATCTTTTTTTTTCAGAATTCAAGAAAGTCAGGAGAAAGAAAGCTCTTAATATTAGGTCACTTACTCAATTACCTCTTTTCCTGCGTCATGCAAGACTATTCCCCAAAGCCCCATTTCTAGTGCTCTGTTGCCTATTTTTAAATGTACTAACTGAGGGTGATTCTGCCACTCCCCCAGCAGGCCATTATCCTGGCTCACCATTCTTGGTGTCAAGGGGCTTTCCCTGGTAATTAGCTGCATCTTCCTATTTCTTCTCTTTCCCGATATTCTTAGTTGTCTGTCCATTCCTTTGTAACAATATTATTTCCCTCACATTGGTTCTGTATTTCCAGATTGTTTCCACAGTTCTGTGAATCTCTCTTAAAAGGAGCTGAGATACTTAGTACCAAGGCATATCTTAATTATTCACACTGCTACAGGATGCGAATGGAGTTAACGGAATCAGTCCCTGGGTTCTCTTGTTCCTAGCAACATGCTGCATTAGCAGCCTGTGCCTGCTTGTCTGCCTGTCGACACTGATTTTGGACAGTTTTCAGTCACCTTCCTCCACAAAGCACTGTTTCTTTAAGCGTAATGTGTCTAGGTCACATGAAAGTATGGAAGAAATGGTCACTTCATTTTCTGAAAGATGAGAAGTGAGAAGACCCACTTTATTCAAGTTCTCGGCTTGTTAAATGACATCAGGCGTGCAAATAATTTAGTAAATATTCCAGTGTGCACCAATATAATCAAATCAGGGGGGCATATCTGTCTACTATATAAATAAAGATTTAGAATCCAAATAAAGCCCTGCACTTGCAGCTTTAGCACGTGCTGTGTATATGACCTTATCAATACTTAGATGCAGTCATTTATTAATAATATCTCATGGTTCGCTTGCCGGAAAATTCCCTGATGGGAGATATTTGGTCTCGTTCATCTCTGTTTCTAATGTACCAACCTTAAATCTCTCACTTTAAATTGTTTCACATCCCCCAGCCTCAGTGCTGCCACCTGTGAAAGGCAGTGGACCTGTGTTCTTCTGAGTCAGACACATTTTCTGCCCTGGCTCACATCTCCTTAGCCCATCTTGAGTTCTAGCCATCATTGCTAGTACCAGATGTACTCAGGGATAATCTGATGACATCTCACCTCCATTGTACCTTGCAGAATACTGCCATCTCCTAAGGGACATCTACAAGAGCCTGGTTTCTGGAGGGCAGGCAAGCGTCACCTAAGCAATAGCTCTCACAGGAAATACTTGGTTATCACAGCTGGCAGCAGCATCTACTAGGCAGAAGCCACTGTGAGCTGTTTTTAACATCCTACCACACATGATAGCTTCTCAAAATAAAAGATCTGTTGGTGGTGCCGTATTCAGAACTTGTCCTGGAGCCTGAAAATTCTGGTCTGAAGAAAGTGGTTCCCAAGGGTGCTGACTAGTTTTTATGTCAACCTGATACAAGATAGGGTCATCTGAGAGGAGGGAACCTCAGTGGAGAAACTGTCTCCATAAGATATGGCTGTAAGGAAGCCTATAGGGCATTGTCTTCATTAGTGACTCATGGGGGAGGGGCCAGTCTATTGTGGGTGGTGCCACCCCTGAACTGGCAGTCTAGGGTTCTCTAAGAAAGCAGGCTGAGCAACCCATGAGGAGCAAGCCAGTAAGCAGCACTCCTTTATGGCCTCTGCATCAGCTGCTGCCTCCAGGTTTTTGCCTTGTTTGAGTTCCTGTCCTGACCTCCTTCAATGATCAACAGCGATATGAAAGAGTAAATGAAAACACCCTTTCCTCCCCAGCTTGCTTTTGCTCATGGTGTTTCATCACAGCAATAGAAACCCTCACTAATACACCAAGACGTATTCCTACCCCTCTGGCTTTGCCCCAGGCTCTGTCTACTATCTTCAGACTCAATCCACCTGAAAGGCTATTTTCTTGTTCTCTAGTGTACATGCTACATGGCTAGCAGAATATCCCACTGGTTCCCAACCTGTGCAATAAGAGCTACATTGACAGGACTGTCTAGGTGATGACACCAGTTTCTACAATAAGAGCCATCATGTGTCTGTCTGAGACAAAGGGACATCTTTGAGGCAACAACGCCTCATTTCAGGAGGGATTGTAGGAAGTGGCTCCTTCATTGAAAACACAAGGATGAAGGAATACCCCCATTCACTTCACCTATTTGCCCCTTGAAAAAACTGGAATGATCTTTGTTGGTGGTCATGACCAAAGTAAACAGCTGGCAAGCACAAATAGAGCTGTTGTGCCACATGTGCTGTGCTGAGACAGATGTGTTTCAGAATTTACTATGTAGCTTTTGCTCAGCTTTTCTCAGTCTTTATAAATAATTAGGATCGCTTGCTATCATGTAAGAAAGATACTACTTTATATCTCACTATCTTCCCTAGGACCAGGTCAACATCTCTTTGTAGTGTTTTAGTCCTGAGAGACCTCCGTTGCCTTGATACTCCACAGATCTACCAGCTGACACTAATGACATCATGGTAATTGGACCTGGTAAGGAAAAGAGATAGTATGCAGGGCAGCCTAGAGAGATATATACATGCCATATACAATCCTCAACCTTTCAAGGACCTGTCAATGTAGATGTTTGTAAAGATCTGAAGAGCTGGAATACATGGGAAAGTCAGCTTTAACTCGAGTGACAGGTTGTTGCATCCAGGCCTCGAACTTACTAAGAAAGGGGTACCACACCGGTTAGCTTAGTTGGGTACAACTGTCAGCACGTAGAGTCGCGTGCTTTGAGCTACTCATTGACTGACTTGAAAGGTAGCACTGTTCAGGTATGTACTGTCCAGATAAGAAAGAATCCCACAACAGGTCCAGATACAGTACAAGCTGCCCTGATACTCAGGTAACAGGACCTACAAGACCCAAAGGCTAGAAAGAGTCTTAGTGAGTTAAGATTCTTTGTGGTGTCACTGTTAAATTCCAACACCAGGGCTGGAACACAGATGCCTGTATTCTGGAGCAAGAACCAACCTTCCAGGGTCGTTGTAAGAGTACTCCTGACGTTCCTTTTGTACATTCCTTTGTCCTAGTATAATCTAGGACACCAGGTGTGACTATGCTGAAGCTCCCCGTGGGATTATGAGATAAGAAAGGCATGAGATCACTCAGGCACAGCAGTAATCCATGGTGGGATGCTACTGCTGGCTAAGGTTCTTCTCCAGATTCACAATGACATTCCCTCCAGTGTAATAAAAAGTATTGGGAACCACGGCTTTGGGATGTGGCTCCCCCTTCACAAATGAGATTAAGTACCTAGTGGGATTGGAACTTGTTGAGGAATTCTGGCCCTCCTGTCACCCATGGTAACACAGCTTTCCTCCCTTCTGGTAGATGGAGCAGTAAGGTGTCATCTTAGAAAGAGAGAACAGCCCTTTACCACAGCTGAACATGCTGCTGCTTTGCTTTGGCGCTTCCCAGCCCCTGGAACTGGGAAAAATGAAGGTCCATTTCATAAATTACCCCTTATTGGTGTTTTGTTATTCTAGCACAAAGAAATTAAGACAGATGCAAATCCTACATTTAGAACTGGGCTGAACAGGTCCAAAATGTCCAATAATTGCCTCAGTCGATGGCCTTGACTCCCGTGTGGCCTGTGCACTGATGGCTTTCTTTAGGCGTGCATCCATGCTCTTGTGGAAGTTCCAGCATAAAAAGCTCAAGTGGGGAAACTGTTTGAGCCGGGGTCTTGGATATGTTAGCTCCACACAGTTACAATGACTGAGAAGTGACTGTCACTGCAATATAGACCTGCTCAAATACGTCCCCTAAGAGCAGTGTACAAGGAAGAAAAACTGTGAACAACGCACTTGGTCACACCCTGGAGGACTGCATAAAGCAGAGCTGTGCACTGACCTTGGAGCCGACAAGTAGCCTGCCTGGGTAGTCAGGATCCTGAGAGGAGCTTGAAGACAAGTTTGAGAAATGAGTTTGTGAATGAACCTTTGGACAACGTCCTAAAGCATCTATGAATATTTATGTCTTGTGTTAAAACCCACTGGAAAGTATTCTAGAACATTCAGAGTGGCACTGAGCAACAAGGTGACTAGAATGGATTGTCCAGTGTGTGTCGTCTGCCTTTAATCTCAGCCACCCTAGTATTCACACAGAAGTCCTACTAACAGCACCGCCTTGGTAGCAGGTTTAGAGGGTGTGCATAGACCCAAAACCGAGGGCTTTCTCCCACTGAAGCTCTTCTACCTATCTCTGCTAAACTGCTGAGCTGGCAGCATAGGCCTGTGTAGTGGTATCAACAGGGAATCAGTGGTTGACTACACTGGTTACTTTCTTTCCAAGAAAGAGAACAATATATTCTTAACAAAAAAATTCATACAGATGTTGGGAGTTTTCCTTTCCAAAGCGGGGCACATTTAATTACCAACCTGGAATCACAACAAAGTTTCTTGAAACCAAGGAACATGTTTTATAGAGAAGAGGGTGACACAGGAAATGCATGACTAGAGAACCCAGGCTTCTATCTTGGAACACATTACTCCGAAGAAGCCAAATAGCAATTTTGTCAGCCCAAAATTCAATGTATATCTCTCCTGTACACAATTTCTCCCTGGGGTATGAGCAAGTAGATTTCTCAGACTTCTGTGCACTGGGAAAACTTCCTTTATTCTTCTGCCCTTTGGGCCGCCTTTGAGTGGGGCTATCTCACGCTGAGCAATCAACTACTAAAGGCCTACCTAAGGCACCAACTTGAGGACCACATGCAGCAATGTATATACAGTCCTCCAGAGTCCTGCACAGGTACTAAACCTGTAGCCAGTCTATCAGGGGGTATAATGAGATTGTATAGGCAAGAAAACCATGGGGGAAGGTTGGCCTTCTCATAATAGCTCCACCAGAGAACAAGAAAAGCAGGAATGCCATTTTGGGAGCTCCTCAAACTGATGGATGAAATGGGCTCCAATGATGCTGCTGTAAACTCTCATAATAGTTAAGAAAGTCAAAATACAAGCCACCTAATATTAAAAACATGAGGTTCCATATTTAATGTGGCCACCACAGTACCAGGGACATAACCAATTTGTTGCTTCCCCTGTTACCTCTTGTTGTCGTCAAGAAATGCACCAAGCTGTGCATGGTATAAGGTGTATAGATGTAAATTAAAAATAAAATGCCAGAAAAAAATCTAAACATCCTCCACCTAGTTTGAGATTTACGTGCCTACTTTTTAATATTTAATTTTCATCCAGAAAACCAGATATTTTAACTAGATAAAAGCTAACTTCTCACTTTTTTATTTACTTTTTAAAGCAACATAAGAAGGGAACAAATCACAGCCATTGGGGCTTGTCATATAGACATGGCAACCCGAGGACAAGATCTCCTGGGTCCTCAGTTTCCTTTTCTGTCAGACGATCTTTCCTACAGGGACGCCATGGTGATGGGAGCAGGAAGAGAAAAATGGGGAAAGATGGAAACAGATAAGACCATTACCTTGATTTCATCTAAAGTAGACAAAAGACCCTATGCTGGCTAGTCAGCTTTCTTGTACTGTAACAAAACACTCGAGACAATAAACTTAAAATAAGGAAAGGTTTATGTGGCTATAGAGGGCCGAATTTCAGGCTGTTATGTGGCTCCTCACAATGAACAAGTGTGGTGAAGAAAGCCTCTCATCACACCACAGTCCTTACAGTATGGATTCTGCTCTTGCGGTTTTTAGGGATTTCTGTGTGTGTGTGTGTGCATCTATATGGGTTTCTTGTGCTTTCTCTTCAGCTCTGTTTCTTCTGTTTGTTTATTTTGTCTTTTTCTGGTTCGTTTTTATTTTATTTTATTATTTTTTAGATGTCTGTTTATATTCTAATGAAAGAGAGAGAAAGGGTATGGATTTGGACGGGTAGGGAAGTAGGGAGGATCTGGGAGGAGTTTGGGGAGGGGAAACCATAGTCATATATATTGTATGAAAAAGATCTATTTTCAGTAAATAAACATAAAAATCTAAATGAAAAACAAAAAGCAAGTGAATCAGAGGAAGAGGAGAGACCAGGGACCCAGTAACTCTCTCAAGGTCGTAACCTCACACAGTTCGATTTCCACCTAGGCCCTTCTATTATAGGCCCTATCTGTTACAGCTCCCACTATTTCCCAGTTAGACCTTGGGCAGAGAGCAAACCTTCATCACGTGGGTTTGAAGATACATTGATGTGAACCAAGGCATGCACATTGGAGAAGCAGCTGGTACCTTGCTGTTGCTAACTCACAGCTAATGCTATTAACTCCGCTGAAAAGCTCAGCCAGGCCTGGCCCTGTGTAAGTAAATTTTTATCAGTCACTGTGTTCTGCCACATCCTATTTCATTCTTTACACCATTAAAAAACTATCCACATTCATACACTTATTTGGCTCGTTCCTGCCTTCTTAAAAATCCACCCCTGACTGAATCACCAATGAGTTAGAGACACCGCTTGAAGAACTGCAGCATACCAATGGATCCCTTACAAGAGCCTGGCAGGAAGTTTTCAAAATAGCTTGGTGCAACGGACAAAATTAACTTTATTTTACTCTTCTGGCCTCAGGTCTCTGTCAAGTCTGGCAGAGACATTTATTTATTTGCAGAACAGAGCAAAACTGTATTTTCTGCTTGCTCTGGTTGGCGGCTGCCAGCGTCTTCTGGGATGCTTCCTATGCACTCCAGTGGGCTCAGTGAGCTCGGGGGACACAGGGACGAAGCTGCAGCAGCCTGCTGGAGCAGGTTGTACTGCAACCTGGATCTGCACCAGCCCTGCTGGGAAGGAAACCTGTCCAGTTTATCAAGCCGACAGCAAGGCGGAGTCGGGGCAGCTGAGGCATCCTTTGCCAAGGACAAGCCTAATGCAGAAAAATACGTCACTGCTGCTGGTGAATGACTATATTTCTGGTTCAATTGTCGGATCGTGTCACCAGTCATCTAAAATAATGGACAGTGAAGAATGACCCAAGTTACAGCCTCCAAATAAGGAAATGGGTTTATCTAAAGTGAGTTATTGAGTTAGAGTCAGACTTGCTGGCCTCGTAGGAGGAATAAACACTTATATCTTACGTCTATCCTGGAATCTGGGGAAGGCTTTGTCCGAAGAATCCCCCACAGCACTGTGGCCTCTTCCAGACCACCAGGCAAGTTTGTCTGCTTTCAGGATAGAATGTTGTCCGCTTTGTACAGTCCCCGTGATTACCAATGAAAGACCGCTGCTTCTTAGCCAGGTTCCAACTAAGCTAATGGTGCAGGGGAGCTCTGGGGATGTGGGCACCGATTCTCCAAAGAGCAGCTTACAGTGTGTTTCCACTGGACGGGACACATTTGTACTGTTTCCAGTTCCTATCTCACCATCATGACATGAAGACATTTTGCTTGGGGAAGTAAATATTAATACTGAAATATTAAAGAGAGATTGATATCTTCACACACACACACACACATACACACACACACACACACACACACACACACACACACACAACCTTGAAATTGTTTTCTTCCCTAATATCAAATACTTCTCATCACGGTGCTCTGCAGTTTTAAATTGACCCACGTGATCACTTGATCAATGTTGTCTCTGTCACCAGCCTATAAACCCCATGAACAGCCACCCTACCGATGGGATCTTCCACAATACCTTTATTCAAATTTGAACCCTTTTTCTTCCCAGCACGTGCATACTCTGTATACTCCTGGAACTTGGCATGCCTCCACCCTGTTATTGCTCTGTAACACTTGCCACATCAAATATACACTATTAGTTAAATGTTGTCTGGGTTTCTCCCTCATTGCCCCCAGATATGCTAGAATTCTAAGCTCCATGAAGGCAGCCATTATCCTCCTTTGTGCTACGGACCTAGCCCTAATATCTAAAGATTTGTATTACATCTGGCACTCCATATTTGTTGAATAAATGAATTATCCTAAAAGCAATTTCTACACAGGGCACACCAGATTTTAGAATGTTCCACTTAAGCTCAAAAAGCATACACATGATTATAATAAGATGTTTGAATTTCAAATAGAAAGTTGAATATGAAATAAAAAAAAATATAAGAAGCAGGTGTCTCGGAAAGGTTAAGTAATACAAGGCATACATCTTTGCTTTTTGATGAGCAGGGTGCTACAATTTAGGTTGTTGATAAATTTCAGCTTGAAATCTCTGAGTAATGTTTGCTATCATATGCTGTGCTTGAAGATAATGTGTGTGTGTACACGTCCATGCACACATGCGCGTGCACGCGCGCACGCGTGTGTATACACACACACACACACACACACACACACACACACCTTCATGTATAAGATTGCCTCTGGTGCCCAGGGAAAATGAGAGGAAATGACTATTAAATAGCTAAGGAAAATATTCGTGATTTATCAGTCCAGTGAAACGGAAGAGCAGGCGCCCACTTGACAGCAGGCAGAACCAACCTTAACCAGATTGAGTCCAGTGTGGAGGCTAGTCACCAACCAAATGCTTACAGCGACAGCTGTGTGGCTATGCATGATCCTAAAAACCGGAAACGTCAGAGGAACCCTGCAGCCTCTTCTTCCCTTCTTCCCATCAGCTGAGAGAGAGGAAATACTCAGGGGATAATTTTCTTCATGTGAAACCAAAGTCCACATTCTTCCTTCCACCCAGGCACTGCAGGGTCTTGGCAGGAAGTGTGGAAGTGGATGTTTGCACTCTTTGTGGTTTGCATAGACTCATAGTACTTTAGAGCACAAAGGCACCTTCGTAATCATGTCCTCTGGTTGTAGCCAGATAGGAAAGAGCAAACAGCGCTAAGCTGAAAGTGTCCCAGCTAGTCTGAAGGGATGGACTCAGCCAGCACCACGATCTCTGAAACCCCTGATCGGAAGCTTGCCCTACACTGGAGTGTCGTTGCTGGTGTCCTAGTTAAGTCTAGATAATCAATATCATAAACTTCATTGATCATGCTTGTTGTTTAATTCAAAGAAGGAAAACATGTAAAGTGATCCCATGCTTTCCCAGTCCCAAAAACTCATGTTGGCATTTAAATCTTCACATTTTCATCCTTAATTTTATCCCTTCCAAATTAATAATATAAATGTAAACATCATTTCTCAACCAGTTATTGTGTGCAAGCCCTGTCCAAGGAGAATTATTTATTCATATTTTACCCTACAACATAGGTGGGGTTAGATCTACTTTACAAAGGGAGAAAAGAACATTCCAGGAGTTTGGCCAGAAAGTAACTTGTCCAAAGCTAAGTAGTAGCCCAGGTGGAGCCAGTTCAGTCTTCATGCCCAGGCTAGTCAGTCTCCAAGGCCAGAGCCGCTTGTCTTGTTCCATGCTGTGCCCTTAACTTCCCTCTCAGAAACAAAACTCGGTCCTTCAATCATCATAGATACGGACTTCAACCCTCAAGTTACGAGGAATAAAATTTGCCAGTTTCAACTGCTAGGTTTTGATGGAGGTGAAGTAACTTGGTCAGTACTTGAATAACAGACCTGGCAGAAGCCCAGGTGATTTTATTTTTCAACAAGGGGCTTGATGAACCAGGCCTGCGAGGAGCTGTGCTTCTCTGCGGCCATTTGGAGGATCTGGGCTGTGTAGAGAAGTAGCCCCACACTGACTTCTCTCGGTCTTTTCCTTCCTAGAATAACATTTCCAAAGCAGCCCAAATCTGTAGATTACAGGTGTATTTTTGTTACTTGTTTATTACTGTGATACAATATCATGGCCAACAGCAACTTAAGGAAGAGTTTCAGCTTAGGGTTCCAGGGCTAGACGTCTACCGGAGGCATGGCAGCAGAAGCAGGAAGCTTAGATATCAGAGTTCAACTACACATAGGATGTGTATATATATATATATGTGTGTGTGTGTGTGTGTGTGTGTGTGTGTGTGTGTGTGTGTGTGTGTGTGTTTATAGTGGACCTGGAGATGGGAGAAGGTTATCAGTTCACAAATCCCACCTCAGTGATGTGCTTCCTCTATCAAGGCTGTGCCCTTGAAGGTTTCTTAATCTTCCCAAACATCACCACCACTAGGGAACCAAGTATTCAAATACATTGGGACGGGAGACATTTCTCAGTCAAACCACCACAGTAGCATAAGGTACAACACAGTGCCACCATTGAGAATGAACAGTCTGTGAGGAGACTGTATTTTAGTGAAGTGAAAGAGGCAGCCTTGGTCCATGATGGCAGCCAGGACTACAAAGGCAGCCTCCCTCAGGAAGGGGAGTGGGCAAGCCGATGCATCCATGCCCCCTCAGACAATTCATCTGTGACATCCATTCCGACCCCAAGTCAAGGTGCAATTTCTTGTCAGGATCTTTGCCAGTGAAATTATTTGGCTTAGGAAGAGATTTGCTGGTCCTGGCAGTTTCTGGATGACTTCCAGAAACCCAGGCATCAGGGGCTGCCCAGCATCCTCCTGGGATCCAGCTCTGAGAGCTGGGACATGGCTTTCAAGAACTCCATCTTCTCACTCTGTTTCACATCTGCGTTCTTCCCTCTGGGAAACTTGAAGGTGGAAGACCAGGGAGGGAAGAAAGCCTTGGTCTGTTCTTTGTCCATTGTCCCATCATCTACTGCCAGTCTTTTTTCTTTAGACATTAAACATGTAAACAGCATTACTTTGTGGGTTTCTTTTTTTTCCCCTGAGAAGATATTACTCCATTATGAAGAGGGAAAAATAGGAACTTTATTTTTTTGTTACTCCCAAAGGATGCCCTTTGTTTAGTTTCTGACTTCAGACTGAGACCTTGATGTGGGGAGGGTGAGGCTTTGTTTCTTACTACGTCATTTATTAACTTTCCTGTTTTCCCACTGACAAAGTCCAATTCCTACCGCCTTTTTTTTTTTTTTTTTTTTTTTTTTTTTTTTTTGACTAGCTAGCTGGCTCTTCTGAAAATGTGAGCAGTGACTTGAAGGGACTACCAGCTAGGGCATGGAACGGACTTGCCATGCTCACGAGAACGCTCCTGGTAGGATTTTCTTGTCATTTTCTGTTGTCTTGTTCTCAGAAGCCACAATCAATCATTTCAGTTGAGTCCAGTGGACCACACAGCAAACTTCATTCCTGGAGGCTTCCGTTTTAACAGTCTTTCCTTGGATCCATCGTGTTTCTATCAGTTGTGAGCCAGTACACATATATCTACAGACCCACTTTTGATTTCCAGGAGCCAACAGCTGCAGGGGTGCCGCCATCCTATTGGTTTACACACATACATGCACGTGGAAGTGCACAGAGAACGGCAGGGCCAGTGCAGTCACTCATCTGGTATCAGGGATGCTGATGTACAGTTGCT
Source organism: Peromyscus eremicus (assembly GCF_949786415.1). Taxonomy (NCBI): domain Eukaryota; kingdom Metazoa; phylum Chordata; class Mammalia; order Rodentia; family Cricetidae; genus Peromyscus; species Peromyscus eremicus. Next base: position 39,962,229 of record NC_081419.1, read on the forward strand.
TTGAGGAATTCAGAATGTCCTTTTTGAGAATGTTTTCGTAAGTGGGTGATGATAGCGACGTCACCCCATCTCAGCAGGAGAGCAATAGGGGTACTAATGGAGTTCACTGTGGCGCAGCATTGGTGATGGTCTGTGTCTTTGCTCTACATCTTCACTTTGCTCAATGTGTTCATTCAGAACGTGGGGGTCCATGTTCCTGACTCCTATTTACTGATTGCCACTGCAGGAATTTAAACACATTTAGAGGCTAAAAGAAAATTAAGATACCCGTGTCTGACACATTGCCTTCCTGAAACTCTACAAGAAAGACTTTTATCATCACATAGAGTCTTTTGCCACAGGAAGCATCTTCTTTACTGTAGGAGAAAAATGAGTCAAAGATCTCAAGATGTTGTTCTGTAATCATTGGTAAGAAAGCAGATAAACTTGAAGCCCAGTGTGGAAACTTGCATTTTTTCCCATATATGTATGTGTGTGTGTGTGTGTGTGTGTGTGTGTGTGTGTGTGTGTGTGTATGGACAAACCCCAAAAACATGGAGGAAAGGATATAATAAAGATAATAGAAAAATAATAAAATGCAAAATGAATCAAAACTGAGACATATAATGATCCCACTCATATATCCATCTGCCTCTTAGAGTCTCTCACATTGAAAGGAAGGTCAAGTCTGACCTTGTGTCTCGTCTGCTATTGGTACCACATACAACACTGCTCAGCAAATGTACAGTAAGAGCCATATATTCGGGATAAATGTTATGGTAGTCACTGAAAGTCATAAGAAACTCAGAAAAAAATTAATAATGGCTTATTAACTAATATGTTTAAAATACAATCATTTAAACACATAATCAATACAAACAATTATTTTACATTCTTTTTCTATACTGAACCTTAAAATCACATTTAGATTTCACACTTTGAGGACCTCCTCAGTGAAAACTCACTTCATTTTAGTTGCCCAGTAGCTACACACTGCCTGTCCACCAAACGGACAGAACAAACCTGTGCTCAGACGGCATGCTGTACTATTGCAGAACTCTTTAGCCTTCCCAGTGACTAATGATTTATATTTGTTTCTTAATTTGTCTTTGGAGGCAAGATAAAGACTTGTACACCCCTCATCTGCAGTGAGTGTCCTACAAAGTGGCAGCAAGTCTTCCGTGAGTGACTTGGTCACTGGTTTCTGAGCCTTTTCCAGCCGGATGTCCTGTCATCAGTTTAGCATTGGGTTTTTTAATAGCCACATGCTCGATACAGCTCAAAAGGTCGCCAGGTTACTTTGCATATTGGTGTTGACACAACAGATATTCTCTACAGACATCTCCATCCCCCTAGAATTCCATGTTGAAGCAGCACAATGGACTAGATGCACCTGAAGATGAGTTGCTTTAATTATTGAGCAGACTATGGTACTCACTTCAGATACCAGAGCCCTGCAATGCCCAGCATCCACAGAGATTTGACTGTCCAGTTCTTCCCAGTGTTCCCACAGAGCCCACCGTCAATGCAACAATGAATTCACTTCTTCAACAGAAGAAAGTTCATCTCAGTCATTGGAGGAGGAGACTGGAGACTGTCACTCCCCAAGGTTATAACGTTTGCTATTTGACGTTGTAGTCAATTGTCAGTGTTGTTAATACTGATGGGAATCTTTCACAGGGTGATTATGCTTTTGACTTCTTAGAAATGACTTAGTGAGACTCCGTAGAGACCTGTTGACGCTTGTGTTTTGGCATGTGAGAAGTCACAGAAGAAAATGCACTAGTTAAGACTTAACTTGTGGATCTATGGGCTTAGCTTCCACTACCTGAGTCTGAGCCTCAGCTTTGCCACTTAGAAGGTATGTCTCTGGAGCTCATCTCCCCAGACTTGATGGGAAATGGAGAACGGGGATTAAAGTTACAAAGATGATTTGATAACATAAGATACTCGACCGTGCTTAAAATGCAGAAGTATTTCAGGAACATCCAGTCACTGCAGGTTCTTAAAACTTGTAAGCTTTGAGATCTCGACCATTATGATAGCATTTCTAAAGCTCTAAGACAATTCTTTCCGAAAGAAATCCCAGGTGGCCTGTTTCTCACTAAAACTTTTATCAGAATATTGACTTCCTTTATGGATACTTACCATGAAAACATACTAAAGTTTTGATCTGGAAACTCTCCCACTCCTACTCCATTATTATTCACACCACCCCAGGTTAAAGATCTGTAAACACACATGTTGCACGAATCTTAAAAGGTCTTATTAATAAAAACAAACCTGGAGCCAGGTATTGGGGTGAATACTGGAAGATCAGAGAAGCAGAACAAGCCACAGCCACCTCACCTTGCCAGTTCCTCAGCTGATCCTGTTTCATCAGACTGGAAGCCTCTGAGTCCTCATCCAAATGGATCTCAGCTGAACTGCTGCTCAAAAGCCTGAAAGCTTAACCAACCTCTAGTTCCTTGTCCTCACGCCTTACATACCTTTCTGCTTTCTGCCATCACTTCCTGTGATTAAAGGCTCATTTCCTGGGGTTAAAGGTGTGAGTCACCATGCCTGGCTGTTTCCAGTGTGGCTTTAAACTGAGAGATCCGGATGGATCTCTGTCTCCCCAGTGATAGGATTAAAGGTGTGAGTGCCACCATTTTCTGGCCTCTATATCTAGTGGCTGTTCTGTTCTCTGACCCCAGATAAGTTTATCAGGGTGCATAATATTTTGGGGAACACAATACCACCACACACAGAGACGTGGGGTGATCCCATTCGGATTTAATCTCATCATTCTTAATAGGGTGAGGGTATCAAAAGACCACATTTCTTTCCCCTCAATATAGAGTCTTTATACCATTTTTGCTCAGGGTGAGGGAAGCACCATCTAAATCAGAAAATGGAATAGTAAGGTTTCTATAGGGAAGATGTTCCAAACAGGAGTGTCAGCGCAGGCACGTCCTCCTCTTCCCGGGGGGCTGTGGAGATGAACCAACTTTTAGATCCTCCACTGCTTTCAAAGATAAGCTACTCTCTCCTGTCCTGTCATTTAGATTTAAAGCTCCTCGCTTTGAAATTGTGTTCATTAAAGCTATAAATATATGGTTGTCCACATTATCCATCTGCTGATACATAGTGTTCTGGAGCCTGAACTGCACTTCTAGAGACTTGTCAATTAATTAAGAAAATGACATAAGACTGCACAGGCTTCTGATGAAATGTTAAAATATTTTCTTTTGAAAAGATTAATAGTAATTAATATAGGAACCAGTATATCACATACATTTGTTCACATCAGTAAAGTTCTTTGCTTTTTGTGTGTGTGTGTGTGTTGTTGTTGTTGTTTTGTTTTTTGGGGGTTGTTTTGTTTGTTTGTTTGTTTGTTTGTTTGTTTGTTTTGAGACAAGGTCTCTCTACATAGCCCTGGCTGACTTGGAACTCACTATATAGACCAGGCTGGCCTCAAACTCACAGAGATCTGTCTGTCTCTGCCTCTCTGCTGGGATTAAAGGTGTGTGCCACCACAGCCAGCATCAGTATATATTAATCCCACTTTAGAAATGAGAAAAGTCAGGTACAAAGAGGTGAAGAGCTCACCTAAGGCCTCACAGTTGCCTGCCTGTGAAGTAGGGTTTGAATACATATCGCATCCCATAGCTCAAGGCTTAAAGCTCTTTAGCCTCTCAGAAAATATTAGTAGTATATTAATTTAATATTTTATGTATTAGAAAGTACATTTGTCACATTTTAGAATGTTTCCAGAAGCAGAAATATTTTAAACAATCTAATTTTAATTTATACATTTATATGTACTGCCTCAGGAAGTACAGGCCTTATAAGCTACTAGGAGACACAGGCGAGAATACCGTGAAAATCAACCATAAGGTCAATAAGGCCTCTACTATGCTTAGCAGTGTTTCATGCCTCTTATTTTTGAATCGGGGAAATATGTTTTTCTTTGTCTCCTCACACACACATCAAATTATAGAAAGAGGACACACACTTTAGATGATACAGGTTTATCTTTTTTTTTTTTAATTTCAACAGGAAATATTACCTAAGCCTAGCTTTGGAATATGTGCTATACACAAAACAATTTATCTACTAGAGTTCACGGGCAGCTGGACTGGGAAAAAAACACATTAATTATCATTCAAGTGGAAATGCCCCCATAGACATACTATTTAATTAACAGAGAGACCAATACTGGAAATGAATAATTTGAGTCAAGACAGAGAGAGATGTGTGAGATAAGCAGTCGGGTGATTTAAAGTTATTCTTAGCAGATAAACCTAAAAACATAGGAAATATATCTCTGTCTTATAAATGCCTTATAAACATAAAGATTCCTTGGTGGGGGGGGGGGGGGCAGGGGAGTCTCTTCCTTGCCGGTATTAAAGCATCGCTGTGAGCAGGATGTGAGCAGTATTGCTCAGAAGCATCAGAGACTGGAAACTCCTGCTCCTTTGAATCCAAACTCTGAGAAGATGTGAGCTAAAATCACCTCAGGCCGCACAGTTCCTCCATCTTTGAAAACCCTTGAAATCTGAAGCTCCGCCAAGATTATAAATAGAAGTGGTGTGGCAGCAGAGAATTGATCACTCTGCTAAATGTGCTCAGCCCATTTGGGATGGTTTTACGAAGCATGGCAGCAGCTGGGGTAGCGGTGACTGATCCGCCACCATCGCGGCTGTTGCTACAGCTGCAAAATACCTTTCCATTTTGTTTTTCCTTCCTGAAAGGAGCTAGGGAGATCTTTCCCAAAGCATTAAAAAAATTAAATTATAGCTCACAGGTCTTTTTTTTTTTTTTTTTGGAAGCAGCCTGGGAAACAGAATCTGAAATGAAATTGCACAACAACCCCATTGAATTCCTGAAAATAATCCAAAAAATCAGAATTCTGGGGCCCAGTTTGGCATTATAGGTGGGCTATAATAGATTTTCGGGACACTATCAAATTTTGTGTGATGAGTCTTGGAAATATCATCCTTAATAAATAAGCCAAAGCCACATCCAGCTCTGGGGGGAGGTGGTTGTTAAGGAGAGGATGTAGGAGAAGGTGATGTTAATTTTTATGGCTGTCCTTGGTGTTTCCTTGTCTTTTCTTTTGGATTCTCTTCTCCATTCCCCACTTTAAGCATCTAAAGTTTGAAAGGAATAAGGTTCATAATTTAATTTAATTCGAGAAGAACTTATATTTGGAGATAAGAAACATAAATGGAAAGAGATATATAAAAATATGTATATATGGAGACGTAGACATATATAAACAGCATTTTCATAACAAACTTTAGCGTTAGAATAGGCAGCCAGGCTGGAGCCCATGGACAAAGTTCTCCAGGACCTAAATTCTGCCTGCTTTTGCTGGGTATCACCTTCAGCTTGGAGGCCTGTCCCGGTGGTTTTCTCCATCACACAGTGGATATCCCTGGGAATCATCTCCAAGTGGATAAACGCTTTTCCTTTTTTTTTTTTTTTTTTTTTTTTTTTTTGGTTTTTCGAGACAGGGTTTCTCTGTGTAGCTTTGCGCCTTTCCTGGGACTCACTTGGTAGTCCAGGCTGGCCTCGAACTCACAGAGATCCGCCTGGCTCTGCCTCCCGAGTGCTGGGATTAAAGGCGTGCGCCACCACCGCCCGGCAAGGATAAACGCTTTTCCAATAGCTTAGCTGAGATAGTTTCAAATTTCAAAATAATTAATAGGGGGAAATAGCCACTGGAAATACAGAAATCAAAACAGCGTGCCTCTCCACCTCCGTATTCTTTCAGCAGGAAAAACAAAACTTCATTTCAAATAGAACCTTACACAAAGGGTTAACAGAAAGACTGTAAACCTTGTGGCTACTCTAGAAAGTGTAGGGAAAGGAAACCCTGCTTTCCTACTGACCAGCACACCAAGACCCAGAGGCTCCTTGATAGAGTGGTGGTTGGAAACCCCAGGGAATCTCTACATATCACCTACAGACAACATTCAGTAGAGAACACATGATAGACACTGCTTTTTTGCTTTTTGTTGTTGTTGTTTTTAAACACATTTCATGTCTAAAATTCTCAATCTCTGCCCCCAAGGAAAGCCCTAGGTATCCCAACCTTTCCTTCAAAGTCATAGCAAGGAGTATACTCCCTTCCTCTGTCATGAAGCATCAGGACCAGTCTAATGCTTGTGTTCCTTCCCCTTGTGAGGACAACAGCCTTAACCTTTTTCGGCTGCAGCTGGGTGTGACTTGATCTCAAATACATAATACTTGCCTCTGGTGCAACACCATCTTAAGAAATAATTGCATCAGCATTCGAATAATAATGGAGTGCCAGAGAAGAAATTGTCTCCTCACAAAATGAAGTGATTCTCATCCCCTGTAAGACCGTGTTTTTAGAGGAGACAAAAACAACAACAACAACGAATCGTATACTTTATTGACTTGGAAGAGGAAATAAAACTTGGGCGTATTAAAGAGGCTTCTGAGCTGAAAGTCAACCAGCTGCTAAAATATAAGTGCTGTGGGTGATGGGAAAGGGCGGTGAGCAACACTGGCTGGAATGATCAGTGAATATCTGGAACTATAACGTCAACTGAAGAAGGAAAGAAAGAAAGAAAAGAACATTCCCAGCAAGTATCTGGGAAACTATGGTGCACTTGCCAGGAAGAAATTTTCATCCTAGGTCATAAATGCCCAGCTTGATCTAATCTTTATTCAAAACAAACTTCTAAGAAGAAATTTAAGTGAACTTAGCTCCTGAACAAAGGAGCCATTTCCCACTGAGAGGGCTCGATGGGACTTCTCCAGGTATCCTCAGCAGCCTCCATTAGAGCCACAGCTAACCTCTGTACCATGTGATCTCTGCCCAAGGCATTTGGGGAGAAGGATAAACATTGCCTTCCATCCTGTTGCAATAATAATTTTGAAATACTAACCAACATATTATCCTTGGAATTTTATCTTTCACCTTCTACCTCGGCTGCTTTACACTCTTAGCCAGAGAGGGGAAAAGGGAGAAGTCAAGGGAGAGGGGAAGGGGAGTGGATGGGGAGGAGAGGGGATGAGTAGGGGTGGGAGAGGAGAAAAGAGGAGAGAAGACAGGGGAGAGAAGGGAAGGGGAGAGAAGACAGGGGAGGGGAGGGGAAGGAAAGGAAGGGGAAGGGGAGGGGAGACGGGAGGGGAGGGGAAGGGGAGTGGATGGGGAGGAGAGGGAGTGAGTAGGGGTGGGAGAGGAGAAAAGAGGAGAGAAGACAGGGAGAGGAGGGAAGGGGAGAGAAGACAGAGGAGGGGAAGGGAAGGAAGGGGAAGGGGAGGGGAGAAGGGAGGGGAGGGGAAGGGGAGTGGACAGGGAGGGAAAGGAAGGGGAGAATAGGGGAAAGGAGGGGAGAGGAGGGCAGGGGAGAGGGGAGGGAAGTGAGGGGAGAGATTACTATTGGAAGTAGAAAAGAAATGGATATTTCCTGACTTTTGACTTTCAAAACTCCAAGTGAAAGGCTTGAAGGGGGTGAGGAATGACTCTTTATAAGTTGCCCTCATCTTTGAAGACGTTACATTAGATAAAAATTCCTAAGGTCATGTAATTATACTCTTCTCTCTGGAACCCCCTTCCTCCAAAACAACAGGTTTGTTCACTGGGGGCCTGCCTTCTCCACAAGCGTGTAGCACTTAGTGGGAAGAGATGCTAGAGTCTTGGCCACTCCTTTCCTGGTATCATTAAGTGGGTACCAAATATGCTTCATTCCTGAGGGCTTGATATTTTGTTATCCACCCACGAGCCAAAATACAGGGCAATGATCGCTTCAGCATACCTACCCTCTAAGTTCAAAGCTTAAAGCCCAACAATTTTACTTATAAGTCTCATGACCTCAGTGACACTTCCTAAGATCCTTAAGTTTCCCCAAAAACTGGGTGTTGTGTTTGCCTCACACAGTGGTTGTGGTTTAAATACTGCTAAAGCGTTTGCCAGGGGCGGTAGCTCACAGGACATAAAGCTCTGCTGGTTTATTTGTGACAGCATGTCACATAAGATCCCGCAAATACTTGTTTTCAATAAATCTTTCCTGGCTAGTTGAATTGTGACCCTATTGTAAGAGTCCCCAAAGTTAGGCATGTGCATGCCTCTTCCCTCTCCCTTCCATGCCCACAGCTCACAGTGACAGGGCCAAGAGACTGCCTTTGGTGTATACAGCCTGAGGCCTCTTCCCGACCCTGCTAATGAAATGTAAAGAATGTCAGACAACAGGCTTCTCGACTTAGGAGAGGAAAGGAGTCTGCCAGATGTGGTCCCAGTGGGCTCTCAAAACCACCAGTATTCTTAGCTTCTGCTTATCTTGGGTAGAGCCTTTGTTAGAATTTTAAAAAAAAAAAAAAAAAAAAAAAAAAAAAAAAAAAAAAAAAAAAAAGCACGCAGGCTTGTGCAAACCAGCTTCTCGGTAAACTGCGTAGACACTTCCTGGTGACCCACGATGTGGGAATAATCGTTCAACGGGTCCCATTTCTATCCCGACTGGAAACAGGAAACGCATGGGGTACAGTTTTAAACAAAAACAAAGAGACCGAAAGATAAACCAGATTGTCCCAGGGTTCAGCAGAGGTTTGTGCTAAGTGTTAGAAGGTTCAGATCTGGTGGATCCACCCCCACTTTCTGCCATTCCAGAAATTCCTTTGGGCGGGGAGCGGGGGAGCGAAGGGCCGCTCTAAACTGCACAGCACTGCCATCTTCAGGGCCAACGGGGAAAATATTTTCCGGCTCAGTCAGATAAGTCATCTTCCTGAACGCTTCATTTAAATATAATCAGATGCTTAAAACTTTGACAGCAGACAGCCTGGAACAGATTTTTTTTTCTTTTTTGGCGTTTCCCATGTTTGAAAAGTCAGCAGACACATTTGTGTGTGTGTGTGTGTGTGTGTGTGTTATATGAACATTAAAATATATATAATATTTGCCGATTGAAAAGTCATTTACGAGAAATGGGAAAGCTTAAATAGCTTACACTGCACTGCCAGGTGATGGAGCAACACAGACACAAACATATTGTTCAGAAAAAAAAATTTTTTTTCCTTAAAAAGAAAGGATGGATGTAATGGTTCCTGGGTGTTGTTGGAACAGATGGTGTGATTAACAACTAGTGTGTTAGCCATCTCAGGAGCTCGCCGAGAGTAAACAAATGCAACGGGAAAATCACTTTCCTCCCCAAAGAGTTTTTAGTTCGTTTTATTACGAAAATTTGGAAGTCTGCATTTTGAAAGTTGGAGATCCATAAGGGATGGTGGGAATAAGTAGGGAGGAAAGGGTTTGGGGAGGAAGACTCAGAAAGACTATTCTATTTCTGATGAAGAATGCTGATGCTCTCACATAGCTGAAAAAAAAAAAAAAAAACAACGAGATGGGGGAAGTCTAGGCTGTCACTGTCACCAAGACGCTGGAGGTGGGTGGTGCGTGGTTCTGCGCACATGCCATAAAGTAAGAAGGTCAGACGCCCTTCCTGGCTCTACACCAGCTGTAAAGGCCCGCGGGCCATCCTCCCTCTCTCTGGTCTGAAGTTTCTTTTGTTTGAAAAATCTGAGTGAAAACCAGATGAGCTGAACAGCTGTGCTTCAGAAACTTTAATGTGCACCTGGGGATCTCATTAAGATGCAAATTCTAACCTGGGGTAGGGTCCAGGCTTTGAAATTCTTACAGGCTCGCAGGTAATGCTGATGCTGCTTGCTGATCCCCAGGCCCCATGTTTACCACCTTTCAGAGGTGATGCTCTAGCATCCCATAAGTGAGGTGATGCAGAGGTACCAGAAAAGAGGCAGTGCCTGCCTTCCTAGGGTCTGTGACTCAGAACTACATGTGGATACAAACACTTAGTAAACAGACCACATGTTTCACTGCTATTTTTTTAAAGATTTTTGTTTTAAAGTATGTTCCTGTGTGAGGGTATTACACATGAGTGCAGTATGCAAGGAGGCCAGAAGAGGGTGCTAGTTCCCCTAGAAGTGGAGTAGTGGTAGTTGTAAGCCCCCTGAGTGAATGCTAGGAACCAAATCGGGTCATCTGAAAGAACGGTACACAACTCTCAACTGCTGAGCCATCTCTCCATGCCCGTTGAATGGATTTTTTAAAAAAGTAAGTCAACGGAGTTTTTTGTTTTGTTTTTTCTTTTTAATCTGGAAGGGACCTCAAAGCACAGCCACAGCCCATATATTATCTATATTATATAACTGACGGTGAAAATGGGCTTTGGTAAGCGGATGAGATGAGGAAGGAGTGCTCCGAGTCAGGCCGAACATATGAGCAAGGAGAGTTGCAGCCACCAATCAGCATCTGATAACATTGCAAGATCAATTCCAAGACTGCAGGGGCCGGGTGGTGGTGGTGGTGGTGGCGGTGGTGGCGGTGGTGGTGGCGGCGGCGGCGGCGGCGGCGGCGGCGGCGGCGGCGGCGGCGCCGCACGCCTTTAATCCCAGCACTCGGGAGGCAGAGCCAGGAGGATCTCTGTGAGTTCGAGGCCAGCCTGGGCTACCAAGTGAGTTCCAGGACAGGCTCGAAAGCTATACAGAGAAACCCTGTCTCGAAAAACCAAAAAAAAAAAAAAAAAAAAAAGACTGCAGGGAGTTTAAAAACTTACTGTAGGAAAGGCACTGAAAACTGGATAGGAAGTCTTGGGGAAAACATCCATAAGTCACATACCTGGCTTGTATCCCGAATACATGAAGGGTTCTCAAACCCCCACAGTATAAAAGCACCCTAGGCCAATGAGACGGCCCAGTTAGTAAAGGCACTTGTCACCAAGCCTGACTGATGGACAGAGGTCAGTCCTCAGGATGCAAAGACAGAACAGAATCCTGCAAATTGTCCTCTCAGTTCCAGACACACAAAAGCCTGTGCACCCGCCCACACACAGACGCACAATCAATAAATGTAATTTTTAAAAATAAAATAAAAATACTTCATTTTAAAGTGGACAAAGACTTACAGATGCTTACACAAATGAATGAAGTCAACATCATCAGCCACTAGAGAAATTCAGACCCAAACCAGCATGAAGCACCTGTCACACGGACTAGAGAAATACTGACAATATCCAATGGTGATATGAATAAGAGGAAGTGAGAGGACTTACATGTAACATGAATCTCAAATGGTCTTATTAATAAAAAAAACCCAGAGCCAGATATTGGGGTAAAAACTGAAAGATCAGAGAGGCAGAGAGCAAGCCACTAGTTCTTACCCCTATGAAATCCTCCACCGAAAGAGAGCCAGTTCCTGTTTCCTCATGCCTTATACACCTTTCTGTGTCCTGCCATATTACTTCCTGAGATTAAAGGTGTGTGCCACCACTGCCTGGCTCTGTTTCCAGAGTGGCCTTGAACTCAGAAATCGAGATGGATCTCTGCCTCCCGAGTGATAGGATTAAAGGTGTGTGCCACCACTGTCTGGCCTCTATGTCTAATCTAGTGGCTGGCTCTGTCCTCTGATTCCCAGGTAAGTTTATTAGGGTACACAATATATTGAGGTACACAATATATCACCACACTTAGATGCACATCCCTTGACAAGACAGCACAAAGGTGATAGAAGGTATGCGATGTGGGACAGCACACGTGTGGAGACCCACAGAGTTTTCCTAGTGGGAACTTAACTCAGGGTCCGAGCTTGCTTTACCCAGCAGTGCTGCATAAGGGGATGATTTGACCACATGCGTGGTTACCAGGTGTTTGGAAGGGTCTACACTTGACTGTGCAGTATGCTTTGATCTAGCAAAGGGGAGGTCTTTTGCCCTGCTCCTTGGCATTGTTATAAAAAGCCCTTTTGAGGAGGCAGAAGGGGCCATTGGGTTTTGATCCAGGTATTCCCAAAGCAATCCTGTGTGTTTCTGTCTTTCTCCTCTTTACAATCTTTCTATCTAAAAGTTTCTTATTCCTCACTCTTCCTCATAGGAACTCTTTAAAAGGTGGCAACTGGCCTCCCACACACATGGATGTTTCAAGACAAGAAATAACTACTTCAGATCTGAATGTAACACCCTACAAATCTGCAAAAAATGCAGATTTATGTGCCTAATAAAGCAATTTGCTTCACGTTAATTATTTTTAAAAGGTTCTGTGTGTGTGTGTGTGTGTGTGTGTGTGTGTGTGTGTGTGTGTCAGTACACATGCCCATTCATGCGTGCAGAGGCCATAGGAGGAGGCCCATACAGTGTCCTGCTCACTCACCTTATACCACATACCAGCAATGTTTTTAGCAAGGCCTCTCAGGATCTGCCTGTGTCTGCTCCCTTCAGCACTGGGGCTGGGAGAGGGAGGGGGGCAAATGCCTGACATATACTTACTTGAGTGCTGGGGATCTGAACACAGGTTCTCACAGCATGAGACCTCTCCCCAGCCCCTAAAGAGAAGATTCTAAATTACTGAAAAGTTTACCATTTGAGTAGAATTATTTGAAACCATGATCAATAAAGTAAATATTTCCCAGACACTGCCATAGTACTTTTCCAGCAACCATTCAGCTTTCAGCCACCAACTTTATATCTTTCTCACAACCCTGTGCTCCAGCCCCAGCAGCTCATCATTTTAAACCCATGGCACCATTTCTTTTTCTAATTATCTGTAAATTCTCAAGTGAGTCTTTCCCTATAATCTTTAACACATCACGTGGTGAGTGCAGGGCCCCAGCTCATCACTGACAAGGCCTTGACCTCTGAGAAACTTAATATTCTTATAAAAATAAACCAAGGCAATTGATTCTCCCATGGCTTGCACTGCATAATACTCCCCCAGGAATTTCACAGAAAGACCACATACCAACCATTCCCTAAGGAGAGAGAGAGAGAGAGAGAGAGAGAGAGAGAGAGAGAGAGAGAGCGCTGTAAGAAAATATTCAACCCCCTTAGTGTTAAAAACCTGTGGATGAAGATATAACACCATGGTTCAACCTCTCAGCTGTGTAAACAATAAACAGTGATATATGGTAGTATCTAGGCTGTGGGGTAAACGAATTTACTGTTCAAGAGGATAGCTTGGCAGTGTTTAACAAATTCCTTAAAAATGTGCATCTTTTTTGGACTCGTAATTCAACTCCTAGAAATGTATTGCAAGAAATAATCAAGCAAAGATGTTTGCCTCCATGTTGTTTTAACAGGAAGACATTGAGTGATGAGGCTCTATTACCCCTTCCAGAGAGTGGATGGGGATGCTGTTCCTTCTCTGACATGATAGTGCATACGCAGACCCAAAAATGCATGAATTAGAGCAGGTCAAGAATGAACACCCCAAGAAGAAAATTGTCTTAGTTAGGGTTTCTATCGCTGTGAAGAAACACCATGTCCATAGAAACTCTTATAAAGAAAACATTTAATTGGGGTGACTCACTCACAGTTCAGAGGTTCAGCCCATTATCATCATGGTGGGAGCATGGCAGCATGCAGGCAGATGTGATGCTGGGGCTGAGAGAGCTGCATCTTACAAGCAGCAGGAATTCAACTGATAGTCACACTGAGGGAAGCCTGAGCAAAAGACACCTCAAGGCCAGCCCCCCACAATGGCACACTTCCTCCAACAAGGCCACACTCCCTAATAGTGCCAATCCCTTTGGGGACCATTTTCTTTCCAACTACCACATTCTCCTCCCTGACCCCCAAAGGCTTATAGCCGTACGATAATGCAAAAATACATTCAGTCCAACTTCGAAAGTCCCCATAGTCTAAAACAGTCTCAAACGGTTTCAAAGGCCAAAGTCTCTTCTGAGATGCATGGCAATCTCTTAACTGAAATCACCTGTAAAAATCAAAATAAAAAAGCAGATGACATACTTCCAACATATAATGGCACAGGATATACATCACCGGTCCAAAAAGTAGGGAAGGGAACATAATGAGGAGATGCTGGACCAAAGCAAGACTGAAAACAAGCTAGGCAAACTCCAAACTCTGTATCTCCATGTCTGATGTCAAAACGCTCTTCAGATCTCCAATTCCATTCAACTTTGTTAACTGCAACACACTTCTTTCTCTTAGGCTGGTTCCACTCTCTGTTAGCAGCTTTCCTCGGCAGGTATCCCACGACTCTGGCCTCTCTAACATCTTGGGTTCCCCAAGGCAATCGAGGCTTCATCTTTACAGCTTCTTCACACAATGGCTTCTCTACTAAGCATCCATTCAAGGACACCCCTGACACAGCCTGGCCACAGTGGCTTTATTCCATAACTCCTTTCTTCTATCCTTAACTCTAAAGCCAGGACCACATGGGCAATGCTGCCAAGGTCTGCTGCTTACTGGGGCTAGAACATGGCTCCCTTGTTCATTTACATCTTCACCAGCTTTTCTGTTCTTCACTGCATAAGTGTGACTATCCTGAAACTTGCTATGTAGACCAAGCTGGCCTCAAACTCAGAGATCCCCCAACCTCTGCCTTCTCAGTGCTAGGATTAATGGTGTGCCCAACCACACCCAACTCTAAGCTTTTCTCTAACTCCTTTTTACAAGTTGGAAACTTGGCTGGGTGGGATCTTACCCTGAGGTCACCACTCCCTTTATTCCTTTCTTAATCTGTTTATCTCCTTGAACACAGGATTTAGCTCCATTCCACTTCCTGGTGCTCTTTTTCCCCTCAAAATTTTTATTTTGTAATTTACCCTGTTCCACTTGTTCCTTTTCTTTATAAATCTTCATTAGTTACCAATAATAACCACACAACAGAGTCCATACTAGGCTGTTTTGAGATTTCTTCTGTGGATGGAATTAATCAAAAACTCTTCACGTTAGCCTCAGGCAGACTCTTTGGACAAGGGCAAAAGGCAGCCACTGTCTTCACCAAAATATCACATGAATAATCTATAGGCAACATACTAAAGTTCTTTTCCTCTGAAACATCATGAATGAGCTCCCCAACAGTTTGAACAGCTCTTAGCACCACTGTCTCCCAGGCTCCTACTAGTACGGCCTGTTAAGCAGTGCTTAAAGCATTCCACTGCTTTTCCAAACCCAAAGTACCAAAGTCCAAATTCTTCCAAACAAACACATGGTCAGGCCTGTTATTTATTTGTCTGCATTATTTACAAGCCTCGAGAAAACACAAGGTACAATAGAACCCACTATAAGAGTTTTTATTAGGGAAGAGAAAGAGTGGAGGTGGGTAGCAGATTACCTGGCCATGCTGAGCATGGATTATGTAGGATGTAAGGCCCTGGAGTGACTAAGCATTTTGCCTGACTGCATACGTGGTCATGTGACTCCAGAAGTGGCTAGGAATAATAACAAGACCTATCACAGCAATACCTAATCCCTGGTACCAACTTCAGTCTTTGTTAGGATTTCTACTGCTGTGAAGAGACATCATAACAACTCGTATAAAGAAAGCATTGAACTAATTTAAATATTGAATTAATTTTAAAAAATTAATAAATGGTTCATTTTAGTTGTGTGACAAAACATAATCTGCATATTAAAAAGATCAATTACATAAGTTACAGACAACACTGCCAATAGAACAACAAAATGTAGCTGTGCCTGTATCAGAAAGATCGTGGTTCATTTTCAAATGAAAAATTCAGACTAGCAATTAATAATATATCCATTTTTTTTGTACAAATTTTTTAAAGACAGAAAATGTTTTTGAGGGAGGGAATTGGTTAAAAAAAAAAAAGAAACTTCATGATGTTATGATGGTTATTTCTGGGTAACAAGGCTGAAAATTGAGTTTGGTTTTTTTTTTTCCTTATACCTTTTCTGTACTTGCTAGTGTTTTTCAGTGAGGGTATACCCAACCAAACTAGAAACAACTAGCAGACCAGTCAGATGTATTTTCTTTATATTAACATCACTGTCTTTCTGCCCTTAAAAATACAGCTCAGCAGTTCTCAACCTGTGGGTTACAACCCTTTTGGGGGATCAAATGACCCTTTTACAAGGGCCACATACCAGATATCCCGCATATCAGATATTGACATTACGATTCACAACAGTAGCAAAATTATAGTTATGAAATAGCAACAAAAATAATTTTGTGGTTGGGGGTCACCACAACATGAGGGTATTAAAGGGTCTAAGGTTTATTTTATTTTTGTGTATGTGTGCATGTCTGTGTATGTGTGTGCTAGGGTGCCTGAAGAGGCCAGGGAAGGCACCCTGTCTGTTCAAACTCTGCCCTCACTCCAGCTGTATGACTGCACATGCGCAGTTCAGGAGCTAAGCAAAGGGTCTTGCCTCGCACGTATCAGTGTGCGCTGTTGACTACATGCGCTAAGCGTGGTCACGCAGTCAGCACATGCCTGATGTAGCTCCGGACATAGACCGTCCCCTTCCCTTCTCTGTCCCCCCTCTCCCCCCACCCCTACTATCTCTTTTCTGTCTCTGCTTTCTGCGCCCCCCCCCCATAAAGCTCTGATACTGGGTTTTGTCATGGCTCGTGACCTTTCCGTGCAGTAACCAGCACCAGTAACCAGCACCACTTATCACTCCTTTTTTTTTTTTTTTTTAAAAGATTTATTTATTTATTGTGTACACAGTATTCTGCCTGCATGTGTCCCTGCAGGCCAGAAAAGGGCACCAGACCTCATTACAGGTGATTGTGAGCCACCATGTGGTTGCTGGGAATTGAACTCAGGACCTCTGGAAAAGCAGTCAGTTGCTCTTAACCACTGAGCCATCTCTCCAGCCCCCACTTATCACTCTTAACACTATCATCCGAAGGACAGCTACAGTTGATTGCGAGCTGCCTGACAAGGATGCCAGGTATCTAACTCAGGTCCTCTGGAAGAGTAGGCACTCTTAAGCACTGAACCATCTCTCCAGAACCAGGGACACTCTTTTTCAAATTATTGTTATTAATGTAAACATTCATTTTAAAAGCAGCATTGGGAAGGCTGAGAACCACCATTTTAGCCATTTGCAATCCTGCCTTCACCGAAGATGTCACAGGCTCATCAGGGGCTTCTAACCACCACCTGAAAGCGTGAGCCACCAGCACTGAGGCCCAGTGGACAGTGAGTGCTTTTGTGTCTTGTCAGTGCTCGAGTCTAAGTGAGTGGACGTCAGCCCTGGCAGTCCTCTCACAGCGGCCTGGCTTCCTCCTTCGTTACAACCTCGGCTGCCATGTTAACCGGAAATGGGATTCGGCTTTGACAGGTTCCCCTGCTAAAAAATAATTACAAAACTTCTTCCAAGCAGTTTTACTTAAAACTGAGTTTCATTAAAAAACATGGAGTGCTTTTGGTTTTTTCAAGGCATAAAATGTCCAGCAAAGCAAGAAGAAAAATCAGTCCTTTCAGAATATGGGGGTGGGGTGGGGTGGGGAAATGAATTCACCAGATCGAATTGTTTCCTTCCAATCCATACATAAAACTTTTTTTTTAGTTTCACAGGTTGGTAATTGACATATTTTTTAAAGAAAGAATCTCATTACTAATTTCAGAAAACATGATATACTACTACCAAGTGACCCCTTTGCTCACTTAATAGCACCTGCAGCAAACAATTTTTCTTGTGTCTGCATTGTCTCCTGCCACAGCTTTGACGTCGGTTTAAAATTATTTTAAAATCTGTCGCGACCAGGTTTTCCTGATCGGTGCTTGGATTTTACGGAAGCTGGTGTTTTAGCCCTGATAACATGTGCTCTGGTTGCTTCAAGAGGACTAGCAGCACCTGACCAAGCCAGTTCACGTTCTGCGGCTGACACCCTGTGCCGTGTGTGGTTGCTCTCATCTGCTGCCATTGGTCACTCTTCCCGTCTCCCGTCTTACATCTCATCCTGAATCGGGAGCCTGACAGCTGACAGGTAGGGAGCTGAAGCCTTTCCTTCTGCAGCTGACCTCGTTTTTTCAGCATCCCAGTTTTGTTGGGAACCAGATCATCAGTACCCTGGCTAGGTGCCTTTTTCTTTTTCTATTATTTTTAATTTTGTTCATAATTACAGAGTTCTTGCTGACAGATATTTCAAAGAAAACACTTGCTTAGAAAGATTTTTGATTAAAAAAAGAAAAGAAAACTTTTTGATGTCATTTTCAACAGTACTTAAAACTTCACAAAGAATGATACAAGGCCCTGAACTCCAGCCTAGATGGACCAGTACCCATCTTTCTCCAATTATATCACAACCACTCATTTCATACTGTCCCCTCCCTTTCTTACCAAAGATCCCATTTCATCCAGTTAATGGTGTCTGCATTTTTATATTTTGACCTGACTTTCTCCTGTTTCCCACAAATGTCAAATATCTCTCTACTGATAAATTGGACAACATTTTTCTGAAATAAATCATGGACTTCCCTCCAATGACTTGGCATCAAATTCGCTTCAAGGATTATAGCAACTTAGAATGTGCTTTCCTTAACATAGGGGTTCCTCTGCATCCCAGAAATGACTCTATAAATTAAAAAAAAATTAAACCAGCGTCTAGTTGTCCTTCTCCCTATCTAGTCCCCATTGCTCCATAGTTAACTATCAACTATCATGTACCAGTCACTTTTGAGACATTATGTCCCTCTTTGTAACAGTACTGAGCAGTGATTCTCAGGTCAGTGAGACAGACAGAGAAACCAAGGTTCACTCGCTACAGGTGTGAATGTAAACTAGTGCATCACTGGACTGCATTCACTGGAAATCAGCTAAAAAACTAAATAAATCTGCCACGTGACCCAGCTGTATATACCATTCCTTGTCATAGGTAGATGACTCCACAGATACTTGCTCACCAATGTCCACTGCTGCTCTATGCACAACAGCCAGGAAATGGAAAAATCCAAATGTTCTGCAGTAGATGAATGGATAATGAAAATGTGGTATATATACAATGGCATACTATTCAGTTGTAAAGAAAAATGAAATTTGCATGTAAATGTATAGATGTAGAAAAGACTATATTGAGTGAGGTAAGCCAGACCCAAAATGTCAGAAGCCACACATTCTCTCTCATCTGTAGTTCTGAGCTCCAGATCAACAGATGCAAGTATACAACACGGAGTAACAACAGAAACCAGGAGAGTATAAAGGGACCATGTTGGGGAGGGGGTGTGCTTGAAAGGGAAACAAGACACAAGTGATACGAAAGAGGAATAGGAAAAATGGGGAGAGGGCTCTAATTGAGGAGTGGGAGGGAGTCAATACAGAAGAAGAAGAAGAGAGGATGGACAAGTAAGACAAGGAATCATATTATTTTATATTAGCTGAAATTACATTATATGCACATATGAATCTTAAACAATGGAAAACCACTTGGGCTGGCAATGTCCCCCACAAGAGCCATAGACTATCTAACAAGATCCCCAGTACTAGACATGAGAAACCTTTCAAGTTGTTGGTCAGGGTAGTCCAAGTGACTCCTAAAACAATACAGACTATTGCTCTTGTCCTTGGCTACATCACAGAGGTTAAAGATAAGTCCTTATTGCTAAAGACACAAACACTTAACACCCAGGACTCAGATGATTGTAGCTAGATCTAATCTGAAAGCCTCCGTCTCAAAGTCTGTCTTCCATAGTACCCAAAGTACTATCCAAGCAAGGAAAATAACCAATAAGCCCTTCCAGTTGTGATGCCTATGAGCCACAACAATGACCAGCATGGCAAGATAGACCTAAAGGTGCAATAGTCACTTATATGTTAGCAGTAACCAGCAGTGTCTAATTGAACCTAGGGCCCAGTCAGCAGCAGTGAAATCATGCCTGGTACTAGAAACCTAGACAACTAACTGCTCAGATCTAGTGAGGTAATGGATCCTACTATTGCCACTTACTAGACCAGCATAATTCCTAACTACATTATAAAAACTTACCCTTTGTCGTAGTTAGGGTTTCTACTGCTGTAAAGAGACAGCATGACCACGGCAACTCTTACAAAGGAGAACATTTAATGGGGCTGGCTTACAGTTTCAGAGGTTTAGTCCATTATCATGGCAGGAAGCACGGCAGCATGGTACTGGAGAAGGAGCTGAGAGTTCTACATCCGAATTGGCAGGCAGCTGGAAGTGAATCAGACACACTTCCTCCAACAAAGCCACACCTACTCCAACTAGGCCACACCTCCTAATAGTGCCACTCCCTATGGGCCTGTGGGGGCCACTTTCTTTCAAACCACCACATCCTTATACCCACAGGTAAGTGCAGGTCTCACCCCACGTCTAAGAAGCTTCTCTTTGCAACAGGTGGAGACCATCACAGGAAACTACCTCTAGACAGGACACAAAAACTCAGCAGATCAGCAGGAACCTAGCCCCAGGGTGAACACCTACAGCACAGCTCCTCCACTGAAGGATCAGCGAACACCTTGGAAAAGGAAGTGGAAATATTTTAGGGGCCAGATGACCAGGAAGTTGACTGTGAGACTCCTCTGTCTCTTGGAAATGGCTGCCTAAGCAAGTCCTGAACAACGACCATATCCGTGGGCGTGCTCCTGTGGGAAGCGGAAAGTCTCATGGGGCTCCACTTGGCAAGAACCACGGACAACCGACAACTGCTGAGAGAGGGAGGATTAGCCTCTCCCAGGGGTGAGGCCCCTAACGGGTTACCCAGTGCAAAGTGGTCAGCCCTGGAATCGCATGCACATAAACAATAAAAACAGACTAAGCAGGTTTTAGTGTATGTGTGTGTGTGTGTGTGTGTGTGTGTGTGTGTGTGTGTAATAAAAGAAAAAGAGGGCATACATTTGAGAGGGAGTGAGGAGGAAACATGAGAGGAGTTGGAGGGAGGGGATATGGAGGGGTTGAGAGAAGAAAGGGAAGAAAATGATGTCATTATATTTTATTTTTAAAAAGAAGAAACAAGGGTTCAGAGAGTTTAAGGAACTTTCCCAGGCACACAGGACGTGACAGAGCTGGGATTCAGAAGCATGTCTCTCTGTCATGATGACTTCAATCTAAAATTCCTGCCCTGGTGTCTATGCCTGCCTGTCTTACCTGGTTTGTGGGCTACTGCTCCAGCACAGGTGCGGACTCTCGGCAGCTTGCTTGCACTACCAACCGATGCCAAATGGGACTAAATATGCAAGCATCTCCCCATCGCCTGTTTAGCCTTCTCTCTGAGTCCTTGAAGATACTTCCTTTTCTTTCTTTATTATTTTTTTTCAAGAGCTTAATTCTTTTAAGTCTTGGGAGGTTCCTGAAGCTAAGACGACTTTTTCCTGCTTTCTAAACAAAGCTAATTATTGATTTCCAGTGTGGCAGCAAATCAATACACCAGAAAGCAGTTTGTCGGATGAGCCGAAGCATGCAGAGCAATTGCGTTCTTAGAAAAGGAGTGCCAGGGCTTCCTGTGATGCTTGGGGTGACCCTATCTTCCCAGACTCTCCTTTGTTCCGGAGAAGCAAAGGCTGGTCTGGTGACTACTCACAACACATTTCCAGCTTTGCCATTCCCTTGAGGACTAGCTTATTTTCTGCCATTTGAAAGATAACTTCCCCGGGGTGTAATTGCAATTAGAAGAGCAGATTGGAGAGAACATCAAATCGTGCCAAGAAAAAAAAAAAGAAAAAAAAAAAAAACGTGGAGGAAGTGAGCTAGAGCTAGGTACAAGCAGAAAAACATTATTAATTTTCAAAATACACTTTATAGTAACACAAAGCCAACAGCGTATACTTGATTTATTTCTATTTTTGTCATTTGTCTCTTGTCAACCAATTTTATTTATCCCTTCCTAAATTAATCACCAAATCAAGCTGGCGGTTGGCATGTCCACTCCCGCTGCAAAGCATCCCTGCAGACTCCAGCTGACAATTCTGACACGTGCAGACATCCCTTTCTCGACTCTTTAGAGACCATGTCACCATGTCCACAGAACAAAGCACCGCTTCCTCAACCAGCTAACCTTGCTGTTGGGGCCCATCAGCCACTGGGCTCTTTGCTCAGAAGGCATCATTTTTAAGATGTCAGGATTCCTTTAAGGCATTTTAACAAAGAAATTGCTGTTGAATGGTGAAATGAAAAATAATTCTCTAACATAACAAGATTGAGGTCATACTCACTGATCAAATATATTAACACTAGGTTCAATTACAGACTGAGTCATTGCTAATTCTTCAGGCACTACCCTATCTGCCACTACATGCCAGAGTCCCATCCCTTAGTATGGTGTTCCCTTATTTCCTGTGTGTCTAATATTCCTTTTCATTTTTCACTTCATTCTTTCATATTGTTTTTGACACTGGCAAATCATCTTAAGTCTTATTTTGGAACAAAAGAAGATACAAATAAATAAAACATCTGAAAAGAGATCCTGGACCAATGTGGTGGTTCATAGGGGTTGTAATTGTGAAACTGATTGTGTTGGGAAGTACCTAACAGACTAATAAAGCACACCTCCAGATGTGTCTGTGGTGTTTTCAGAGAGGATCAGCTGAAGAGGGAAGATTCATCAAGAATGTGGACAGCACCATCCCGTAAGCTTGTGGGCTGGGTGAAATGAAATGGGGAGAGAAGAGAAGAGTTCATTGCAGGCATTTCCATATCTCTGCTTTCTGGCCACAGTAGTATGCACTGCCCTTGTATACTCACCCTTACCACTATGAGGGCAGATGCCTTTCTTCCTTAGTTTTTTAATATCAGATATTTTGGCCATAGTATCATAAAAATCTGATTAATATAGAAAGTCGGTACCAGAGAAGTGGGATCAATTGCTGTGACTAAAACCGACCACATTGTTCTTAGGCCTTTGGAACTAGTTTGGGGAAGAATGTCAAGGATTTGGAGATGTGTGATAGACATTCTAGAATAACGGGGAGTGGAGGTGTACCGAACAATGATGAAAACTCAGAGACCAGGGTGCTAACAGAAATGATGGTAAGACTGTGCTTAGGGTGTTTCTGGTGGGGCTGAGGGATGTATTGAGAACTGGACAAGATGCCCTTTATGTTACATTCTGGCAAAGAAGCTGTTTGCATTTTATCTATTTCCTTAGATTTTGAATGAAGCTGAACTGACAAGTAATGGACTAATTAATTTAGTGGATGAAATTACAAGCCAGCTTACCATCCAGGCTATGGCACAGTTATTGATGACCGATCTTACTTAGTCGGACTTACGGTGAGAAAGGGGAACAAAAAGCAGAGCACAAGGATTTCTGTTTTAATTTTCTTTTTCTTTATTTTTTGTGTCTTTCACATTGTGCATCTTGATCCTGTTCATTTCCCATCCCTTCATATCCACCCTCTGAGACCCTTGCAACCCCCCCAATATAATAAAATAAAATTTAAAAGGAAAAAAATCTCATCGTGGGAGCTGCAGTGTGACACAGTGAGTCATGCAGCAAACCCTTTTATCCAAGTATCTTTACTTGCAAATGTTCATTGCAAAGAGTCATTGGTCTGGTTTGGGGCCTCTGGTTTCTGCTACACTATCAATGCTGGGCCCTCACTGGAACTCCTCTTGGTAATCCTGTTGTTGCCCTGTGTTGTGGAGATCCTGCAGCTTTGGATCTGCAGGACCAGTCCCTTCACATGCTCCAACAGATCATCGACGGAGTGGGTGTTGAGGTGGGCCAACTCGTAATCCCGGTTCTGGACCTCAGTAGTTGCAGGGTTGGTCAGCCCACCAGCTTTCCCCGTCTTCACCACCAGGGTGAGCTCTCCTGCATTGCCCTGACTATTTCACCCCTCGCAGTGATGAGCAAAGGGCCTGGCTAGTTCTCCTGCTTTCACATCCTCGGGGTTGGTTCTCCCACACCTACACCTTCAGGGCTCTACTGTGTTGCCCAGGCATGGTGTGGGGGCAATTCTCCTGAGTGCTGCAGCTGATAAGGGGCAAGGACAGCTCTCCTGCTCTTGTGACATCAGAGCCAGCTCTCCCACCTGCCTCAGGCATTGAGGGATCGGGGAAAGGACATCTCTCCCCTGCCTATGCTGCCCTATGGCCTCAGATATCAACACAGTCCATGGCTGCATCAGAGTCATGAACCTAGACAGGGGCCCCAGCAGCAGCTCAGGCACAGACGTCAACATGGCCCTGGGTGACCACCCACCTGAACCCACTCCTCATTGATTTCACCTCTTCAGATCTCTCTCTCTCTCTTTCTCTCTCTCTCTCTCTCTCTCTCTCTCTCTCTCTCTCTCTCTCTCTCTCCCCCCTCCTCCGGTAACACACTGTACATTTGCTCAGCATAATAGTGCCCCATCTGCCCGGCACCACAAGGCACCAGACGAGCCTGTGTTTTCTCCTCGAATCTTGGGGTGGGCCTGTGGCGAGGGGGTGGGGGGGTGGGGGGGTGGGGGGGTGGGGGTGGGGTCTCTTGACCCGGCTCAGTCTGCCATGGCGCTGAGCAGGAACATGCTTTCTCCTCGGAGCCAAAGGTGGTTGCAGAAGGATTTTAAAATGTGTAGTTTGACCAAAAAAGGTACAAGATAAAAGCTGTAGCCAAGGAGCATGTATATGAAATAGATTAATGCCATTCAAAACGGGCCAAGTAGTTTGTACTAATACAATCAGAAGATCACTTGAGGGCATCTCAAGAACTGGCCAGACACACCAGTGCAGGCACCAGAGTATACAATTATAAATTCATTCCAAAGGCTTTTGCAGGCCAGGAGGTGGTGGCACACGCCTATAATCCCAGGACTCAGGAGACAGAGGCAGGAGGATCTCAGTGAGTTCAAGGCCAGCCTGGTCTACAAAGTGAGTTCCAGGACAGCAAGAGCTGTTACACAGAGAAGTCCTTTCTCGAAAAGCCAAAAATTGTTGTTTGAGAAAAGAGCTACTGTGACGCCATGCTTTCACTGGGCTACCTAGAGAAGTGTTTTCCCAGTTTGGGTAGCCCAGGCACAGAGGCCACTACAGCCCTGGTCCAGGGAGTTCAGCTAGCACTCAATAGCCCACACTGGCACCATCCACATGGTGTCTGGTTTTTTTTGTTTTGTTTTGTTTTGTTTTGTTTTGTTTTGCAGAAATACAGAACATAAAAATAAGAGGGTGAAAGCTTACACTCAGATTTCAAAAGAAGAGTGTTGGACTTCCTCCAGGAAGATAGAATTATACTCGAGAATAATATGAGTCTATAATGGTGAAACCTGAGATGTATTGAAGACCTCCAGGATATCAGGGTAGCCAGGGACATGGAATATCTGCTGAAGAAAGCCACAAGCAACAAGTGAAGCCATCCAGAAAGAGAAGCCACATGGGAGGCAGTGTCAGCTAAGCCAAGGGGACCGTGACACCCAAGCCCAGTCCCCCCCCCCTTACATTACCACATACCCTGAAACCAGACATGGAGACACAGGAAGTCCAATCCCTTCCTGCTAGCTTGCCACCCTTCCTTCCCCTTTGGAATGGAAATGTTGACTCTGCGCCATTGCACACTGGGTGTAGATAACTGAATTTTTCACTTTTATAGGACTGACAGCTCACAGTTGACTTGCATCTCAGGAAAGACTTTGAACTTGGGTTTTTGAACAGTGTTAGAATTCTTACATCTGGGGGTTTTTGTAGATGAACTAAATCCATGTTTCATTATGAGATGGTCATGATCCTTTGGGGGCCAAGGGCAGACAGTTTTTCACTATATATAAATGATGGGAGGAGAAAGATATCATGAACTTGACATAAACATTACATAATATATACATGTATGAAATTATATCATGTTCCATACATACATACACTTATATGTTTTTATTTGTCAGCTAAATTTAAATTTAAAAATGTTTCATTAATTACCTATAAGATCTGGAACTGGCCACTAAGATCCTGTGTATGGATTGTTCCATCGATAACATTGTAAGACTGGCATAAAATGATCTTTAAGGGTTTTTTTCCCTCCTTATTCATTTTTCAATTTTAATCCTATATGTGTATGTTTGTGGTATGTGTGCCTGTGCATGCATGTTCAGAGGTCAGAGGAGAGGTCTAGATGAGGCATCTTCCTCTACCACTCTCCACCTTACTTTCTGAGACAGCATCTCTCACTGAACCTAGAACTCACCTACGGGCAAGACTGGCTGAACAGTGAGCCCTTATGATTCTCTGCCTCCCGGTGCCAGGACTACAGGCTTACTCTGCCACATCCGGCTTTTTATGTGGATGCTAGAGAGCCGAAGGCTGAGCAGCAAATCCTTTACCCACTAAGCCATTCTATCTCCTCATCTCTACCAAGCAGGGTCCTGGGTATGAATGAGTTCTTATCATTTCATGAGATTGTCAAGGTAGAGTGAGCCATGATGTTACTTTTTTTTTAAACCTCAACTGTCTTTTGTTGTAAAACAATAAGATGGGAATGTATAGGTCCAGCCCTCAACTTCTTGCAGCAGAAGGCATCTATAAGAATGGTAAATGTCAAGCTCCGCATTACAGGCCTATTTGCTGAATTTCGTTGGGGATTTTTAAGAAACAATTCTTAGGGCAGAGCTTATAGCTCCTAAACTTGGCTTTGTTAACTCCTACTTTATATTTTGTGATAAAAATTTCAGCATTTCAGCCGAGTGGTAGTGGCACATGTCTTTAATCCCAGCACTCAGGGAGGCAGAGCCAGGTGGATCTCTGTGAGTTCAAGGCCAGCCTGGTTTACAGAGCGAGATCCAGGATAGGCACCAAAACTACACAGAGAAACCCTGTCTCAAAAAAACAAACAAATAAACAAACAAACAAAAAAAAACAAAATTCAGCATTTCATAAGAACAACATCTGTGGTGTTCTGGAAGTCATTACTGCTTTTCTACTAGATACATTTACTCAGTTCTTATAATGATTTTATTAACCTGTAGCTTTCTGTATTAAATCCAATTAACCTTAGATTATAATATCTGAAAATATGCCATTGTATTTCTTTTCCAGGCAAGATATAAAGAATGTCAACATAGTTGAGATACAGTGAGCAAGGACAGATTAGAAAAAAGAGATTCTCTGCAAGTCCACCTTGGTGAATGGATGAGTTTATTGGGGTTGGGATCAGAAACGTGGAAAACTCAAAGACACTTGGAGACACTTCCAGGCAGCCCCACATGCAACGTGATCAATTCATAAAACGCTGTACAAGTGAGAGCCACACCCCAGCTGAGCCTCTACCGTGACTGTCCTTGGACAGGTCCTCCAGGACCACGTACAGTAGCGGAGGAAGGAGAGACGGCAACACTCTCATATCAGAGTTTTTTAACTCTGCCACCCCCACCCCACCGTGAGGGAATGGTAACAACCTGATTGCCATTACCATAGACCTAGCTATCAGCTGTGCTGTCCTGCTTATTTTATTGCTACAGCCGTGGGCTAAGGGCTTCTGTAGGTCACCCTACAATGCTGCTTCATTATGTTGAGGATCACATAAAGTGCATAGGAAGCAGCTATACAACATTCTGCTTCTCCCTCAGGCTCTCACATCCTTTCTCTACCCAAGTTTCGGGATGTTTCTTGAACCTTAAGGGATGACATAAGGATATAATTATTTTCTTCCATTTAGGATTAAACACTGGGCCTATGCCACAGCATAAGGTAGACACAGCAACTGGCACGTTTTCAGCAATTTAACTGGCTGTTAGGCTAGAAGTCAACACCACCACCACCACCCCATTGTACAGAGAAACTTCCCTCAAGTTACCCAAGACTGATAGCAACCGCAACACATGGAATAATACAAATGTTTAGAAGGAACTTTGACAAGTACATCACATATATTTCACAAAACAATACCAATAGCCTCCCCATCACTTCTCCAGCCACAGGTTTTTGTCCTTGTGTATAGTACTTACGATGTGTTCCTTCTGTAGAACGGGCCTTAAATCAAATCGGAAAGTTGTTGGTTGCACCCACAACAGTTATATCACTATGGCACCAGGGAATTCATCTTGCACACAAATAGTGTGATGTGTGCAGTGCGTAGCAGAGCAGGACCATTCACGACAATTCTCCATGAGCCTCCAAATGCCTTCTAATGGGGAGGAAACTTCCAACTCAGTCCGAGATTGATTTCTCTGTTCTTGAATCCAAAGAAGGTGGTATTGCCAGCAAAAGCAGGACTGTCATGGTTCCCATCCAAGGAGATCTCTTTGGAATCACTTGAATCACCTTATCAATCAGCTCCTCAGTAAACTGGTATTTAGGCTTTAATGTTTCATAGCTTCCTAAGAATAGAATTAAGGTTTTGTTGTTGTTGTTGTTGTTGTTTGTCTCTCCTCACTTCCCCTGGAACACTAGCTCAACACAAACCTTTGTTTAGGAGTTACCTGGACCAGCCTCTTTCCCTGCTTTCTCTTATCACTTTTTTCCCTGCAAGCCAAAACTCCCATCTCATTCTCACTCTTGTCTAATTTTCCTGCCTAATCGGGGGCTAAGATGAAGGATGTTTCTACCACGTCCATTTCATAACGTAATTCCTCTCCTATGTGGGTACCACTTTTGAGCAGTCATCACAAAAAGCTGGGCACATGCACTGCAGCCCCAGCAAGGAGACATGCCACCACATGCTGCATGGAGAAAGGTCAGCTCCCTTGCAGATGATCAATCCACACTCCTCAGAGAGTTGCACTTCTTGTCCCTCACAGCAGGGGCCACACCATTGCTCCACTCACACTCATCTTGAGTTCTGCAGTCCTTGATAAAGCATTAAGTGGTATGCTACTGTTCCTTAGGAGGCATGTAGGAATACCCATTCACCTCAGAGTGGTACCAACCGATGACAAGAAAGGACTCTTTCTTGATGAACCAGTGAGTTTCCTGGACTTACTTCCAGGAGCAAAGGTGACTTAAAGATACCACTGGGAAATCCCGCCTTAGCATGGCTGACTCACAAAGAGCTGTACCACCAAAGAGTCCCAAGCTAGGGTCAACTGCCCATTTCCTATACTCCAGCACTCCACAAGACCGTGCAGCTGGGGCAGAATTAAATGCAGCTGGCCCTGTGAGAAGGATGACAGGAATCCGTAGCATGTGATAACTCTCCTTAGCTAGCCTTCAGTTCTACTGTTTTGTTTATTTCCTTGACTGTGAGCCAAGGTCTCCTGCAGGTTATCATAGCAGCTACGCTTCATTATGGTGATGTGATGGTCACGTCAAGCCCAGAGCAGCTAACTACTCCACATATGTCACTTTAGAATGAGAAGGATTTTGAGCTGGAGGCATATAAACTACACTCATTTTCTGCCTGAAGACATGATGTGAATTTCCCCTTATGAGGGTAGCTTCTCTCTCCTTTCTCTACAGTAAGAAGAAATGTCTCATTGCTACAGATGGCACCTACTCAAATCTGCATAAACAAACATTATTGAAGAAACTCATGTTCCATTAGCTTCCCCCCACATATTTACCTCGCCACTATTTCCTGACTGCAGAGGCCCCAGCCAAACCTTCTGCAGTTGTCTTCACCGTCCACAAATCACAGCTCTTTGGTAAAATGCTGTAGTTTCTCAGTCCTAATGGCTTCTTTGGGTTTTTACTTCCTTTTCTGTGAGACCACATAAGGAATGAAACATTAATACTAAATAAAGTCTGTATACCTTTACACCTATTAATCTGTCTATAGCCAGTTCAATTTCTGTTACCCAATGGCTAAATTTAAAATAATAGAGGAAGTGAAAAAATGCCTCATCTGTACCACCCTCAGCGGTCTTTGGCCATTTTCCTCCAGTTTGCACTTGCTTTCGGGTGCCAGCTTCCTTTAGGGTTCTTGCTGTGTGTCCAAATACACTTAGTTTACATATTTGCGAGGTTGAAAGAGAAAGTTTGGTTCATTTGGTCCTTTGGAAAACTCTCTTAAGATCTGTTCTAACTTAACATATTTTTCCCCCTTCCAACAAAGATAACTACACTTCTAGGCTTGTTCAGAGCTCCTCACTAGTCCTTTGTGCCATGGCATGTTTTAAACTTGTCTTGAAAATGGGGTATAATATTTCTACATTTCGTTTTGTCTTGTTTCATCTGCTATTTTGAGTTTCTGTTCTTTTTCTCAATAAAAGTGAATTAATGCATAAGAAATTCTAAGGTGGGCTAATATGCTGTTGAACTTCTTACTTGGAAAAGATTAGTTCTTGCTTTAGCAGAGGCCATGCTGGCACCCAGATCCTCAGGTAAGTCCCCACCTGTAGAGGGCCAACACTCCTGCAGATTGCCAACACTCCCTCAGAACCCATACAGCCTTCCCTCAACAGCATCCACCCTCCTCATCACCATATCCAGCCCACAATTCCAGTGGAAGTGCCATGCTCCACCTGAGGTCATGCTGTTACCCATGACCCAGGTAAGCCCTGCCAGCCGACTCCCAATGCTTTCTCAGTGCCCACCAGCTATCAGAAACACTGGAAGGCTTATTGTCCCTACACTGCCTCCAGGTTCTCAGTGCTTGCCCAGCCTACAACAAACAGCCTTCCCTTCCTCATCACCGTCTCCCAGGCCCCAACACCAGTGGAGGCACTCAGCTGGACCAGAGGACATTCAGGCTACCAGAACTGCAGGTAGCCCACCTGCCCCAGCACTATCCCCATTCAGTGCCCACACAGCTGACCCCCAATTGCCCCAACTCCCTATCACCATATTCCAGCCTCCAGCTCCTGCAGAGGACCCACAGGTGGACCAGAGGCCACACAAGCTGTCAGAACTCCAACTTCTAACTCAGGTAGAGGCCCTCTACTCAATCACAGGCCACTCCAGCCAGAAGACCAGAGAGGAAACAGAAACCAAAGAAAAAACCCACCCAACAAAGACAAACTCAGAAATAGACACCTAGACCGATAATTAGCCCAAACCCAGAAGCCTAGACACCAGCATAAGAACACAATCAACAACAACCAGGGCAATATGTCACCACCAGAGCCCAGCTATTCTACTATAGCAAGCCCTGAACACTCCAACACAGATGGAACACAAGAAGAGGACCTTAAAACCAGCTTTATAAAGATGATAGAGTTCTTTAAAAAGGAAATGAATAGATGCCTTTAAAAAGTCAAGAAAAAAAAAGTTGAAGAAAATGAATAAAACTGTTCAAGACCTGAAAATGGAAATAGAAACAATGAAGAAAACACAAACTGAGGGAGTCCTGGAAATGGAAAATCCTGGTAAGTGAACAGAAACTACAGATACAAGCATCACCCACCAACAGAATATAAGAGATGGAAGAGAGAATCTCAGGCATTGAAGATATAATAGAAGAAATAGATACATTGGTCAAAGAAAATATTAAATCTAAAAAATTTCTGACACAAAACATCCAGAAAATCTGAGATACTATGAAAAAAAAAAACTAAGAACAATGAGAATAAAAGAAGAAGAACCCCAGCTCAAAGACCCAGAAAATATTTTTAACAAAAATCATAGAAGAAAATTTCCCTAACCTAAAGGAGATACCTATAAAGGTATAAGAAGCTTACAGAATGCCAAATAGATTAGACCAGAAAAGAAAGTCTCCTTGCCACATAATAATGAAAACACTAAACATACAGAACAAAGAAAGAATATTAAAAGGGAAAAGGGCCAAGAAACATATAAAGGCAGACCTATTAAAATTACACCCAACTTCTCAACAGAGACTAAAAGCCAGAAGGGCCTGGACAAATGTCCTGCAGACTCTGAGAAACCACAAATGTCAGCCCAGACTATTCTACCCAGCAAAACTTTCAGTCACCACAGATGGAGAAAACAAGAAATTCCATGATAAAGTCCAATTGAAACAATATCTATCCACAAATTCAGCCCTACAGAAGGTGCTAGAAGGAAAATTCTAACCCAAGGAGGTTAACTACACCCATAAATAAATAATCTCACACAAGCAAACCCAAAAGAAGGGAATCACATGCATACACACACTACCACCACCATCACCACCAACAACAAAATAACAGGAATTAGCATTGATTGATATCTCTCCATATCTATGGACTCAATCTCCCAATTAAAAAGACACAGATTAACAGAATAGGTATGAAAATGGATCTGTCCTTCTGCTGCATACAAAAAACACACCTCAACAGCAAAGATAGATATTACCTCAGAGTAAAGGGTTAGAAAAAGATTTTCCAAGCAAATGGACCTAAGAAACAAGCTGGTATAGCCATTCTAATATCAAACAAAACAAACTTCAAACCAAAATTAATCAAAAGAGACAGGGAAAGACACTTTATACTCATCAAAGGAAAGATCCACCAAGATGATCATTCAAATAGTAACATTTATGCCAAAAATGCAAGGGCACCCATGTTTGTAAAGAAAACACTACTAAAGCTTAAATCATAAATTGACCATCACACATTGATAGTGGGAGACTTCAATACCCCACTCTCATCAATGGACAGATCATCAAAACAAAAACTAAATGGAGAAATGCTGGAGCAGAATACAGAATACAAATGGACTTAACAAATATCTACAAACATTTTACCCAAACACAAAAGAATATCCTTCTTCTCAGTGACTCACAGAACTTTCTCCAAAGTTGACTACATACTCAATCACAAAGCAAGTCTAAACAGATACAAGAAAATTGAAACGACACCCTGTGTCCTATCAGACCACCATGGATTAAAACTGGATTTCAACAACAACAAAAGCAACAGAAAGTTTACAAACTCATGGAAATTGAACAACTCTCTACTGAATGACTGCTAAGTCAAGGCAGAAACAAGAAAGAAATTAAAGACTTACTGGAATTCAATGAAAATCAGTTACAACATATCCAAACTTATGAGACATAATGAAAGCAGTGCTAAGAGGAAAGTTCACAGCACTCAATGCCTACATAAAGAATTTGGAGAGATCTCACACTAGCAATTTAAAAGTGTGTCTGAGAGCTCTAAAACAAAACAAAAAAAGACAAAAAAAAAAGAAGAAGAAGAAGCAGACACACCCAAGAGGAATAGAAAGCAGGAAATAATCAAACTCAGAG
The DNA here is from genome assembly GCF_949786415.1 of Peromyscus eremicus. Lineage (NCBI taxonomy): Eukaryota > Metazoa > Chordata > Mammalia > Rodentia > Cricetidae > Peromyscus > Peromyscus eremicus. The sequence continues at coordinate 39,994,936 of NC_081419.1, forward strand.
CTGAAAACAGTAAAATAGAAACAAAGAGAACAATACAAAGAATAAATGAAATGAAGAATTAATTCTTTGAGGAATCAATAAGATAGACAAACCCTTCTGCAAGCTAACTAAAAGACAGAGAGAACATGCAAATTAACAAAATTAGAAAAGAAAAAACAACAGATACCAAGGAAATTCAAAGAATCATTAGGTTACATTTTAAAAAATTGTACTCCACAAAATTGGAAAATCTAAAAGAAATAGATAATTTTCTCAATAGAGATCACTTACCAAAGTCAAATCAGAATCAGATAAGCAATTTAAGTAGACCTATAACTCCTAAAGAAATAGAAGTCATTAAAAGTCTCCCAACCAAAAAAAAAAAAAAAAAAAAAAAAAAAAAAAAAAAAAAAAAAAAGCCCAGGGCCAGACAACTCTGGTGCAGAATTCTACCAGACTTTCAAAGAAGAGCTAAAACCAATCCTCCTCAAATTATTCCACAAAATAGAAACAGAAAGAATATTGCCAAATTCATTTTACAAGGCCTCAGTCACCCTGATACCCAAACCACACAAAGATTCAACAAAAAGAGAGGATTATAGACCAATTTCCTTCATGAACATAAATGCAAAAATACTCAATAAAATACTTGCAAACAAAATCCAAGAACATATCAAGAAAATCATCCACCATGATCAAGTCGGCTTCATCCCAGAGATGCGGGGATGGTTAAACATATGAAAATCAGTCAAAGTAATCCAATATATAAACAAACTGAAAGAAAAAAAAAACCATGATCATCTTATTAAATGTGGAAAAAGCCTTTGACAAAAATCCAACACCCCTTCATGATGAAAGTATTGGAGAGATTAGAGATACAAGGGACATGCCTAAACATTATAAATGCAATTTACAGCAAGCTGATAGCCAACATCAAATTAAATGGAGAGAAACTCAAAGCAATTCACTAAAGTTAGGAACAAGACAAGGCTGTCCACTCTCTCCATATCCATTCAATACAGTAATTGAAGTTCTAGCTGGAGCAATAAGACAACTGATGGAAAGCAAGGGGATACAAATGGGAAAGGAAGAAGTCAAAGTATTGTTATTTGCAGATTATATGATGATATAAAAAGAGACCCCAAATATTCTACCAAGGAACTCCTATAGCTGATAAACACCTTTAGTGAAGTGGCTGCATACAAGGTTAGTGAAAAAAATTCAGTAGCCCTCCTATATACAAATGACAAGGTGACTGAGAAAGAAATCAGGAAAACAACATCCTTCACAATAAGATACACACACACAAAAATCTTGGAGTAACTCTAACCAAGCAAGTGAAAGACTTGTATAATTATAAACTTTAAGTCTTTGAAGAAAGAAATTGAAGAAAATATCAGAAGATGGAAAGGTCTCCTATGCTCATGAATCAATAGGATTAACATAGTACAAATGCCCATCTTACCAAAAGCAGTCTATAGATTCAACACAATCCCCATCAAAATTCCAACACAATTCTTTACAGACATTCAAAGAACAATGCTCAACTTCATATGGAAAAATAAAAAACCCAGGATAGCTAAAACAATCCTGTACAGTAAAAGAAATTCTGGAAAATGAAATCACCATCCCTGATTTCAAGCTCTACTACAGAGCTGTAGTAATAAAAAATCACATGATATTGACATAAAGACAGACAAGTTGATCAATGGAATCAAATCAAAGACCCAGATATAAATCCACATACCTCTGGACACTTGATTTTTTTTTTAGAAAGAAGCAAGAAATATACAATGCTAGAAAGAAAGCATCTTCAACAAATGGTGCTGGCATAACTGAATGTCTGTGTGTAGAAGACTGCAAATAGACAGATATCTATCACCCTGCACAAAACTCAGGTCCAAGGAGATCAAACGCCCCAACATAAATCTAGATATACTGAACCTTATTCTATTGAAGAAAAAAAACGGGAAATAGCCTTGAACACATTGGAACAGGAGACAATTTCCTGAACAGAACACCAATAGCACAGGCACTTAGATTGACAATTAATAAACGGGACCTCCTAAAATTGAAAAGCTTCTGTAAGGCAAAGGACACCATCAATAGGACAAAATGACAGCCTACAGAATGGGAAAAGATTCCCACCAACTTCACAACTGACAGAGGACTGGTTTTCAAAATATACAAAGAACTCAAGACACTAGATTTCAATAAACCAAATGACCTAATTTGAAAAATGAGATAAAGATCTAAACAGAGAATTTTCAAGAGAGAAATCTCAAATGGCTGAGAAGCACTTAAAGAAATGCTCAGCATCCTTAGACATCAGGGAAATGCAAATCAAAATGACTCTGAGATTCCATCTTACACCTGTCAGAATGTCTAAGCTCAAAAACACAAGTGACAGCTCATGTGGATGGGGATGTGGAGCAAGGGTACACACTTCCATTGCTAGTGGGAATGCAAACTTGTTCAGCCACTAAGGAAATCAATATAGCGGTTCCTCAGAAAATTGGAATCAATCTACCTCAAGACCCAGCTATATCACTCTTGGGCATATACCTAAAGGACATTCCATCCTACCACAAGGACACTTGCTCAACCATGTTCATTGTAGCTTTATTCATAACAGCCAGAAACTGGAAACAACCTAGATGTCCCTCAACTAAAGAATGGATAAAGAAAATGTAAAACATTTACACAGTGGAGTATTACTCAGCTGTTAAAAATAATTACTCAGCTGTTAAAAATAATAACATCTGCCGGGCGGTGGTGGCGCACGCCTTTAATCCCAGCACTCGGGAGGCAGAGCCAGGCAGATCTCTGTGAGTTCGAGGCCAGCCTGGGCTACCAAGTGAGTCCCAGGAAAGGCGCAAAGCTACACAGAGAAACCCTGTCTCGAAAAACCAAAAAATAATAATAATAATAATAATAATAATAATAATAATAATAACATCATGAAATTTGCAGGCAAATGGATGGAGCTAGAAAAGATCCTCCTGAGTGAGGTAGCCCAGACCCAGAAAGACAAACATGGCATGTACTCACTCATAAGTGGACTTTAGCTGTTAAGTAAAGGATAATCATTCTACAATCCACAGACCCAGAGAGGCTAAGTAACAAGGAGGACTCAAGTGGGGGCTGGGGGACATGCATCTCCCTGGGAAGGGGAATAGAAATCATTTTATGGGTAGATTGTGGGAGGGTGGGGACGGGAACAGGAGGGATCAGGCAGGGGTTGGGAGGGAAGAAGGGAGACAGTACTAGGAGAGATGACTGGAATTGGGAGGCATTTGAGGGGTGATGTAGAAACCTAGTACAGTGGAAACTCCCTGGAATCCGTAAGAGTGACCATAGCAAAGTCTCCTAGCAATGGGGGAAATGGAGCCTGAACTGGCCATTTTCTAGGACCGGGCAAGGCTCCTGGCAGTGGGACTGGGACATCAACCCAGACACAAAACCTTCAACTTATAGTTTTTCTGCCTGCAAGATGTGCTGGGGTAATGGTGGTGCAGAACTTGTGGGAATGACCCATCAATGACTGGTCCAACTTGAGGCCTATGCCATGAAAGGGAGTCCACACCTGATACTTCCTGCATAGCCAGGACCTAGAGGCCAGACAGTCCAGAAACCCAGGGTAGAATCAAACATGACTGGCAAAAGAAAAAAAAGTCAATGAGATGATTCCTAATGATATTCTGCTATATTCATAGATCAGAGCCTAGCATAATTGTCATCACAGAAGCTTCATCCAGAAACCAATGGGAGCAGATGCAGAGACCCACAGGTAAACACTGTGTGGAGCCAGGGTAACCTCACAGAAGCAGTAAAGGAAGGATTGTAGGACCCGAAGGGGTAGAGGAAATCTTGGGAACATGGCCCATAGAATCAACTAACCAGGGATCACAGAGTCTCACAGAGACTGAAGCAACAAACACAAACCCTGCATGGGTCTGACCTATATACCTTATGGCAGAGTAGCTTGGTGTTCATGTGGGACTCCCAAAAGTGGGAGTGAGGGCTGTCTCTGACTCTTTTGCCTGTGCTTGGGACCCTTTTCCTCCTACTGGGTTGCCACATCCAGCCTTGATATGAGGGTTTGTGCCTTGTCTTATTGTAACTTGTCATACTGTGTTTGGTGCATATCCCTGAGAGGCCTGCTTTGTTTTCTGTTTTGTTGTTGTTGTTGTTTTTGTTTTGTTTTGTTTTGTTTTTAGGGAAACAGAAGAGGATTGAATCTGGTGAGTGGAAGGAGGGGAAACCATGGTCAAGATGTGACATGTGAGAGAAGAATTAAAAAAATAAAAGATTATAGATTCACAGTAAGAACAAAAATAATGAAAAGAGGTCCAATGTGCCCCATATTTTCACAAACACTTTTCACTATCAACAAAAAAATTTTAGCCACTGGCCCTCTAATGTTTCTAGCACACATCACACTATGCAACTTCCTTCTCAAAGACTTGGATTAAAATCTAGTATCATCACAAAATGTCACAGCACAAAATTCTGTAAAAGCAACTAATAGATATTGGTACAGTTGTACAATAATACGAATTTAGTACATTCCAACATATTGTGTACCTTAAAATAATCATTGTAGCAAATTGTATAATATATGCTTCATGACAATAAACATTAAGGATAAAGACAGGGGAAAAGAGCAATTAATAAACTGGTAAAATTTTGAAGAATTCTGGAACCTAGGTAAACAAACAAACAAGCAGAAGTACAAACTCTAGGGCAGGCTCAGTGATACAAGAATCTGCCACACTGTGGTAACATAGCCTTGTGTTAGAGTTTGTCTACTATACTTTATTCCTAAGACCATCAGTGGCCATGAAGGTAGCATGTATTCCTGTGTTCTAAAGGAGGCTATTAATGATACAGGAGTAATGCGGATATCATTCTGGAAGAATTGTGCCTTTCTGCCCCCTCTTTTATTGCTTGATGGAAGGATAAGAGCTTGCCTCATTTGCTCAACTCATGGCATTCTTAAGACTTGGAAGTCTTCCTGGGGCAGAATTTGCCAAATACTATTTAAAGGCAAAGCAGTAGCCATCAGACTAGCAAGAAGTCAAGACTAGCAATAGGCCAGCTGAAAAGCAGATGCACATTGGAAGAAAGCAGTTTCCTACCAAAGTTAAAATTCAGTCATGCCCTCCTAACACTCTACAGCCTTTTCTACAGGCATGAGAAGCCAACACTAGGATTCACATGGAGTTCCATTAGCCAAGATAATCTTGAAAAAGTGATGACTCACACTTCTCAATTTCAAAACCACAAGTTTCAATATTGGTATGGTACTGACATGAATGCATGTGTCCCTATCAACAGAATAGAATTAAGACAGGAAAAATAAATGTAAACATAGGGTGGTAGTTTGAATGTAATTGGTCCCAATAATCTCATAGGAAGTGACACTATTAGGAGGTTTGGAGTGGTATGGCTTTATTGGAGGAAGTGTGTCACTGTGAGGGTGGGCTTGCTTTGAAGTTTCCTATGCTCAGGATACCACCAGTGTCTCTGTTGACTTCCTGTTGCCTATAAGATATAGGACTCCCAGCTACTACTCCAGCTTCACGTCTGCCTGCATGCCACCATGCTCCCTGCCATGATGACAATGGACTAAATCTCTGAAACTATAAGTGAGCCACCCCAATAAAATTTATAAGAATTTAAATAAGAATTTCTGTGGTCATGGTGTTTCTTCACAGCAATAAAAACTCTAACTAGAACAGAAGTTGGTACCAGGTACTGGGGTATTGCTGTGATAAGCTTGACCATGTTTTTGTTGGAGGAATTTGGTACTTTGGGTTTGGAAATCTATCAAATGCTTTAAGCACTGTTTAATGGGCCATACTAGTAGGAGCATGGAAGACAGTAGTACTAAGAGTTATTTGAACTATTGAGGAGCTTACTCATGATTTTTCAGAGGAGAAGAATTTTAGTATGTTGCCTAGAGATCGTTCTTGTGATATTTTGGTGAAGAAAGTGGTAGCTTTTTGCCCTTGTCTAAAGAGTCTGCCTGAGGCTAAAGTGAAGAGATCTGGATTAATTCTGCTGGCAGAAGAAATCTCAAAACAGCCTAGTATAGACTCTTTTACATGGTTATTGGTGGTAATTCTAATGAAGATATATAATGAAAAGGAGCAAGCTGAGCAAGAAAAAATAATTAAGGAGAAAAAGAGCACCAGAAAGTGGAATGGAACTAAATTCTGTATTCAAGGAGATAAACAGATTAAAAAATGAAATAAAGGGAGTGGTGACCTCAAGGCAGGATCCCACCCAGTTAAGTTTCCAACTTGTAAAAAGGAACTAAAGAAAAGCTCAGGGCCAGGTGTGGTGGGTCGCATCTTTATTCCCAGCACTGGGAAGGCAGAGGCTGGGGGATCTCTGAGTTTGAGGCCAGCCTGTTCTACAGAGCAAGTTTCAAGACAGCCAAGCTTAGGCAGTGAAGGACAAAAATCTGGTGAAGATGTAATTTAACAAGGGGGTCATGTTTCAGTCCAAGTAAGTAGCAGAATTTGGTAACTTCAGCCATGTGGTTCTGACTTTAGAGTTAAGGATAGAAGAAATGGGTTATGAAATTTGCCTCCCCAACTAAATAAAGCTACTGAGGCTAGGCATGTGTCAGGGGCATCCCTGAATGGAAGCCTAGAGAGGCCACTGCATGAAGTTAAAGCATGGATTGCCTTGGAGACCACAAGATGTTGGAGATGCCAGAGTCATGGGATACCTGCCAAGAACAGCTGCTAACAAGGAGTGGAACCAACCTAAGAGAAAGAAACATGTTAGAGTCAACAAACCTGAACAGAGTTGGAGATCTGGAGAGCATTTTGACATCAGATATGGAGATACAGAGTTTGGAATTTGCCCAGCTGGTTTTTGGTCTTGCTTTGGTTTAGTATTTCCTCACTTTGCTCCCTTCCTTACATTTTGGAATAATAACATATATCCTGTGCCATTATATGTTGGAAGCATGTGATCTTTTTTTAATTTGATTTTACAGGGGATGACAGTTAAGAGATTGCATGAATCTTAGAAGAGACTTTGTACTTTAAAACATTGTTGAGACTGTGATAGACTATGGGGACTTTTGAAGTTGGCTATTATGGAATAATCTTTTTGTACATGGTAAAGATATGTTACTCTGATTGGTTGAATAAAAAGCTGAATGGTCAATAGCTAGGCAGGATTTCCAGGCACAGAGGATGCTGGGAAAAATAAGGGTGGAGACACAGAGCAAGCAGCATAGGCATTGAAAAGTAAAGGCAACCATGCCACATAAAAGAATGTAACTTAAAAGATATGGGTTGATTTAAGTTATAAGAGATAGTTAAAAACAAGGCCAAGCTATTGGCCAAGGCTTCATGATTAATAATAAATCTCCATGTTGTGATTTGGGAGCTGGCTGGTGGGACAGAGAAAGACTTGCTACAAATGCCATCCAATGTGGGGTACATATTTCCACATAAGGCCTGAGAAAGCTTAAAAAAAGTTTCCAAACACACAAAAATGGAGCCAAATGTGACTTCCTAGTCTTGTAGTCCCTCATGTGTGCCAGGATCCACCAACATGCCATGAACTAAGCTGCAAGGGTGTTTAAGGCTTGACTCATACAAATAAAAAAGGTTACAGATAAGCAGTAAAGCAGGTTCGGGGGTGGGGGAGGGCCTCTATACAGGTTACAGTGTGTTTAACAATGTGCACAGGCTTTAAAAAAAAGAAAAAGGAGATAGACAGTCATAAAACAAAAAATAGTTTAAAAATCAAAGTATTTAAAGAAAGAAAGTAAAGTACAAAAAAGAAGAAGAAGAAGAAGAAGAAGAAGAAGAAGAAGAAGAAGAAGAAGAAGAAGAAGAAGAAGAAGCCACATAAGGTAAGGATGGGGAATATTATAAACAGGGAGTTTGGACCTATTTTGGTGCTTTGCTAATTTAAATTTTTTGATTACTAATGAGTGAACAATAGCTGCTGAGAGCCATTGGATTATGGAAACTGCTAAATAAACCCCACCTATAAATTTTAAAATGTCAAAACTTCGAAATGAAATTCAAAAATATGTTGCATTGGGGAAGAGGCCATGCCTTTGTTTCCACAGAAAACAAAAGACTGTGGATTCATTCAAGGTTGATAGAGATTAGATTTGATTGGGGGACACCCCCTGAAAATTCTAACTACAGAGATAAAGAATAAACCTTAAAAAAAACCCTACAAGACAGGTAACATATATTTTACCTGCTCAAACATAAAACAAAAATCATCTTTGGCTGGCATGTGTACAATGCACAGTCTATACTTCTGTTAATGTAGCTATGTATGTTACCTTTAAAAGTTTGTGTGCTTTCAGAGCAAGGGGACCAGACACCAATGAAAACTGGTGGTCCAGGTGATCCAGCCTCTCAGAGTGCCTCCGTTGCATTTTCCTCACAGTTCAGCTTCAAGATTGCTGGCTGAGATGGTCCAGCCTCACAGACTACTCCAGCCAGAACTTTAGATAAGCCTTGCATTATCCCATCACATGAGACTGGACAACAGTGAGCTCTCCTAGGACTTGACCATTATCTTAATTTTTCAGGGTTCTTTAAAGATTCCAGCACCCCTGGACAATAGGAAGCAGACTAGTGAACACAATGCCTACATTCCCAAGAGGTGGGGTGGGTGGTTTTTGATCATTTGGTGGGTTATGGGTGTTTGCCATCATTCAAAAGAGTTGGTTACAAATTGTTATTAGCCATGGTCAGAAAAACAAAACAAAACAAAACAAAACACTGAACAAAGGAGATTAGATTCAGGAATCTCTAGTTAGAAACAAACCTAAGCTATCAGTCAAGCTCTCATAAATAATCATAAGTCTCCATGTTGTGATTTGGTAGCTGGCTGGCAGGACAGAGAAAGACTCCCTACATTGGACTAAATGAATTCTGCATTATGATATTGTTACAAATGTATGGGGTCCAGGGAGTGGTATGTGGTAGTTTGAATGTAATTGGTCCCCATAATCTCATAGGAAGTGACACTATTAGGAGGTTTGGAGTGGGTATGGCCTTGTTGGAGGAAGTGTGTCATTGTGGGGGTGGGCTTGCTTTGAGGTTTTCTATGCTCAGGATACCACCAGTGTCTCAGTTGACTTCCTGATGCCTGAATGATGTGGGACTCTCAGCTACTCCTCCAGCATCACGTTTGCCTGCACACCACCATGCTCCCTGCCATGATGATAATGGCTGAACCTCTGACACTGTAAGTAAGCCACTCCATTTAAATGTTTTCCTTTATAAGAGTTTCTGTGGTCATGGTGTTTCTTCACAGCCATAAAAACCTTAACTAAGACACGAGGATTTCCAACTGCTTTTCAACAGGGGTGGCAAGGCCATTCACTGAAGAACAGTCTGTTCTTTTTGTGATGCTGGATCTCCTCTGGCAAAAACAATAAACTTGGACCCTCCACGTCATATGCAAAAGTCAACTCAAAACAGGTGAAAGACATTAATGTAAGAAATGAACCTATGAGATTGCTAGAAAAGGAAAATATAGGAGTAATTTTCCATAAAGAAATCCAAAGAGTATACCAAAATAAATATTCAGTATACGCTTTATAAAGTGAAAAGGAAAACATAGCTTTGGATTTTAGAGCTTAGTAATGGAAATGAATTTTGAACATGACAGAGAAAGCACAAACAACATAGAAATACATGAACTGGATACTGTCAAAGTAACACATATTGTGGACAACACCAAAAAGATGATTCTCAGAATGGGATAAAATAATTGTCAATGTATACCTGATAAGAATCTGGTATACAAAGTTTATAGAGTTTCTAAAGTTTAGCAACAAAAACATAATCAAGTTTAAGATTAGATAATAGGCTTGAAATAGATACTACTCCAAAGAAGATGTTCAAATATCAATAAGGCCATTGGTAACCATTTGGAAAAGGCCAATTAAAATGACAATGAAGCTGGTGTGGAACCGCACATATTCAATCAGTACTCAGGAGGTAGGTGGATCTCTGTGAATTCAGGGCCAGCCTGGTCTACATAGCAAGTTCCAGGCCAGCCTGGTCTACATAGCAAGTTCCAGGCCAGGCAGGGTTACATAGTGAGATCGCAAAACAAAACAGAACACAATGAAATATTTCACAGTCCCTCCAAGTGGCTAGATTTTCTTTTGAATTGGAGAGTAAGTATCAGCAAGAACACACATTGCTGGTGTAAATGCAAACTAGTCCTGCTATTTCTGGGAAATAGTTTGTCATTTCCTTAAAAAATTAAACACTGCCAGGTGGTGGTGGCGCACGCCTTTAATCCCAGCACTCGGGAGGCAGAGGCAGGCGGATCTCTGTGAGTTCAAGGCCAGCCTGGACTACCAAGTGAGTTCCAGGAAAGGCGCAAAGCTACACAGAGAAACCCTGTCTCAAAAAAAAAAAATATTAAACACTGAATTACTATATAATCCTTCGGTGACTTAATCCTGCTTATATATCCAAAGAATTGAAAACATATTCAACCAAAATCATGTACCTAAATGTTTATAACAACACTACTCATGACAGCCAAATGGTAAAAACAATCCAATGTCCACAAACTACTGAGTAAACAAATGTGGTATATCCATACAACAGAATATTACTCAGCCATGAATAGCAATAAAGCACTGATATACCCTATAACAGATATGTAAAGTCACATGTTGTATTCCAGTTATCTGAAATATCCAGGGAGTCAGAAGATGGATTTGCCATTGCTAGCAGCTAAAAGGAGAACGAGGTGTGACTGTTTTGTTTTCCTTTCAGGTGGTGAAACATTTTGGAACTGGACTAAAGTAAAATTTGCACAACATTGTGAATATATGAAATTAGGGGGATAATTTTATAAGATGTGAATTTTATTTCAATTTTATTTTTATGGCATTTCATTTAATTATTAACATTTTGGTTAACTTATAAAATAATGGGCTTATGATGGCCTCTTTGAACATAAATTGTACTTTATAGCTATCTACCTCCTCATTACTACCTTCCTGCTTACATGAGAGAAAAGACATTTGGCTTTCTCTTCCCCCATTACCCATCTCTCTATGATGCACTGGCTCAGGTCCTTTGGGGTGTATATCCAGGCCTAGTACAACAGGACCAAATGATAGATATTTGGATCTGTTTAAAAGGTACCATGCTGATTTCTTGCACTAGTTGACCTTCCACAGCAATGTTTCCTGTTTACAAACAACCTCTACCACTCATTTCTTTCATTGACGACAACCATCTGACCTGGGTGAGATGGAGGCCAATGTAGTTTTAATATGCTTTTCCTTGTTGTCTAGGGATGGTAATCAGGTTTTCACCAGCTCATTTGTACTCCTTTTTAGAACTGTCTATTCATTTATTGTGCTGAGGTATTTACTGTTTTTAGTTTTTCTTTTTAAATAGGTAGAGTCTAGGAATTTATCAGGATCAGATTTACAGTTGGAAAAGCTTTCGCCCACACCGTCTATCTGTCTGTCTGTCACTCAGCTGGTTGGTTGTCTTACTGTGCAGGAGCCTTTTAATTCCATGCGGCCTCATTCTGCAGTTCTTACTGTTATCTCCAGCACTCCTTGAGTTCTTTTCAAAAACTCCGTGCTCAAGCTTGTATCTTCAAGTGTTTTCCCATAACAGTTTCAGAGTTTGAGGCCTTCCTTTACAGTCATCAATTTATTTAGAATTGACCTTTGCACCAAGAAAGAGATAAAGATCTGGTTTTCTGCTGCTGCTCATGGACCCCGGTATCCCAGCAACGTGACCTGAGGAGGCTGCATTTTCTCCAATGTATAGTATTTGTACCCTGGTAAAAATGAATCCAAGTGTCTGCATCTCCTACTTCTACTTCGTTTTTTGGTTTTTGGTTTTTGGTTTTTGGTTTTTGGGTTTTTTTTTGTTTTTCGAGACAGAGTTTCTCTGTGTAGTTTTGGTTCCTGTCCTGGATCTCGCTCCGTAGACCAGGCTGGCCTCGAACTCACAGAGATCCACCTGGCTCTACCTCCCGAGTGCTGGGATTAAAAGCATGTGTGCGCCACCACCACCACCACCGGCTCTCCTACTTCTGTATGTGTCTGTTTTGGTTCCATTGCAGTACTAGTTTTGTTCCCAAGACTTGCTGGTGTAATTTGCAGCCAGGCAGTGTACCGCTTCCCACATCGCTATCCTCAGAATGGCCTTGGCCAGGCCATATGAATTTTAGGATTATTTTTCTATCACTACGGATATTTTCAGTAGAATATTAGTGGAAATTGCATAAACTCTGTAGGTTAATTTTGGTGGGATGGCCATCTCCACAGAATTAACTTTGCCAATCCATTAACATAGGAGACCTTTCTGTCTTCCAGTGGCTTCAATTTCTTTCTTTGGTGTTTTCAAATTTTCATTGTACAGGTCTTTCATTGGTTATGTACTTTTGTTTGTTTGGTTGGTTGGTTTTTGTTTTGTTTTGTTTTGTTTTTTATAGACAGGGCTTTTTTGTGTAGCCTTGGCTGTCCTGAAACTCACTCTGCACAGCAGGCTAGCCTGAAACTCAGAGATCTGCCTGCCTCTGCCTCCAGAGTGCTGGGATTAAAGGTATGTGCTACCACTACCCAGTTCATGGATTATGTGTATTCCTAGGCATTTTATTTTTTACTTAAGGTGCTCTGAGTGTGTTTGTTTTCCTGATTTCTTTCTCAGAATGCTTGTTATTATTATATAGAAAAGCTACTAGTTTTTCTATGTTTATTTTATATCCAGCTACATTGCTGAAAGTGTTTCCCAGATCTAAGAGTTTTCTGGTAACATCCTTAGGGTCTTTTAAGCATATGATCGTGTCAGGGACATTTTGATCTCTACCTTTTTTATTTATATCTCTTTAATTTCCTCCTCTCAATTTTTTGCTCTGAGATTCCAAGTGCTATATATTCATTTGAAGAAGAGGGAGATGGTAGATACTCTTCTCTTATCCCTTATTTTAAAGAAAATAGTTTCCAGTTTTCCCCCATTTAGTCTGTTGTATATAGCTTTTATTATACTGAAACTCGCTCCTATTCCTTCTTTCATCAGGGTCTCTGATCGGGAAGGGATGTTGAATGTTGTCAAAGGCCTTTTCTGCATATGTTGAAATAAGCATGTGATTTTTATACCCAAATAAGACATTCATTGATTTGTGTATATTTAACCATCTTAGCATCCCTGCAATGAAGCCAACTTTGTTTTGATGATGATCTTTCTAATGTGTTATTTAATTCAACATGTAAGGTTTTGGGGTTTTTTGTTTATTTGTTTTGCTTTGTTTTGTTTTTTTTTTTTCGAGACAGGGTTTCTCTGTGTAGCCCTGGCTGTCCTGGAACTCACTTTGTAGACCAGGCTGGCTTCAAACTGTGGATCCACTTGTCTCCGCCTCCAGAGTGCTAGGACTAAAGGTGTGCACCACCATGCCTAGCCATATGTTTTTTATTAAGAAGTTTTGCATCAGTGAAGTTAGTTTATAACATCTCCTGCTTACTCTTGCCTCGAGGTGCTACTGCTTTTGAAGATTCAGTCTGGTTGTGACCCTTCCTGTAGCATGAATCTTAGAGAGTCTTATTAATAAAATCAAACCTGGAGCCAGTTATTGGGGTGAAATGCTGGATGGTCAGAGAGACAGAACAAGCCACAGCTAACCTCACCTGGCCAACTTCTCAGCTGGTCTTGTTTCCTCAGACTGGAAGCCTCTGTGTCCTCATATCCGAATGGCTCTCAGCTGAACTGTGCTGCTAGAAGCCTGAAAGCTTAACTAGCCAAATGCTTCTAGTTTCTGGTCCTCACGCCTTATATACCTTTCTGCTTTCCATTACCACTTCCTGGGATTAAAGGCTCACTTTCTGGGATTAAAGGCATGTGTCACCATGCCTGGCCGTTTCCAATGTGGCCTTGAACTCACAGAGATCCAGAGGGATTTCTACCTCTGGAGTGCTAGGATTAAAGGCATGAGTGCCACCATTTTCTAGCCTTTGTATCTATCTAGTGGCTGTTCTGTCTCTGACCCCAGATAAGTTTATTAGGGTGCACAATATTTTGGGGAACACAATACCACCACACCTTCCTTTTCTGTTTTATGGAGATTTGAGGAACACTGATGTTATTTCTTCTTTAAAGATTTGATAGAACTTGACAGTGGACCCATCTGGCCAGTAATTCCCTTTGTTGGAAGACTATTATCCTTTCAATATCATTGCTCACTATGGAAGTTGTTTATGTCTCCTTGATTTAATTTTGGTAGGTCATATGTGTCTAGGAGTTAACTGTCTTCTAGAGTTTTGATCTTTTTGGAATACAGATTTTTAGTTTTCCTTGATGATCCTCTGAATTCTATTGGTATTAGTTATAATATTCTCCACTTTTATCTCCAATTTTATCAAGACCTTTCTCTCTTCTTCTTTAGTTAGTTTGCTAAGTATTTGTCTATTTTTCTTTTTAAAGAACCAATGACATATTACAATGATTGTTTGCATTGTTCTTTCAGTCTCCATCTCATTAACTTCTACCATGATCCTTCTTCTTTTCATCTTTTGTACTTGATTTTGTCTAGTTCTTAATTACCTAAGATCTTAAACTGCACAATCAGGTTATTTATTTGGAATATGTCTACTTTTGTAATGCAAACATTCATAGATATAAACTTTCTTTTTAGAACTTTTGCTGTATCTCCAAGACTCTGATAAGTTATTATTTTGTCATTTGATTCTAGGTACTTTCTAATTTTCTTTGGTGACCCATTTATTATTTGAGGTTGTTTTGTCTAATTTTTATTATTTGTATAGTTTTTTTCTTGTTATTTATTTCTAGCTTTATTCCATTTTGATCACATAAAATATGAGAAAATGTCTCTTCTTCTCCTTCTCCTTCTCCTCCTCCTCCTCCTCCTCCTCCTCCTCCTTCTTTTTCTTCTTCTTCTTTTGTTAAAACTTGCTTTCTGGTCCCACATGTAACTCTATTTCAAAGAGTTCCATGAGCCTCTGAAGAGACAGTGTATAAAGCAGGTGTTGAACAGAACATTCTGTAGATGTTTTTAAGTTAATTTGCTCTGTGGTAAAGTTTAACTCTGAAGTTTATTTGTTGATAGGGTGTAGGTGATTTATCTACTAATAAGAGTAAGGTATTGAAGCCATTATTATTATATCTATTCATAGACCCATCTGTACCTTTATGTCCAGCAGTTTTTGTTTTATGAAATTAAGTGTAACATTTGGTGCATATGTTTATAATTGCTTTATGTTCTTTTAAAAATATTTTTAGTAATTCCTTGAGAATTTTATGCACTGTATTTTGATCATATTCACTCCTCCCCAACTCCTCCCAGATTCACACCCACCTCCTTACCCACCCAAGTTTGTGTCCCTTTTTTAAAAATCGCATCAAGTCTAATTTGTGCTGTTTGAATATTCTTAGGTATAGCACC
Source organism: Peromyscus eremicus (assembly GCF_949786415.1). Classification (NCBI taxonomy): domain Eukaryota; kingdom Metazoa; phylum Chordata; class Mammalia; order Rodentia; family Cricetidae; genus Peromyscus; species Peromyscus eremicus. The sequence goes on from NC_081419.1 coordinate 40,010,362, forward strand.
ATCCCCTGGAACACAGTCAATTCACCAAGGGTCATACCTTGCTACATGTTCTTGATTGTTATTTTTATTAAATTATAGCAACTTCCTTTATTTCTTCTGACTGATTTTAGATTAACATCTACTTTACTAGAAAAAAGTATGGCTACTATATGTCATATTTGGCTTCCATTTGTTTGGTATATTAATTTAGATCTTTTCCCTCTGTATTAGATATTTGTCTTGTTGCTGTGATAAAATACCCTGACAAAAGAGTCACTGAAAAAGTTTTGGGCTGGAGAGATGGCTCAGTGATTAAGAGCACTGTCTGCTCTTCCAGAGGATCTGGGTTCAATACCCAGCATGCACATGGCAGCTCACAACTCCAGTTCCAGAGGGTCCAATACCCTCACTCAGACTTACATACAGGCAAAAATGCCAATGCTTGTAAAATAAAAAAAAAAAAAGAAAAAAAGAAAGAAAGAAAAAGTTGATTTTGGTTCAGAGTTCTAGGGTACAGTTCATGATGGCAAAGAAGCCATAGCCACAGGAGTCTGGAGCAGTTAGTCATGTTGTATCCAAAGTCAGGAAGCAGAGGAAGGTGAATGCTTATGCTCAGGTAGCTTCTTCCTTTTTATGCTATTGAGGACCCATGCTTGGGGAATGATGCCACTACCCTCTTCAGGGGCTTTCCTATCTCACACGGCATGGCCAGAGTCTAGCCTAAGCTACATTTCATAAATGTTCCTAGAAGCTTGTCTCTTATATCATTAAAATCCTGTCAAGGTGACAATCAACACTAACAATTTCTTGTCAACAAAAAAATACCTGAATGAAGTGTGTTGTTTCTTTTTCTTTGTTTTGTTTTTGTTTTACCCAATAAGCTAGGTTGCTTCTTTCAACTGGAGAATTAAGACCATATACATTTAGAGTTCTTAATGAGAGGAATTTCCTTATTCCCTTAATTTTGTTAGTTATTTTCTTAGTTAATTTGATTGTTTGTTTGAGGGTTATTTTTTTTCTCCCTGACTCATGCTAAGATTTTATTGGCTTACCGACCTGAGTATGATCGATTCTCTCCAAGTTCTCCTTGTTTATCTATTCTTCCTGAGAAACATTCTTTGCTGTGCTCTCATGACTGAAATTACCTTTCTGTTTCTTCTGTGTGTAAGATTTCTTTAACTCCTTCTGTAATACTTACTTTATGGTCATGAGTTTAATTTATTCTTGTGTTAAAATATCTGTATTTCTCCATTGATGTTAAAAGGAAAGGTAATTTTGTAGATGTAATAATCTTGGTCAGCAATTATTTACCTCTAGAACTTGAAACACATCATTTAATGTTATCCTGGCTCTCAGGGTTGCTCATGAGAATTCTATTGTCATTCTAAGCTGTTTGTCTTTGTGACTTTATTGGTGTTTTCTCTTGAAACTTTTAATATTGTGTGTTAGTTTTGTCATTTGGGAAGTTTGACTACAATGTATCATGGGGAAGTCCTTTTCTGGTCATGTCCATTTGGGGTTCTACATGTCTACATTTGAGAAACCTAGTATAATAGATTTTCTCCCCCTATGGTTTTAAATCTCACCTTTCTTCTCCTCTTAGAGTCTAAGATTTGGTGTCATCATTAGCATCACACACCCAGGTCAAGGGATAAAACCACAGAACTCAAACACCATGCCAGCACTTCAGAGTTCTCCATTGAACCAACAGTGAGCTTCATGGCTCTGGTTGACACCACAAGACGTTGGGCCATGGGCTGCCTTCAGGCTTGGGGCTATCAGACATAGTTAGCTTCAGAAGATAGAGTGAACCCCTAGCCACTGAGGCAGGGATACCACTTGACATACCCTGACTGCCAGAGCTGAGCACCCAGCTCCCTAAACTCTTCAGTGTGTTAGCACCAAGTCACATCTTTTCCATGACTGCAGCTATTTTCTCCCCTAGGTCTGTAGCAGTTTGACCCTGGCTTTCCCTGGTGTGTGATTTTTTTCCCTTCCTATCAGTCCCCTAGGGTGACTCAGTCTCAAGTAATAGGTTCCTTCAAGATGCCACCTAACCACAGTCTGACAAGGAGCGACAAAATGAGTCTGTTCACTGCCAACTCATGAAAGTGGAAGAGTCGCTGTCTCACCAAAACGCCGAGCATTCTAGTTTTGTGGGCATATCCTGCTGGTAGGACTGCCAGTCTCTTTCCAGCAGGCTGTTAGCTCACCCTTGGGATGCGGCTTCCGTTTTCTTTCCTGTCACCAGGTAGTGACAGCTCCGTCTGTGTGCTGCTTGCTCTTTTCCTTGAGTTGCCTTCCCACTTCCGCTTAATTTCCGGCTGTTCTCACCCCTTGTTGTGATTGACAGCGCCCTTCCAATCTTCCTGTCACTGCAGTAGAGTCTAGTCTTTATTGTCCTGACTCTGCATTTACTCCACTGGAGAAGCACTCCAGTTTTCTCTCTCACTTACCTCAACTGTACGAGAAACCAAACCAAACCAAGAAGTCGCTCTTTCTTGTCTGTAAAACCAAGTACAAACTCCAGACTTGCTTTGGTCCTCACCATGTTCTATTATCTGGCCCTGTCTCTTTCTGACCTCATCTCCTTCTACATCCCAGACTCATCAGGGGTGCTCCGATAATTGCTTTAGTCTTCTGTGCTTCCATTGACTCCCAAGCCTTGCACGTGAAAAGCTCTTCCCTTTTAATTTCCTTCTTTGCTAAGCTAATGACTACTTTTTCAAGATTCTGCTAAAATTCATCCTTTCTGGAAAGTATTTCCTAGTTCCCACCCCCAATTTTACTCCCTACCATTACCTGGAATACAGACTTCGCATCAGGAGGCTCCCACAACACCCTGTGCACAGTACATTTGTCACACTGCTTTCTAATTATCTCCCCTCCAGAGTCTGAGGTTCTGCAGGACAGAAACTGTGCATTTTGTCTCTATTAATAGCCTCTGGCAGTGGTCCTGGCAGACACCACATGCTTATAAAGGCTTGAATTGTCAAACTGGATCCTAACTCTCTCCGCCTGAGTTTTGCTTGTGTGCTTCCTTGTTCAAGCATTAACCTTCCTGTTTCCTGACCTCAGACCACACTCTAACATCTTCAGTCCCCTTGACAATGTGGGTCATTGGCTACCAAGAATCCCAGGAGGGTGTAGAACCCACATACGATCTCTGCACAGTTTAGTATCTGTTCCTTTTCCTGATGAATCAGGAATATCATTTGCATTCAAGCATGTACAAAGGAAGGATTTATGGGGGCATGAATCAAAAGAGCCAAGTCCAGGTTCCCATGGCACCTTCACTGGGGCAATCCTGGCCAGGCCACCTATGCACCATAGAATATATTTCCCCTTCTATTAAAGGGGGATTAAAAATAAATAACTGCCTTGTCTTTTAATGCAGTCCCTTCAGGATCAAAATGAAATAAAGCAACGTAGACACCTAGACTGTTTTTGAGTGTTTAAATGTTGTAGGTCATAAAGCTTCTCAAATGTGAACTCACATAAGGCTTACTACCTTCCAAGTCATCACTGGTCATTTTTTAGAGGGTAAATAAGGACATAAGAGCATTAATATGGTAAAGACACCTAAATGATAACCTGTATATTCATCTCCTTAAAGTAGCATCACTGAGACTTATTCCTCCAGGAAGGCTCCACTCCCCAAAAGTTCCCCAACCTCCTCAAATGACACCACTAACTGCAGACCAAGTGCCCAAATACCAAATATCCAAGACAATGGGGGACATTTCTCTCTCAAATCACCTCAGCAACTACTATACTACTCCGTGAGAGCAGTAAAAATATCTGAAGTACTAGTGGAAAAAAAACCCAAAAACTTCTACTGCATAATATAAGAGGTGCATAAATAGAAAGATCTTTTCTCCATTAAAGACAAATTTAAATATAGCAAATATATACTTAGCCATCAAATTTATCTATATATTAAAAAGAATTCCAATCACATCCTTATACATTTTGTCTTAGTTTTTTGTTTTATTTTATTAACTTTTTATTCTTCTCCCATATCAAAAAAATAAAATAAACTTAAAAAAGAAAGAAAGAAATAGTATTGTCCTGCAGATTTCCTGTCCCTGTGTGTGACTGAGGCAGTTGTAACAAGGTGGATCATCTGGTTAATCCTGCTGTCCTGGTACCTGATCCTTTTAGGGAAATGGTGTGGTGAGGTGGAGATATGCCAGTAAGGAAAGCCTCATAAACTCCTCCCAAACAAGTTGAGGTCTTTTTTAAAGTCTTAAGGAGATACTCTTTAGCTTGAAGTTATAGGAAGTCTCTAGATAATGGAGTTATCTCCATTTATTATATTAGGGATATGTTACTTTTTACTTTCCCAAAGAGTTGTATTTCTTTAAAATGTATCCTTGCATTGAGGACTTAAGGGTCATTTTAATCTATTCGGTGATCATAAAATATTAGATCTAACCAAGACTGCCACCTTCCCCACCCCAACCCCACCCCCGGCTTCCTGGTGGGTCAGGCCAATGAGAGTCACCAGGTATGATCAGAGGACAAGGAGGGAGACTGGAATCTCCTCCTCATGCAGGTTCCAGTGATGGCTGAATTCCACAGCAGCTCCTCTCTCACAACTCCAGCTCTCTTTAGACTGAGATGCTATTCCTGGATAAGTATGTATCACATGGAATGGAAGGACATTCCCTGATACAGGAGTCATTTGCACACATCTGTGAAACCTGTGTGAACTGCTGCCTGGGTACTTCCACTTCCTACTAGAATGCCTTGCCCTGAGCAGTCCCATGACTAAAACGTACTATTTGAAGAACTCGGTGGGTTAAGAAGAGCAATCGATAGCTAAAAATTTCAGTTGGAAGCCTATTGATTTTCCCCCAGTTTAGAAAGATCACAAGCTGGGTAAGAACGGCAGACAATTCCTCCTGGTGGCTGTTCTGAACACTGACTGCTACGCGTCCCCAAGGGCGCCCGTCTGAAGTCCACCTCTCCTCACTCCTACTGCCGATGTCCTCATAAAGAGCAAGGCAGCCACAGCTCCTGTCAGTCCGGTTTCATAAGACGTCTCCAACAGTTCACGGGAATGTCTAGGGAGACTAGCGTGGCCGTGTGCCGCTATCTGTGTCAGACCTCGTGTGTGTTCTTCTGTTCGAAAACACCGAGGATTCTTGGAAAACGATTAGGATGCAGAGCCACGTTTGCAAAAGGACCCTTTCATTCTCGTCGGGGAAAAACAATCCACTGGATCTCTACTCATTTTTCAAAATGGCTTGTGGTTCCTCCTTATTGGCACCAGCCCACCTCTCCCCTTTGAGTGGCTGAGTGCTCAGAACAGATTCACAGGCACCAGAAGAATGTCACCCATCACTTAAAGAGATACAGTCCTGTGGGCATTTCAGACGGCGAATTCCAGAAAACGTTTTTCAGATGTTTGAGCTTTAATGAAACACAGGATATATATTGCCAGGTAGCACTGATGCTCATTTTTGAGCTCTCCTTATGCTACCATTTATTTGCCCAAAACACCGCCTTATGTTACTCTGCCTTTCTGTTTGCCTACATTTCTGTAGAGCATTCCTAAGACTCCAGACTTTTTAAAGCCCATTTAAAAAATAGCCACTAACAAAAGAAAGATTTCTTTTAAAGCCCCCAGGCAACTGCATTCAGGTAGGAACAAAGAATTTAATTTGAGGCTCAGAAGTAACGAGACTTGTGGGAATTCCAAACATTGTTCAGCACTACACGCTTGAGAATTCTTTCATATCGGTGGTTGCCTCGTATTAAAGTAACAGCTTGAGATATAGGTGATATCTCTAATATCAATTGTTCTTAGAGCCATAGCCCCAGGTATTATTCAGGCAAATGGCTGTTTTTAGGACTGAGCCCCCTGAAAACCTAACTTTTCCAAAGGTGGGTAGCTTTAAGACTCTCTGAATAGCCATAGCAACCTGAAGACTACTGTCTCCCTACCTGTCTAAGATGATTAGAGGACATGATTTGCTTAGCTTCTGACTTACATGGAGTTGATTAGCAATGGCATCAGTGCAACAAAAAACAGAGGAGAAATACCCTCCATCCGTGGAAATGTTAAAGAGCTCAACAACGCTCCAAGTGAAGCTATGGGGTTATGTACAAAGAATATCCTGCCAAGTCACTTGGAATCTCCAAGTAAGAGTGCAGCCTAGCCAGATATGGTGAATGCCTGTACACACCTGTAACCTTGAGAAGGCTGAGGCACTCTTCAAAGAGGTTCAGGACAGCCTGTGTTAACAGTGAATCTGAAGCCAGGCTTAGCTACGTAGAGCCTGTCTTTAAAAAATGAATGCAATCTAAAGAAGCTAATTTCACCTTCCACTTTGAGGGTCTAGAAGAGCGCCTCCCATAAAGAATACCCTCAAAATGAGCGGGGTGGTGGTGGCACATGCCTTTAATCCCAGCACTTGAAGCCCAGAAGGCAGGTGGATCGCTGTGAGTTCCAGGCCAGCCTGGGCTACAGAGTGAGTTCCAAGATAGGCTCCAAAGCTACACAGAGAAACCCTGTCTCAAAAAAAAAAAAAAAAAAAAAAAAAAAGAATGCCCTCAAAATAAATCTAAATTTACTTTACAAGGAAGCTTTCTGTAGTACTATAGTTATGTTTATTTGTGATCACGAAGTCCACCGCTGCCCATATTATTACCTTTCAGCCATTTTCTATTGTAACTAAATATAGCTATTGACTCTATAAAGAATATGTATTGAACTCTAAGCCAGGAGTGGAGGTAAAGATATAAGTAACCAAATATGGCTCCCGATCTCAAGCTTGCTACCTGACTAAGCAAAGCAATCCTAACCAAAGGATAAGGGCTGGGGGAGTAAGTAAATACATGCCCAAGTTCAAAACTGCACAGCATATGTTTGTGGGGAATGGAGGAAGGCCTGAGTGAATGTGTATTGTTGATGTGTGCACAGCCATGTCAAGGACCCTAACGCTTCAGACTCAGGGGTGGCAAAGCCTTTCCTTGGTGAGGCTTAGAGGTATGGCAAAGCCTTTCTCTGGTCCTATACAAGTGTTTACAAATGATTGACCAGTGAGTGCTAAAACTGTCAATCACAGCTTCCTCGGGGACTGCTGGAGACTGCTTCCCTCCAAAGATCCCCTTCCAAGATTAGCTAACCCGCCTCCTTATTCAGCTGCACACAATAAACCCAGTTCCCCAGTGCAGATGTGTGAAATAAAGGTGCTGAGTTTCCAGGTTGCTGCCGCCGCCGCCGGTGCATCTCCATCAAAATGCACATGTCTTACGTCTGTGTGTCTGTCCTTTCTTCACTTTCTCATCACCCCAGTTAGGTCAATCCCTGAAACAAGGCACGTGTTGACTCATGGGAGCTGAAGAAGACAACCACATCAGCAACAGAGATTGAGATGCACCTCTCCATAGAAGACTTCTGTTAGCACAGCTTGTATTTCTCAGAAAAAGCTTAGCTGGTGATACTGTACCCTACCCTCCTACCAGGCCTGTCCAGTTCTCCTCATTCTCATGCTTTCAGGAATACTCAGTTTAGATAAAAACTATGTTGTCTCAAAATAGACTCTGACTCTCTCTCTCTCTCTCTCTCTCTCTCTCTCTCTCTCTCTCTCTCTCTCTCTCTCTCTACTTAGAAGCCAATTTCTTTAAAAATAAAACAAAGACAGAATCAATTGGTCATATTCTAAAATTCAGTTTTCTGGACTCCGTCACCTCCAAAGGCCCACTATGATGCTTACTTCTGGGAGCTGACTTCTCTTGAGAAATGCTGCTACAGTCCTTCAGGGTGTGTTTGTGAGGGTGTTTCCAGAGGAGGTTGATGAAAGAACCAATAGACTAAACATGAAAGATCTGTGGGCAGGTACCAGCCAACCAGCTGGGCACCCAGAGAGAACAGAAACGGTTAGAAAAGGGGCATTTCCTCACTCACAGTTCCAGAAGTGCAGAAGTCCAATGTGAGACCTCTCATGATATAAGGTGGAAGGGTAAGAGGAGGAAGAAGCAAGAGATAGCTGGACTCCCTTCCACATCCCATACTACAAAAACAGCATTAATTGTGGTGAGGACAGAGACTTCATTACTTCTTCATCTCTTAAAAGTCCCATCACTCAGCACCGTTATACTGTGGGGAGGGGGACACACTGAAGCCATAGAAATGACCAATCTTAGAGGAGCTGGTGCTGTAGACTGAGAACCTCCATATTATGGGATATCCCAGGTCATCATACTCCTACCACAAAAGTTGACAACCACAGGTTCTGTGGCAATTTCAGAAGCATCCTTTTAACCCCATTCTTGACACTCAAATCTGGGCTAAGACATATTGCAAGGATTCTTATCTCAGCACCCATGGGTTTACAGAAAGCCCCAGTAGGCTTCATGATATGCTAAAAGGCTCCAGATTATGTCTGAAAAATGGTGCACAGTATGCACTTTTTCGGAAGGTAAGAACCCAAAAGTATCATCAGAGGCTCCAGAACACAAAGAGGTGACCTGATGCTCAGGGACTGATTGAGTGTAAACTCTAGGTGTCCACTGCAGAAATCAGAAATCAGGTTTCTTTCTAGGGTCAGTACATATTTGGATACCAAGTGAAGAAGGCAACAGAATTCTGAAGCCAAGTGCTAAAAAGAATTGACATCATTGGCTGACCATCCTGAATGATTACATTGACCATATTCATTCCTTAAAGCAGCCCTGGAGCTCTCTAGAATGGACAATGTCTTAGGTAGGGTTTCTATCACTGTGAAGAGACATCATGACCGTGGCAGCCTTTACAAAGAAAATATTTAGTTGTGGTGGCTCACTTACAGTTCAGAGGTTCAGTTCATTATCATCATGGAGGGACATGTTACAGGCAGTCACGGTGTTGGAGAGGTAGCTGCTACATGTTGACATGTAGGCCACAGGAAGTAGACTGAGAGACTCATACTGTGAGAAGCTTGAGCAAAAGAGACCTCAAAGCCCACCCCCACAGTGACACACTTCCTTCAACAAGGTCACACATACTTCAAAAAGGCCACACCTCCTAATAGTGCCACTCCCTTTGGGGGCCATTTTCTTCAAACCACCACAGAAAGTATCATCTCCATTTCAGTTTTGATGAATATCAGATGTAATAGTTTCAGATTAGTAATGAAGTAATAAGTAATGAAGTGATTATTTATATTGTTCTATTATTAAATAAAACTCGGGAGTCAGATATTGGGGTAAAAATCTGATAGAGCCAAAGAGCCAGGGAGGAACGATTAGCTGACCCTGCCTCTCCACACGTCCAGATCAAAAAGGCCCTCAAATCTTTCTAAGCCCCTCCCTGTTCCTTCCTGAGTCTATCCTATATGGGTCTGCCAAGAACTCTATGGTTAATTCTGGCCAGCTGAATGTTGACTCTGCCCTCTGACTTAGGGTTTAGCTTTATTGGCAGTCTCAGGAGTGTCAGAGTGCAATCAAAATATCCCACAACAGGGTGCTTACTATTTGTCGAATAGTGCTATACGCACTTCACGTACATGCTCGGTATTCTTCCAGCAAGTCTAGAAAGCAGGTTCTATTACCCCCATGTTACAAACAAAGGAACAGCCTTCGCACAGTCCGCTTCTCTCATCTCCTATCCCCAGTAGTAACAATAGTAACCCTTCACACAGGCACTATTCTAATCATCCTTTTATTGAGGAGGAGCCTAAAGCAGAAAGAGGTACAATAACTTGCCCAAAGTCATTCTATTAGCGAGAGTTAGAACTAGAATCCAGGAATATTCTCTACAGTCTCAAGTTCTGGTTTTGACCTTGCTGGATAAGTCATTTTTTTTTTCCAAGCCTGAGTTTCTGTGGACGCCATGTCTAATCTCGTAGTTTCCCTTCCTTCATCATTTTAAAGCTCCATGCACATGGTAAGCAGGATTCTGGGCACAGTTCCTAAGTCTCTACACAATCCCCCATTACCACCTTGCGCTGCACACGGGTCGCAGCCGGTGACAGTATGCCAGGCCACCTTTAGCTAGTTCCCAGACCACACAAGGTCACACCAGTCACTCAGGGATGCCTGAGCTCACAGCTGCTTTTTATGATCACAGACACAATGGGAGCGGACAGCCCAGATGCTCACAAGGCTGCGCAGTATCACATTACTAACATTGCCTCTGTGCAGTGTTCTGAGACCATTCTGAGCCCGGTTACAAAAATAGTCGTGACTCTCATCTGGGCTGGAACTGTTGGTTTTGTTAGGTGAGATCACTTGAGGAATATAAAATGCATGAGGAAGAGTGGCGGGCAGGAAAAACAGTCGATGGATGCATAGGGTCGAACAGAAGTCACCCGGCAGCGGAGAACTCTCTGACCATTGCGTTTGGCTCTGAGGAATTAATCGGTTCCTCTTCCTTTTCGTTAGTTCCCAATTACAAAGTGTTTAATTGCACCGTGGCCTTTAATCGTGTGCGCGTCTGTAAAAAGCTATGGCTCTTTTTAAAGTCCCTTCCGGTCAGCACGCAGGCACACCCACACCAGGTTTGTGCTCAAAGCACACTGCATTTGTATGCCTCACCATTGATTTCTGCGGAGTTCTTAATATTATGCAAGACTTTTTCCTTCCTTTGCTCACCTCCTGTGACTGTGCTGATTCGACGTTTTATAGACGCATCAATTTTCCTTTAGAAGCTGTGCCGAGAATGTGCGAGTCCTTGGGCCAGTTTCTTATTGAAATCAGATGATGCAGCATTAGCTCTCAGTTCGGTGATCGGCTGCCCCCTAGTGAAACTTTTCAGCTCCGCAGTCAACCTACAAATTCCCTGTGACAATCACTGCAGAGGCTTCCTGACAAAGGGGAAGTGTCCTTCAGAAGAGGATGTCCTTCCATCCTCGGTCTGTTCTCTGCGTGTTTCGGGGGTTCTGTGAAATTTTTCTTGGTAATTCAAGATTGCTTTGTCTTAAAGACATACCCACAAGGTGTGTTCTTTCCTGTTCCAATAAAAATTCCTCTAGGAGTGAAAGCTGCTGTGACCTACGCTAGGGAGCCGCATCTGTTTCCGCTAATTTCACCTGCCTATTGCGTGATGGTTTTCCTCTCCAATGTCTGCGGAAAGCAGCATGCTAAGTGCTACAGGGTCCCTCCTAACTCCACTTTCTGTGGAAGCCGAATGTTTGTCCTTACAGGGGGCTGAAATTTGTAGATGGCGTTTCGCACGTTCCTTACATGGCAAGTCTTAAAATTGCTATTAATATGAAATTATTCGTTTTAGATAAGATTCTAAAACCTTAAGCAAAATGTTGTTCCTATGTTGTTATGGACATGAAATTGATGATAATTAAATACAGTCTCTTTGTTATAAGTTAGTATTTAGCAATGTGATCGCAGTGGTAGATGTATCCATCTTCAGTGAATGTGTCCACGACAACCCTTTCCTCCAGACACTTCAGCAGAAGGCATGCTCAGCCTGAATGATGTCTTCTGAGTTCAGAAGACGACAGGTGGAAACATAACTGACAATTGCTTCACCATCTGGGTGTTGGGACACTCGTCTCCCTCAGTTTCCTGGTATTTAATTTGTATAGAATTCAAGGTTAGAATCAAAGGGTATTCTTATCATGGTTTTTAAAGCTCTCGAGAAGCAAGAGACTCTTAGTTTCAACTACTTGTGTACGTTATTGAGTATCACCCATTTTATAGATAGCTGAGGGCTTTTTTCATGAAACAACACTTACTGTTAGACATTGGGACACTTCTTTCAGAGCCAATGAGATTTGGCTCAGAGAACTCACGTCGCCATCCCTAGAACTCACAGCGTCTTGTTAACCAACAGGCTTCAAACCTTGGCCAGTGGCGACCAAGCCCTGAGCTCTTCTTCCTCAAAGTTGTTCCATATCTTCTTCCCCTCGCAATTCTGGAGGACACCGTGGCTCCCACTTTAAGAGCTACATTGCCACGAGGAAGATTAAAAAGCCAGGAAGCACACACACAGAAAGGTCAGCACGTTGCCTCTGTTCGGGTGTTCTAAATTAAGAGAAACTGCTCGCATTGATCCCCGGCAAGAGTGAATGAGGGCTGTCCCTAGGGAGGTGAACACAGGCCAGGCCTCTCCCCAGAGAGTCTCCCCAAGGTTGTTCCTTCTTCCCAACCATGAATAAGTTATGAAGGTGAAATTTCTCTACTTGCACAGAGACACTGATGGATCAGAAGGAGCCTGGAACTTCAGAGAAGCACTTCTCAGAGCAGGCGGCACTATTAGAAGCAACAAGCCAGCAAGCCCCTCCATTACCGACCCCCATACTGGCTGTGCTGGGGGCTCAGGAGAGCTACTCACTGACAATACCCACAAACTGCCATTCAGTGGGCTGGCGACTTTGTGGATGAGGAAATATAGGTGATTTTTTTTTCATTCAGTCATTAAACTGGGGAATTAATTTGGATTTGGTTTGGCTTGGGTTTTTGTCCGTTGCTTACACTCAGGATGAGTAAGCACTAGGAATCCTTGCTTCTGGAGTGTAAAGATCTTACTAGAATGTATAGTCTGCCTTCTGCTCTATAATTCACTGCAAGGTGATATTAATACTTTTCTATTTTCAGAAAGCCTGGTTTACTCATAAACAGCAGAAGTATGAAGAGAGTTAGATGACGGAGCAGCAACCCTGCCTTGCTCTATGGGGGAGTCACACTCTTCCCTGCCCTGCTGTTAGGCTTGCCCATGTGCTTTGCTGGGACCAAGGGAAGAAAGTCCTTACCCCTTCCTCACCTGGGCCTTAAGAGACATCATGTGTCTCTGATCGCCTCTTGACCTCCCCGATCTTTGCCTCCATAACTAATGAATGACCTAGGAACACAAGTCAGGGAGTCCTATCGCCAATCCACAGTTGTGAACCACATCCAAATAAGCACACAGAATACCAATGCTGAGGCATAAACACGGAGAAATAATGCTTCCTGCTACACACCATTTGGAAGAGGTGTGTCATAGAGTAGCACTGTGGCAGTAGTTCACTGTCACAGAGCCTAGAGTCTTCATTTTATCAGAGTATATCTCCCCCTGTGTCAGGGAACCCTGTTGATGCTCCAGGTCATCAAGGCCATAAATAAATGGGAAGAAATAAAGTTGGTCTCTGACTTATCAGAAGAGGTGTTCAGCCAGATATGGTGATGTTTGGTATACAATCTACAGTTGAGGCCAGCTTGGGCTCTGTAGTAAATTAAACATCTGGCTGGCTCAGATACATAATGACATCTTGGGGGGGGGGGGAAGAAGAGGGAGACAAAAAAGAAAAAGTAGGAAGAGGGGGGAAGGAAGGAAGGTAGGTTAGTAAAGAAGAATGCTTCAGTCTGCGACCAACATCTGCACTGCACACTCCATTCAGAGAATGGACTCTTGCTTAAAGTCTATTTACTAATTTTCTTTCTTTCTTTTTCTTTTTTTCTTTTCTTTTTTTTTTTTTTTTGGCTTTTCAAGACAGGGTTTCTCCATGTAGTTTTGGTGTCTGTCTCTGTAAACCAGGCTGGCCTCAAACTCACAGAGATCCACCTGGCTCTGCCTCCTGAGTGCTGGGATTAAAGGCGTGCGCCACTGCTACTTACTAATTTTCAAACAAGCTTTATCTAATTTTGTAGCTACTTCACACTCAGCAGGGACAGACTACAAGAAGGAAACTTGCTGATGACAAGAAAAAAAGATAACTGTATTAGTAAAGAAGGAGGGGACCCCAAAATGGCAACACAAGTGTGGTAGTTTGGATGTAACTGGCCCCCATAAGCTCATGGGGAGTAGCACTATTAGGAGTGTGGCCCTGTTGAAGAAGGTATAGCCTTGTTGGAGGAAGTGTGTCACTATAGGAGTGAGTTTTGAGATCTCCTATGCTCAAGCTACACCTAGTTCAGTACACTTGCCTATGGGATCAAGATGTAGCTCCTTCTCCACTCTCAGCTCCTTCTCCAGCACCATGTCTACCTGCATGCTGCCATGTCCCACCATGATGGCTACAGACTAAACCTTTGAAACTATAAGCCACCCAAATGAATGTTTTCCTTTACGAGAGTTGTTGTGGTCATGGTGTCTCTTCACAGCAATAGAAACTCTAAGTATGGAGATATTTTATTTGTGCCTTAATAAATAAAGTTTGCCAGGAGATTGGGGGGGTGATAAGGCCAGCCATTTTAATAAGAAGTCAGGGAGCACATGCCCTTAATCCCTTAGGAGGCAGAATCTCTGTGTGTTCAAGGCCACACTAGGGAACAGAGCCAAGCATGGTGACACATGCCTTTAATCCCAGTACCAACCATAGAGACCTGGAGGTCTGTGCAGACAGAAAGTGACAGAGCTGTGTAGGAAGAGGAAGTAAGGTAGCTGGGCTAAGAGAGCCAATGAGAAGGCAGAACAGCAAGGTATATAAAGCCTGGGTAGACAGGAAGTCGTGCGCATTTGGAAGCTGCAGAGGTGAGGTAAGGTTGGCTGGTGGCTTTCCCTATTTCCCCGATCTAAGGCTTTCACCCCTATATTTGGCCCTGTGTTTTTTAGTTTAAAAAGACCATTTTAGAAATTCATCTACAACTAAGACAACAAGAATTCAAAATCTGCCTTGGGAGATGGCTCAGCTGTTAACAGCACTGAATGGTCTTCCAGAGGACTAGGGTTTGATCCCCAGCACCCACATGTTGGTAACTCAAGTCCATATCTCCTGTGGGCCTATTATCTTTCTGTGGCACACCGCCACATCTCCCAAAGTTGTCTTTATGAACTGGGCGTTTCTGAGCACATGATAATTAGTCCATTCACTTAGGCTCTTATAGTCCCAGCTGTCACATCACTGTTTGACTGGATCTATTTTCTCCTTTCTAGTGATACTGTCAGGGACTCCTGGCCCCCAAATTGGATTCACTCTGTGAGATACAAAGCATCTGGTTTGCTTTTGCTGATAGAGAACACCAGTATGTGAGTAGTTGTTACGTTTTTCATCTCAGGTCCCAGAACATTTATTTTGACAACCCCTTATTCTCCTTGCCAAAAAGAAAAGAAGAAAATCCTGAACTGGCAGTTACAGATATCACAATGGTTCAAGGGTTGCACTTATGACTGGTAAACCCAAGGATCAAATTTACAGAATTGGAAGAACCAAGGTGAAAGTATAGCATTACTCTTGATAAAATTGCCGAGATAGTGTCATATCTACTAACAGCAACACTTGTCATTATTACATTCTCAAAACACACTTACAGTTTAAGAGAAATGATGAGCAGTTCTGACCTTTTCCACATGTGGAAAGAAGGAATGTTGGACGTGTGTTTGCTATGAGCCAGCATTGAATTTGTTCCTTAAAACATTTATTTTGTTAAGTCCTCAGTCTCTGAGTCACCTTAGGAGAAAAGAATAATTGTTCCCACTTTACAGATGGCAAGCTTGAAGTGGAAGAAATGAAGTAGTTTGGTTAAAGGTAAATTTTGTAAGTGACTGCAAAAACCCCAACCCAGGTCTTTCTCATCTTCTTTTGTTTTGTTGTTTTGTGACTAGAGATGCCAGAGGGGCTTGATGGCTTATTTGGCAAAAGTCAGAAAGGAGAGCAAGTCACACAATCAGTGGAAGGTATTTATATGAACAAAGTTTTTAAAATAATACATTGTCTAAAAAGGATTAGAATTATTCTTTGTGAATCTAAAGATAAATTGTATGCTGAAGTGTGACTGTGACAGGAAGTGGATAGGTGTGTTCTGAGAGCTAAAATGTTGATAGGTGATGGAAGTCCCCCAAAGGAGGGGGTGGTGTTATGTAATTGAGGAAAACAAGCCCTCCCATCCACCCAGCTGCAGATCTGAAAGTTGAAATGACTGCCTTATGATCAGCACCTTCTCCCCACTCAGAACTCCCCTCCCACCAAAGGGAAAGCAGAGATTGTACCATGATGATGGCCACGAAGGCCTAGAAGGCAGATTTGCAGAGTCCTGGTACCACATCAAAGTATAAGGAACCAAGCCAGGCAGTGGTCGCACATGCCTTTAATCCCAGCACTCGGGGAGGCAGAGGCAGTAGGATCTCTGAGTTTGAGGCCAGCCTGGTCTACAGAGCAAGTCCCAGGACAGCCAGGGCTACACAGAGAAACTCTGTCTTGTAAAACAAAAAGAAAGAAAGAAAGAAGTGTAAGGAACCAGCCAATGTTTATCCCAGGCCCAAATGTTTGACCATAGCTAAAGGGGAACTGATAAGACCATGGGACCCTCACAGTTGGATGGAAGAGAACCATGTATCTAAAGAACAGTGTGATTCCCAGGCTACCTGGGGAGAATCACCAAGAGCTTTACAGAATTGCAGAACACTCACAAGGTTTAAAACATTTTTGTAGCAATACTAAGATTTTGTTTGCATTTTTTCAAACTGTTGATGTTTGCCCTGATAGCATCAAAACTGGTACCCAACACAAATCAAGGCTGGGGCACCAAATTGTGTTGAGCTGCCATTGCATCTTTTGGTACCTAAATCCTCACATTAAAAAAAAAAATCTGTTACATTTGACACATATGATGATACAGTTCAAATTGATAGTTGTATTAGTGCTAATATATATAATATATTATATATACTATATATAAGCATTTTTAGCATTCCACGGGATAATGTGGATGCTGTGGACTTCTTCAGTGTCTCCAGGTGCCAAAGGTGTGTCAAGGAGAAGCAAGAGCATAACTGAGTTGCAAACTAAATTAGCTGCCTTTTTCTCAAGACATCATTTTTATTCCCACGGTAGAATGAAAGACAAATCATAGTCATTCAGATGTGCACCTTAGTGGTATTTTCAACTGTTTTCTCAGAAATGAACCAATTGAACCTGGTATGTCAAAGAATACAGTTGACAGAATTATTGCCTAGGAGTCAATGTGAGCTTTCTTGACAAAAGTAGAATTTTAGAAACCTGGCATTGACCACTGTGAGCCTGACAGCACCCTAGTATGTACAGCTACATAACTCAGCAAACCAATTTTCCAAATGACCAATGATTGAAATCACTCATGAATAAATAATCCAGAAACTCCTGAATAAACAATCCAGCCAAAGTGCAATACAAACCAATGCCTTTTAGCATGGATGCATATTGAAAGTTTTTGCTTGATTTCTGATACCACTTGGCTATTAACCTCTAAGAAACTAACACTTGTTGAGTTTTGGCACAATTTAGAAAAGAAAGGGATGGCTGTCTGAAATGGATATTAAATGGTACTCTGAGTTTTTCCGAACTGTATGTCAGTGTGAGGCCAGATTGCTTCCGTGTGCTTCTGTATCAGAGCAGTCTGTAACAATAGATCAAATATAGAAACAGATGTGAAAATCCAGCCACTTTTACTAAGCCAGCTGTTTAGAGATTTGCAGAATTTCTTCTTTAATGAAAGCTGCTTTTACCATTTGATTTTTTTTACTTTCCAAAGTAATTATTTTCAAAAGCAGCACATTACTGATATAACATTTAACAGTTTTTGTGTAAAGTAATGATTCCACATTCTCTTCTAACTTCCAACGTGATTAATATTGATAGATACCACACACAAATAAATTGGGAGTTTAAAATAGTTTTACAATATAAATAGCTTCTAAGACCAAAAATGAAAATTGAAACTTGCTGGTCTAGACTGATGACCTGAGATAAACTGGTATTACATCGGATACCAAGGTGAAGAGGGCTGTGTCCTAGAGCCAGACAGACCATGTGTCATAGGGGTACTAACAAGTGCCTTTCTTTAGGATCAAGTGCCTTCCCAGTGCCTAGAACTGTATAAGCATGCACAGCCATCAAGACTGATAACAGAAAGATAATTTTGGTAAAAGGGATAAGGTGACGCACGCCTTTAATCCCAGCACTCAGGAGGCAGAGACAGGTGGATCTTTATGAGTTTGAGGCCAGCCTGGTCTACAAAGTGAGTTCTAGGACGCCAGTGCTACACAGTGAAACCCTGTCTTGAAAAATCCAATTCAATCCAATCAATCCATCAGTCAGTCAGTCAATCAATCAATAATAAAAATGAAATGACTGGAAAGCCTACTTAAACTTTACTTGAATTATTATTATTGTTATTATTATTAGTCAGTTGATAGAGTGGGAATTTAAGAGAGACATTTCTATTCAACTATCGAGAAACAAAGATAGATTATTTGGGGACTTCACTTTCTAGTTCTAACACACCATGTGCACCATGCACCACTCAAGCAGCGACTAATTAATAGCGGCATACAGGTAAGATATGGCTTCCAGCCCGGGGAAGCTTAGGGCTCTGAGTACTCAAAGCCCTTCACCAAGTTCTCAGGATTCTGTGTGTTCTCAAAACCGATTGAAGTCGGTAATACAAGTATGATTACTCCCGGAGAGAGACGGGAAAGTGGGCCACAGAAGGCAGGGGGGCAGCCGAGGGGATAGCTGTGGCAGGAGATCCACCAAAGTCCTCACTAATTAAACAGGAAACGTGTGATCAGCTGGGGACTGCAGTCTGAAATAACTTCATTCCTCACACTTGAGCTGAACAAATGTTCGCTCCATGCCTATGAAGAACAGGGAGGAAATTACAATGACTCACGGGGAGTCCCAGCTCAGGTCCCGTGAAGAGTATGCTGGTAAAAGTAGACCAATAGTGGGAGGGATGGCTCAGTGGTTAAGAATGTGCACTGCTCTTACAGAAGACCCAAGTTCAGTTCCCAACATTCACATCTGGCATCTCACAATTGCGTGTAACTCCCACACCAGGAGATATGACACCCTCTTCTGGGTTTCTCAGGCACCCACATTCGCATACACGCACACACAATTTTTTAAAATGTAAGTAAATCTTTGGGGGAGAGTGGAATCACTTACTGGAGGAACTTAGGGCGAAGAAGAATTCATTCTGATTTTACTGGTTCCTCTGAAGAGCTCTCCAATCCTGGCTTCCAGCCCTCAATTCTGGGCCAAGTAGAAGCACAGACTCTGCTCAGTGACCATCTTCCCAGTGGCTGGCCTCTCAGTTGGTTCTAAGCCTCACACACCATTTTAGCAGAATTAGCAGAACACAAATCTTTCTACTCTGTGCCCTTCAGGGGTCCTCCACAGAACTTCACTGCACCCCTTTATTCACGGCCCACGAGGACCTTGTATCCAGAGTAATTGGTGCAAGTAGTTGCTTTTCTTTATATTCTCATGAGAACAAGGGGCTGATGTATTTTGTACAGCGAAATAACTGTTCAACCAAATTGCTCCAGCAGTGAGCCTGCGTTTTAGGACCTTGGGCTTTGTGACCTTGGCTGCATTCCTTTCCTAGAAGTTACAGCTTCTCAAGTCCATCTCCCTGTTCTTACCAGAGGTGACCAGCTGCTTTGTGTGATGACAATGTGGCTGCTTGTTCCACTGAAGGCTGCTACCTGTTTTCCCAAGTGCAATTAATTTTAAGGCTATATATAGTGTTACATATGACTGATGGCATAAGTTTTGTGTTTGGATCTTAGACACAGGAAATAAATCACAAAATTTCCTTTTGTTCTCTAAGGTAAAATTGGTGTTAGCAACTTCAGTCTCGTGTGTGTGTGTGTGTGTGTGTGTGTGTGTGTGTGTGTGTGTTATATTAATATGTTGACTTTATGTACCACATCCATAGCACTCCCATAAAAGAAAACATATATTAGTAATATAGTGAATCAAAGTACATTGCTCATGGCCAATAGTATACACAGACTGCACTGTATATAACTGAACAGATAAATGAATATCACATCTTTTAAATTTTGACTTTAAATTAATACTTGATTTCTCAAAGGTATGAACTATGATTTAATGGATAGAAAGAAAAAAAAACTTCTAAGAATGGTGCCTGTGCTGATTGGTTGTTGGTTGTTGTTTTCTGCCAATTTGACGCAAGCTATGGTCATCTGGGAAGAGGGAACTTCAACTGAGAAAAGACCTCCTTCAATTAGACTGTTGGCATGTCTGTGGGGTGTTTTCTTTGTTAATGGTTAACGTAGGAGGGCCCAGCCCACTGTGGGTGGTAACAATCCTGGGCAAATGGTCCTGTATTTTGTAAGAAAGAAAGCTGAGCAAGCTACTGAGAGCAAGTCATTAAGCAGCATTCCTTTGTAGCCTCTACTTCGGTTCCTGCCTTCAGGTTCCTACTCTAGCTTTCTTTGATGATGGACTGTGATTGGGATATATAAGCTAAATAAAGCCTTTCTTCCCCAAGTTGCTTTTGGTTGTGCTGTTTATCTCAGTAATGGAAAGTAACTAAGACAGAAATTGGTACCAGAATCCCAGGGTAGTAACTCAAGGCAGAAACCTGGAGGTGGGAAGGGAAGCAGAGGTCATAGAGGAGTGCTGTTTACCGGCTTGCTCCTCATGGCTTCCCCAGCCTGCTTTCTTATACCACACAGGACCACTTGTCTAGGAGCAGAACTACCCACAGTGGACTGGGTCTTGCCACATTCCCATAAAGACTCATAAATACTTGCTTTTATTTTTTGTTTTATTAAGCTGTCTTGGTGGGTATGAAGTAATAGCTCACAGTGTTTTTGTTTCTCCTTAATAACTAATAACATTAAGAATTTTTCATCTGATGAAAAGACAGAAGAAAATACAAAAGATGACATATATAGGGCTGGAATAAACAAGTACAGGATGGGTTTTTCACTGAGATTGAGAATACAGATTGAGGGGTAGGTTTGAGACAGGTCTAGAATTCAGTTTTAGACCTGCTGAGTCGGAAGTAGATGTTAGGTAGCAACTATACCTAACATATCTGATGTTTGGACAAAAATTGAGGCTAGAGATACAGATTTGTGAGTTGTGTCCAAGGGGAGGGGGATAATTGAAGCCCAGGATGTGGATGAGGTCTCATGGGAAAAGACATGAGAATATTATCAGGGAAGGCCAAAGCTGAACCTTCAGAGAGGAAGTATTCAGTGGGAAAATAGAAAAGCATGACCCTGGAAAAGAGTACTTGGAAAGATGAGTGAAGCTGGGTGGGTTCACAGAAGATGAAAGAATAAAGTGTTAGTCAGGGGCCAGGGCTCAGCAGTGTGGATGCTGATGACACTCCAAGTCAAACAAAAGTCAAACTGTGTCCATGGACTTCTGACACTTGGGTACCAATAACCTGTTCCTGGCAACATTCACAGGTTGAGAAACCAGCAGAAGGTAAATCTAGGAGGATTGCAAGAATCACAGCAGCACCTTCCAGAGCTCACCAAACCAGCCGGTCAGGGAATGTTCTGAGATTTCCTGTCAGTAGCTCACTGTGAGCCCAGCCCAGTCCCAGCTGTCTGGAAGCCTGGTAGAAAATTCCACACCCAGACTCATCTCCTAGAATGGAAAACTGTCTGTTTCCTGTCCAGGGAAACAAGTCCTTTTATTTTATCAGAATATGAAGTGAATAGAGCCTATTATTTCATCTAAGTAGA
The DNA here is from genome assembly GCF_949786415.1 of Peromyscus eremicus. NCBI lineage: Eukaryota > Metazoa > Chordata > Mammalia > Rodentia > Cricetidae > Peromyscus > Peromyscus eremicus. Next base: position 40,031,699 of record NC_081419.1, read on the forward strand.
AGCTGTCTAGAAAGAGAATGAGTTACCTAGACTGGAGAAGAATTTGGTCAAGTGTGAGTCACCTCTATTTACACAACAGAACGTTTATTGAACCCCAGAGAATTATCTATTAAGAGATAAGGATGCACAATTTAAAAGACCATGGTTTTTCTTGAGGCTTGATCATCCAGAGAGGAAGAAGAAGACGCAGCCGGGTGGTTACAGTGTAGAATGTGAACCTCAGACACGAACACAAGCATTAGCTAACTAAATCAGACTAGAGCCTTTTGGGGCGTCCTGAGAAGATATCCATGGGTGCACTGTAAACAGTGAGTAGAGTAGGGTGGAGTAGAAAGCACACGAGAAAGCAAGACTTGTTCAGGGCTCATGGGCACAGGGCAGCATGGCACACTGGCACAGTGGAATCTGACACAGTGTGTCGGAAGCACAAGATGAGTCAAGAAAGGCAAGCGCAGCCTAGCATGAAAAACGTGGCACACCAGTGTGCTAGGCATATTTTTCTCCTCAAGTCATTGAAAAATTATACAAGTGGCTTGCTCAACCTTGACCCTGTAACTGTGTGCACCCAAGACAGCTCAGCCACGCATGCATATGCTCCGGGTTACCAACCTGAGGATTCTTGACACATCTAAAGCGTTATCTTCTAATTTGTTCAATTGGGAATAGAAATGGGAACAACTGGAAGTTGTTATCCACTACCAGAATTGCCCCCAATTTTCAGTTTAGAGCAGCATTTCACTCAGTGATGCCTTGGGGTTTAGGAGAACAAACCATTTACATTCGATGCTCTTAAATCTATCCATTTTTGACTTATAAAAGTACAGCCTTGGGGTGGGGATGTAGCCTAGTGGTAGAGCATATCTCCCCTAGTATGTTCAGGAACCCTAGAATATACAGTCCCTAGCAGGGAAAGGGGAACACCCACCATACTATCACATATAAAATCATTGAATTCTGCCAGCTTCTCTATGAGCTAATTACCCCCATTTTTTTTTTTTTTTTTGGTAAAGAATTAAAAGCTTAGAAGAAGAAAATTCTTACCCAAGCTTACCTGTAGGAAGTGGCTCAATGAAGGCAGGAAGATTTGGGGGCATTTGAAATCCTACTTCTTTCACAAAGCCTGTTTATTTATTTACTTACGTATTTGATGTTGGTAAAAAATTTATATAGTACTTAGTTGTTTAACATGATCTTAAATGATATTGTTGAGGGAGAGGAAAAGGGAAGTTCTTCTAGATTTCCAAGAAAATATCAGGAAAAAAATATGGTCAGCATTATCCATTTGCTTTCTGGGAGCTCTGCATTAACAGTGCTCTCCTACCAGTGTGATCTTGGATTTTTCATACCAAGAACATTGAGATTTCAATTAGAAGACATCCTTTAATCCAAAGAGCCACATATTCTTACCACTCTCTAAATAGCTGACTTCTCTGGCAAGCAGGCTGATTCATCTCTCAATGGAGAACAAGGAATGTTTAGATGGCTAGATGGCTGTAGAGGCTCTTAGAACTGCTGGCCTCGTATACTGGAAAAATAAGATAAGGAGTGACATCTGAAGCCTCCTTTTGAGTAAGGATTCCGTGCAAAGACTCTAGGGTCAGATTCCCAAGTTTAACATCTCAGCCTGCTATTGCTTACTGTATTGCTATTGCTTACAGTACCTCTCTGGCTCCTAGTTTCATTAGCTATAGATAAAAGTGTATAAAATATTCTACTTCAACCTTACCCAAGAATCAGTCCCAAGTGGCCCTAAGACCAGAACCTCAAGCATCACCTACCTGACCCAGAACCATCCAACTCAGGTTAACAATTAATAGAGACCCTCAGCACAGGTGGACTAGAAGAAACTCATCTCAAAAGCCACAAGGATTTGGAGCAAGGTCTTCATGTCCTGGAAGATGCCAATCCAGACCAGCATAACCAGAAAAACCAGTTGTCAAAATAGAAGATAAAAGAAGGCTCCGTGAAAAAAAAAAAAAAGCAACCTAAAAGAAGGTATGGCCACCAAGCCCTGAGAAGACACTGGTATTGTTGGTTGTTTTTTGCTCCTTAACTCTCTGGACTCTACTCTTTGGGGGGCCTGCCATGCAGCTCCCAAATCAATCACACACCAAGGCTAATTCTTAATTATAAATGCCTGGCCTTAGCTTGGCTTGTTTCTTGCCAGCTTTCCTTAACTTTAAATTATCACATCTACCTTTTGCCTTTGGGGCTTTTTCCTTTTTTGTACTTCTATATATCTTCCTTTTATTGTTACTCTGTGATTGGCTGAATGGCTATGTGTCTGGCTCCTAGCATCCTTCTCTCCTTATTCTCTTGCTCTTTCTTCTTTTTCTCCCAGATTCCTCCTTCTATTTATTCTCTCTGCCTGCCAGCCCTGCCTATCTTTTCTCCTGCCTTGCAATTGGCCATTCAGCTCTTTATTAGACCATCGGTGTTTTAGACAGACACAGTAACACAGCTTCACAGAGTTAAACAAATGCAACATAAACAAAAGTAACACACCTTAAATTATATTCTACAATACAGTGGAAGAAATATATGAGTGAAAAGAATAAGAAGCACACAAGAGGACCCTCACTCTTCTGTTTTGAAAGTGTCCATTATAAAAGTTGCCCACCAGTGTCTTGGGCCTGCCTTGTTTTGTGACCTATTCCTTCCTTCTTGATGCTATCAATTCATTTTCATTGTTCTGTATATTTAGTTTTAACTACAATAAGGTATGGGGTTTTTATGTGGGGGAGGGGTCTTGTCTATTTGGTGTTCTGTATGCCTCTAGGACGTGAATGGGCATATCTTACCCTAGATTTGGGAAATTTTCTTCTATAATTTTATTTAAAAATATTTTCTCAGCCTTTAATATGGAATTATTTTCTTTCATCTATACACATAATTCAAAGGTTTGGCTTTTTTTCTAAAGATCTAATACATTCTGTTCATGTGTTTTTAATTTTCTTTCATTACCTGAACAATCGCATTTCTCTACGTTGTCTTTCAGTCCTGATAGTCTGTCTCCCACACAAACCATTTCACTGATGAGACTTTCTGCAGATTATTTTTTAACTTAGTTTTTTTTATTCCCAGCTCTATTTCCATTTGAGATTTCTTCCGTGTTTCTATCTTTTTACTAACATCTGTTGTCTACACCAAATTGTCTTCCTTTTTCACTGAGCTGTTAGTGTTTCCTTTTAATCCATTGAGGAGTTTATTCTGCTCTTCTTTAAATTCATTCAGGTATTTATTTGTATCCTGTTTTTAGTTCTTTGAACCACTTATAATTATTCTTTAACATTTCTTGCCTATAATTTTGTCTAAGGTGTTCTCTTTGGGGGCCATTACTGTGGATTTGGTAATCTGGAACACTGTCTTGGTTTTTCATATTGCCTGCCTTTTGAGACTTGCTCAGCTCTCATTTTTGTGCCTTTGAGTATCAGTTTCCACCTGTGTTGAGTGAGCATTTGGATCTCTGCTAGCTGCTAACCTAGTTTGAGATCCACTAGGTGATGCCTGAAGTTCAGTGTTGGGGCCACTCAAGAATGATTCTTGGATAGGGGAGCTGAGATGGTTCCAGATCAGCTAAAGGAAGGAATGACCTCTGACCTCACCAACTAGTGATCTGCAAAAGTTGGCAGAGAAAGATCTCCAAAGTTGGCAGGGCTGAGACCTCTGACCTGACAAGAAGGCACATATTGTGTTCCAAGTGGCTACAGACAAGCTGGGAGTTGGAAATGGGTGCTGGCCTCTGACTTGAGGAAGATGCAGAAACACTGTGTGGGAATCTAAGACGGTAGGAGGTTATGAGAGTGTAACTCTGACCCAGGGAGCCCTGTGTAAATGAACTCCAGACAGGTCCTAAGATGCTGGCAACTAGAGCGGAGAGGACAGGAAATGTGGTTTCTGACTTGGGAGCAAAGCTCCACTTAGGCTCTAAGACAGTGAGGTTAAGCATAAGACTGGAAGATGTGGCCTCTAATCTAGAGAGTAAGCCCAAAATAACATACTTTTAACAATGAAAAGTGACACTAAAAATAAGTAAGATGCATAACATTTTCTGCATACTTACTATTTTTTCTCAACTTTTATTGATTCTCTGTGGATTTCACATCATGCATCTTGATCCCATTCATCTCCCTGTCCCCTTACATTCCCTGGGCCCTTGCAACCCTCCTTCCCCCACAAAAAAAAAACAGAATTAAAAAAAAAGAAAGAAAAAGAAGAATCTCATTATGTAAGTTGTAGTGTGGCCCATGGAGTCACACAGTTTATCCTTTAGTCCATTCATCTTTACTTGCGAGTGTTTGTTGCTATGAGTCATTGGTCTGGCTCAAGACTGCTGGCTTCTGCTACGCCATCAATAATGGGGCTCTGTCTGGGGCTCCTCTTGGATATTCTGTTGTTGTCCTGTGTCATGAGATCCTGCTATTTTGGATGTGTAGGTCCATCCCCTTCACATGATCACACAGTTCATAGACGCGGTGGATGTTGGGGTGGGCTAACTCCCAGCCCTGATTCTGGTCCACCCACCAGCTTTCCTTTGTTGTCACTACCCGGGGCAGCTCTCCAGCACTGTCTTGGCTGGCTCGCCCAATACTCCTGCAGCAAGGTTGAAGCCAGTTCTCCTGTTCTCATGTCCCCAGATCTGGCCCACTCACATTCACACCACCAGGGCCAGTTCTACTGTTTTGCCCAGGTAAGGTGCAGGGCTCTTTCTGCCAACTGCTGCAGGGGATATAAAAGGCGGGGATGGGTGGGTGGGGGTGGGTGGTGGGAGGGTAGAGGGTAGGGTGTAGGGGAATGGTATCATCTCTCCAGTTCTCACACCATCAGGGCTGGCTCATCTGTGTGTCCCCACTGCCCACTCCATACACAGAAGGATCAGCTCTAATGTGCTACATTAGACAGGGTGCAAAGCCTGCTCTCCTGTGTGCAGGAGCAGGTAACGGGGAGGGCTAGTTCTCCCACTTTCAGGATCCTGGGATCTCTCTCACCTGCTGCAGGTGGCAATGGGCGAGCAGAGGAGGGCATCTTTCCCTTACCCATGCCACCGCATGGCAGATGAGGGGCCCTGCTCTCACGTGCTTAGAGTTGGTTCACCTGCATCCCCGACAATAGGTTTAGCTTTACTGCCCTCGTGAGTTACACGCAGGTGATGGGGGTAGAATGAGGGGTGGACTATCTTTCCCGAGTGTGAGGAGCTGGAGTGGGGAGGGTGGTGGAGGGGAGAGGGGAGCTCTCCCCTGAGAGGTGGGACTAGCTCTCCTGCTACAGTGTCCAGCAAGGAGCAAGGCCATCTACCCCAGGGCCAGTGCAGCCCTTCAGATTTCCACATGTGTGGTTCCTATGACACCAGCCATGGACATCATCACAAACTCCAGCTACAGGAGGACCAGGAACCCAGACATGCCCTCAGCAGCAGCTTGGGCCCACAAGTCACCATGGCCGCAATGGCAGCACAGGCCACCCAGATCAGTATAGCCCTAGTGGCAGCATGGCCCTCGGACACCAACATGGTCGCAAATGACTAACCAGACTCTGGACATCCATAGAGCTCTCAGTGGTAATAGGAACATACCTACAATTTTTAAAATTTCTTGGTGGGCCTCTGAGATGATTCTTCTCAAAAACTATTTCATAAATACATGTTAGTCCACATTAAAGACTAATAATTTTTAACTTCTTTATTTTCTTAGCATTAAACTAAGAACTATTATAAGCAGACTAATCACGTAGGGGCATGTTTATATAGTGTAGTTACTTTCTTAGCTATAATTAGCTCAATGTCTTTGCAAGTTGTGTCTTGCAGATCTTGGCACATCTGGCTGATCCAAGTTATCAGCAGGGATGTCAGCATGGAAAACTTTTCTTGATGTCATTCAATCACAGGAAAGGAGTTAGGTAAGGTTATATTTTGTTCCTTCATTATTCCTGCCTCGAAACACTTTGTGCTAACTCAGAGCATGATAAATAATAATACCATGAAAACTGTGCTACCTGTGTGATATCTGGAAGAAGGGAAGGGAGAGAGATGGATTGCCACTGATGAGTCTGTCCTAAGGTAGACAAAGCAATGACAGACACACCATGACTTATTTTGTTATAACTGTCAACAAAGTTACTAGATAAAAAGACAAATGTTACACTGACTAGGACAGAGCAAGCTTTCCCAGGTAAACTGTGCATCTGGTTCGTCCAAAGGGCCCCAGAGCATGTTCCACACAGTCAGCCCTAGGGTTGCAATATGTTAGGATGGTACAAAATATAAGAGGAACTACTTTTATTGGCTTGACCTTCATCTGAATAGACAACCACAGGAAATAAGAAAGCAGCTGTTGTCATATAGGTCCTTAACTTGCTTGGTTAGTGTTACCCCAAGGTATTTTATATCATTTGTGGCTATTGTAAAGGGTGATGTATCTCTGATTTCCTTCTCAGCCTGTTTGTCAGTTGTATATAGGAGGGCTACTAATTTTTTTGAGTAAGAAGATGTCAGAAAATGGAAAGATCTCCCATGCTCATGGATAGGCAGAACTAACATAGTAAAAATGGCAATCTTACCAAAAGCAATCTACAGATTCAATGCAATCCCCATCAAAATACCAACACAATTCTTCACAGACCTGGAAAGGATAATACTCAACTTCATATGGAAAAATAAAAAACCCAGGATAGCCATAGAATCCTATACAATAAAACAACCTCTGGAGGCATCACAATCCCTGACTATAGAGCTACAGTAATAAAAACAGCTTGGTACTGGCATAAAAACCGACACATGGACCAATGGAATCAAATTGAAGACCCTGACATTAATCCACACACCTATGAACATATGATTTTTGACAAAGAAGCCAAAACTGTACAATGGAAAAAAGAAAGCATCTTCAACAAATGGTGCTGGCATAACTGGATGTCAACATGTAGAAGATTGCAAATAGATCCATATCTGTCACCGTGCACAAAACTTAGGTCCAAGTGGATCAAAGACCTCAACATAAATCCAGCTACTCTGAACCTGCTAGAAGAGAAAGTATGAAGTAGTCTTGAATGCATTGGCATAGGAGATCACTTCCTAAATATAATACCAGTGGCACAGACACTGAGAGAAACAATCAATCAATGGGACCTCTTGAAACTGAGAAGCTTTTGTAGAGCAAAGGATACAGTCAACAAGGCAAAGCAACAGCCTACAGAATGGGAAATGGTCTTCACCAACCCCACATCTGACAGAGGACTGATATCCAGAATATATAAAGAACTCAAGAAATTAGACATCAAAATGCCCAACAGTCCAATTAAGAAATGGGCTATAGAACTAAACAGAGAATTCTCAACAGAGGAAACTCAAATGGCTAAAAGACATTTAAGGAATTGCTCAACATCCCTAATTATCAGGGAAATGCAAATCAAAACAACTCTGATATACCACCTTATGCCTGTCAGAATGGCTAAGATCAAAAACACTGAAGACGCCTTATGCTGGAGAGGATGTGGAGGTAGGCAAACTCTCCTCCACTGCTGGTGGGAATGCAAGCTTGTACAACCACTTTGGAAATCAATATGGTGCTTTCTTAGAAAATTGGGAATCAATCTCCCCCAAGACCCAGCTATACCACTCTTGGGCACATACCCAAGGAATGCTCAATCATACCACAAGGGCACTTGCTCAGCTATGTTCATATCAGCATTGTTTATAATAGCCAGAACCTGGAAATAACCTAGATGCCCTTCAACTGAAGAATGGATAAATAAAATGTGGTACATATACACAATTGAATACTACTCAGCAGAGAAAAACAATGACATCATGAGGTTTGCAGGCAAATGGATGGATCTAGAAAAAATCATTTTGAGTGTGGTAACCCAGACTCAGAAAGACACACATGGTGTGTACTCACTCATAGGAGGATACTAGATGTAAAACAAAGATGACTAGACTGCTACTCACAACTCCAGGGAGGCTACCTAGAAAACAGGACCCCAAGAAAGACACAGGGATCGCCCAATGACAGAGAAGTGGATGAGATCTGCATGAACAACCTGGACGTGAGTGGGGGTAATGAAGGGCAAGGATCGAGGTAAAGAGAGCTTAGGGGAGTGGGAGATCCCAGCTGGATCAGGAACAGAGAGGGGGAACAAGGAATAAAAGACCATCATGGATGAAGACCACATGAGAATAGGAAGAAGCAGAGTGCTAGAGAGGCCCACAGAAATCCACAAAGATACCCCCACAATAGACTACTGGCAATGGTCGAGAGAAAGCCTGAACTGACCTACTCTGGTGATAGGATGGCCAAACACTCTAATTGTCATTCTAGAAACCCCATCCAATGACTGAGGGAACCGGATGCAGATATTCATGACCAGGCCCCAGGTGGAACTCCAGGAGTCCCATTGGCGAGAAAGAGGAGGGTTTGTATGAGCGAGAATTGTTGAGACCAAGGTTGGATAGAGCACAGGGACAAATAGCCAAATGAATGGAAACACATGAACTATGAACCAATGGCTGAGGAGCCCCTAACTGGATCAGGCTCTCTGGATAAGTGAGACAGTTGATTGGCTTGACCTGTTTGGCAGGTGGAACCGGGTCCCGTGCTCAGTGCATGAGTTGGCTGTTTGAAACCTGGGGCTTATACAGGGACACTTGGCTCAGCCTGGGAGGAGGGGACTGGACCTGCCTGGACTGAATCTACCAGGTTGAACTCAATCCTCAGGGGAGTCTTTGCCCTGGAGGAGATGGGAATGGGGAGCGGGCTGGGGGAAAGGGGGGAGAACAAGTGAATCCGTGGCTGATATGTAAAATTAAATTAAATTATAAAATACAAAAAAAATAAAAATAAATAAATAAATAAATTGGGTAATTAAAAAAAAAAGGAAGCAGCTATTAGCATTGGAGAGTTCCTTCCATCCATGTCTCTTTTGGAGAAAATATTCAAAGTCATGAATAATTTCACTGAGTAGACTGAGACCAGAGAGAAGTGACAATTATTGCTTTATTCTCCCAATTTTAAGGCAAAGTAGAAAACAAAGTCATTATAAGAAGGACAATAGTGTCACCATACCCATTAATCTGGTGACTGCTTCCCAGTAGGGTATTTGGCACATTGATAATCATTGTTCAGATCAACATCGCATCCCTTCTACTAAACTCTACTGTGCATTCAAACAACTAAAGCTGTGTGCTGTCTTTGGTACCATAATGCTGAACAATAACAACAAATCCCCCCAAAAATGAACACCCCAGACAAAAATTCCAAGAGCCGTAAGGGGGGGGCAGAAGAGACTATCAAACATAACTATTGACCCTGAACAACTTGAAGTAAAAGTTATCCATCCTTGACACTAAACCAGCTACAATTCTCATGCTGTCTGGAACATGAGAACATCCCCATGAGACAAGAAATGGTCCCCGGACACCAGGTATTGGCCATGAGACAGAGGCACCTGACTTACAAAGTGTCTGTGTTGGACACTTGAGATTCAAGCACATATGAGCCTGAAACCCTGCTTGGTACTTTTATACCAAAACAGAGTAAACAAAATGCCAATCACAATGCCCCCAAGATGTGTAATTTAAAGGGAGTAATAGGTAAGTCAAGAATCCAAATGGGCAAAAGGCTGTCCGTGATAAATGCCCTCAGTGCCAATGGTACCAGTGGAAGAAAAGAGGGAAATCAAGATAAGCAGATGGTAGACAGAATAGACCATGATACTTAACACCTCCTTCCCAAGTACAAGCTACTTCCAGACCACTACGAGGCCTCCCGTATATCACCAATTACAACTCCCTTTTTTTTTCCACTTAAAGAAAGGAAGACTGTAGAGAGAAGATCGCAGAGCAAAAATTAGAACCCGAGTTTCCTGGTTCCAAAGCCTGTGATATTCCCCTGAAGTCTTGAGACTCAAGGAAAAGACAACTTTTCTGTCTTTTCTTAGTCCCTAAACACTGCATATGTCTTCAGACCCCAGGCTTGTCTATTGGTAGTGAGGGAGTGAAGTCTGTAGGTTGGGAAGGAGGGTGCTCACAGGGACACATCAACTCTGGTGGACTGTCCCGGTATCCTTAGTGGTGACGGCCAGTGTAGTTGACATGCTGACCAGGCTCACTCTTCTAAGAAAGGCTCTCAGTACAAGGGTGCTAAGGAAGACTAAGAAGAGAAAGACGGCTGATATCTGATCCAGGAGAAAGCCGTAGAAGGGAGAACTGAAAATTTGGTTTAATACTGAGTTGATTTGACTGGCTAACTCAGGGTTCTCCACTTCAGGATATCATCAGTTGACATCTAAGGACACAGTGCAGGACAAGCTCAGCAGCAGCATGGAAACCCATGGGAACACACTGTTGTCAACAAACCAGGGAATCAAAGCCTGGATACCTAATCAGACTTTGAAATTAACACTTCACAGGGGAAGATGGATTCTTCTCTCTTCTGGATGCTTACCTTGGCAGCAGACTCTATCTTATAATTGGTTGGTAATAGTCCATATCATGTTCTTCCTAGGAGGCTCTGAAGTCTCCTCAAGTCCTGATACAATCAGGCTAATTTCCCTTTTTCTCAGTTTTCTGGGCAAGGCAATCTTACTCTGTTTTGTCTGGCTTTGCTTTTCATTGGTCCCCAAGGGTATTCATTAGCCCAGTGAAGTATCTTAGTGGACTCATCTCTTAATTTTCAGATTCTTTCTTCTAATGTCAAAAACTAAAAGCTGGCTGTCATCAGGTGTTTTGCCCTAAGAACAGAGCCTCAGTCTTCATGACATCACTAAGCTACATGTTAGAAGGTAGATGACCCAGAATAGTTGACAATTTGTGGTATCAAGGCTTTTTTTTTTTTTTTTTTTTTTTGAGAACTTGTTTCCTGTCGGTAATGGACCAAAGGAAGTCAGCTGTGCTTAGTTCATCTGGCTAATGCATTACTGCCACCCAAACCAGACACACCCCTCAGTTTAACCTCTACCCATAGCATCCCACTTGCAGGGTCCCCATCCTTAACTAGCACAGACGTCATGAACACAACTGCAACCGTCACTCCGGTGTGAAGTCTGCTCAGCTGTTCTATCCACTGAAAATTTCTGTAAACTGGCATCTGACCCGGTCAAGCTCAGGGGAGAAGGAGAAGCAGGTTCTTCCTGAATCTAGCCGGCTAGCCTGAGAGAAACAGCTTTTTGAGACAGCAGTCGGACATCATAGCGCTTTCTAGATACTGGTAAGTGCTGAATGCCTTGGAAGTACCTCATACAGGGACGACCGACCTTCGTATTTGCACCTTGGTTGCAGTACGGAGGCGAACAGTGGGCATGATTTGGAATCAAGAGGCTTTGTTGACCTTTAGCTCTGCATCAGCTACCGTTTCTTCTCTGGCCTCTCACAGTGCAAATTGAAGAAATCTAACTCAGAAACCTAGAGTGTCTCCAAGTCTAAGAATCATCTCTGCCAGAGGATATGGTGGTGCACACCTTTAATCTCAGCACTCAGGAGGCAAAGGCAGGCAGATCTCTGAGTTCCAGGCCTGGTCTACAGAGCAAGTTCCAGGACAGCCAGGGATACACGGAGACACCCTGTCTTGAAAAGCCAAAAAAGTCATCTGTGAAGAATGTGGCTCCTACAGCACATGGCCACAAATGTGTGTGCTCACCTCTGTCAGAAGTTATTAGCTGGATCAGAACCAAGGTGAGAATACTCAGGGTCCTCTGTCTCCCTCCTGCAAGACTGCAGGCAAGTGAAGTTTATCTTGTAAGGGAAAGGAAGTATACCAACTTGACCCCACTCTCTGTCATAAGTTCCCCACTGAAACTTTAAGGAAAGCCCACACCTAACGACCAGACCATTTTACCAAGAACACTTTACTATGCCTTACAGAGTAGCTTAAAGCATGAGAGATTTGGAGTCAATACGAAGTTACTGCAAAGAAACAGTCTTAATGACTTGAACCTTGAAAGTAAGGTTGATACTGTTTTAGGTGTAATGAAAACAGGTAGGAAAAGGAAGTTTCTCCTTTTTTGCATGTAGATGTTATTATTATGTTATAAGCATGGAACTGTGAGGGACATAATCTTGTTCCCATTTAACAAGTGAAAAAAAAAAAAACAGTTATGGGGCTAGGGAGGAACCTTGGTGGGGAAAGCTTGCTGCACAACCATGAAGAACTGAGTTCAGATCCTCCAGCAACCACTTAAAAATCCAGGGGTGGTAGGTAACATGTCTAAAATCCCAGTGTTGGGAAGGGAGACAGGGGGATGTTGGTGATTTGCCTGGCCAGCCAGCCAGTTTAGCAAAATTTGTGAGGCTTAAGTTCAATGTGAGATTGTGACTCAAAACATAAGGTGGGTAGTAGTTGAGGATGACAATGAATGGTAACTTTTGGCCTCCAAAAAGGCAGGTGTACACACACGCACGCACGCACGCACGCACGCACACGCGCAACATTCTCTAATTCATACATTTTAAAAGAATCAAAATTCTAAAAAATCAAACCAACAAAGTATTCTTTCCTTCTGAGGTCAGCTGTGGCCTCAGGCTCCAGACAACCATTGGCAATCATTTGGACTCGGGCTTAGAAAGGAAATTTAAGTTGTCAGTTTACCCTAGGGTCTGCTGAATGGGAGCTTTCCTTCTTAGTGTTTGTGCGCCCATTCTCCTAGAATGCAATTTTCTATTCAGATAAGCATCCAAACACCAGACGCAAGCATTGTTTATCACTACAGCACAAAAGAGACAGAGGGGCAAAGCTCTGGGTCTTTTGCCCATTGTACATTTTCATTGTACATGGTAGTTTACAGGAAGTCGTTTTCATATGACTGCATATTGTATATTGAACATACTCTTCCCCGTCCTCTCCTCCCTCCTCTTGCTTCTGCCTCCCTTTGCCTGTTGTTCCCCTAGACAGCTTCATTTCTGTTTTTATGTCATATATACATACATGATTTTATGTATCCATATAAAATCTAGGAATCACATACAGGAGAAAACACACGAAATTTGTCTTTCTGAGACGAGCTTAACTCACTTAACATGGTATCTCCAGTTAAGGCTGAAAAGGAGATTCATACATACATGAATCTTTTCCTTATCCATTTCTCCATTGTCAGGTAACTAGATTGACATCACTTAAGTATTGTGAATAGTGCTGTAATAAGCATTGATGTATAAGGACTTTGTCTTTTCTTGTATTTTTTTTTCTTTTTCTTCCCTTTTTGTTTTTTGAGACAGGATTTCTCTGTGTAGCTCTGACTGTCCTGGAACTCGCTCTATAGATCCATCCTCCTGCCTCTGCCTCTCAAGTGCTGGGATTAAAGGTGTGCATGTGTCACAACCACCTGCCCAGCTAGTACTTTCTTTTTTATTTGTGTGTAAGCCTGAGGGTTGAACTTGAAGGACTCAAGCCTTCTCTCTACCCAAGAGCAATATCCCCAGCCCAAAGTCTAGTTTTCAAAATGCATATGAATCACTCAGGGGCTCCTTATTCACTGATTCTGGAATTTAGTCCTTCTCTCTTAATTTTTTCATTAGTTTCTTTATTTTTATTTCTTTGAATTACATTTTGGGAAATTTGGGCAGTGGGCATTTCAGCTCAAGAGTTATCTGTGAATTCAAGCAATTGTGACTTCCTCTCTTTACCATAAAATAAAGATGAAAATTATAAATTTTACACAATTTTTGCAAGGTTCAAATGGTATAATACACATTAAATCCTTGGAATTGGGGTAGATAGTGAAATCAGGGAATTGTGGTAGATAGTGAAAACAGGTACGTACCATTGATCTTGATGTTGACAACAGAGGATTCTTCAATGGTGGCTGGCTATCTCAGACATTTTCAGTGAGTGCTTTAAAGAAAGATATTTAAATTGGACACAGAATCTGTGTCATTAAGAGAGCAAGAAAGAACCAAAGGCTAAGCCAGCAATTTCCAGTTTGGATCGCAAAGCCTTTGCAGAACCTGTAAACCCAAACGTAGAGTAAGTAAAACATTTTACATGTGTGTAGATGCAATTGTAGTTAACATGCAAATTCAGATAAGGGCACTGCTGATGTTGGCCTGGAAAAACATTGCAAGTGCCCTTTGTAGTCCATATAAAACACACACAAAAAAAAAAAAAAAAGAAAGAAAGAAAGAAAGAAAGAAAGAAAAAGAAAAAAAGAAAAGGAAAGGGGGCAGGAGAGATGGCTCAATCGTTAAGAGCACTAGCTGCTCTTCCAGAGGACCTGGGTTCAATCCCCAGCACCCACATGGCAGCTCACCACTATCTGTAATTGCAGCTCCAGGGGATCCAACACCTTCACATAGACACATATGCAGGTCATAAAACAAAAAAGAAAAGAATAATTTAAAAAAGAAAAGAAAAAGAAAATCCTTGGACTAATGTCTAGCCTATAGTAAGTACTCAATAAATGTTAGATAGACTAGTATTTCTCCAGTCCAATTTTATGGTTCACTTCCATGTCACTTACTATGTTCCATGTAGCCCATGGAGTCTTACTCCAACAAACTTAGTTTTCATTTCCATCTTTTATAATTGCTTCTCTTTCCGTATTATGTCACCCTTAATTCATTAAATAGTATTTTTAAATACCAATACCTAATTATATCTCTAAATATATAGATGTATTTGCCCCTTTATCTTTTAAGTTCTTCAGTTTTATTCGTTTTTATTTATTATTTATTTATTTATTTACTTATTTATTTATTTATTTACTTATTTACTTATATTATTTTTGGTTATGGAAAATTCCCATCGTAAGCTGGCAGGATGACTCTGGGGTAAAAGCCTTTGCCACCAAGCCTGAGATCCTGAGCTGGACCTCTGAGACTAGAAGGAGAGAACCTCCACTCACGTGCTGTGGCACCTCCCCTGCCCCAGTAGATATATAAATAAGTTAAATACTTAATATAAAACAACTGCTCTAAATTGTTTACAGCCTTAGATGCAAGCCCTTCTTTTGCTGGCCTTGTTTGTGATCTCTTTGCATATTTGGAGGATTAGCCACGAACGTCTTATGGCCCAGAGAGTGTTACAGCTCTCTTCTGGGTCATGGGTTCCTATATCGACTCTGAGCATGCGTACTGCGGGCCATAGGCCTTGTGCTGCATCTGTGAGAGGAGAATTGGCTGCTGTAGGCAACGCCATGTCACCGAGCATTTGGGGTTGTCACAGCTGTTGCTCCTCTAGCTCAGGGTCTCATGCTAGCTGTTCAACTCCATGTTTTGTGGTTCCATCTGCCGACTTAGGCAGACAGCTCCGCTCCTGATCATCCTCTGACCTTCTGTTAGAGTCACCTTCTTAGACCTTTGTTATCTTCTACATTCTGCCTTTTTTTTTCAGCTGCTGTGAGCTTGGTGATTCATCTCTTCCCATACTCATGTTTCCACATACTCTGAGTCTCAACTCTATTCCCAATATTACAGTTCATTTAAAAACACAAGACATTCTGTACCAGAGACATGTAGGACCAAGTTCATCTTCCTCTCTGTGCTACCAGTTTTATGTCAACTTGACACAACCTAGAGTCATCCAAGAGTAGGGAACCTCAACTAAGAAAATGCCTCCTAAGATTGGGCTGCACACAAACCTGCAGGGAAAGTTCTTCATTAATGATTCATTGGGGAAGGCCCAGTCCATTGTGGTTGGTACCACTCCTGGGCTGGTGGTCCTAGGTTCTATAAGAAAGCAGGCTGAGCAAGCTATGAGGAGCAAGCTAGTAAACAGCACTCCTCCATGGCCTCTGTATCAGCTCCTGCCTCCAAGTTCCTACTTAAGTTCCTGCCCTGACTTCTTTTGATGATAGACTGTGATGTGGAAGAGTAAGTAAATAAACCCATTGCTCCTCAAGTTGCTCTTGGTCATGGTGTTTCATCACAGCAATAGTCACCCTAACTAAGATGCTTCCCTACCTGTACAGTCCCACATTGCACAAGCTTTCAGCTCTACCCCATCATGGTCTTCCCAAAGCTCGCTGTCTCCCCAAGCTACCCATTTCCTCCATGACCTTGTTTGCAAGAGACATAAGACCAGAAGATTATTTGGTCTTTGGCAACACCGGTCTCTTGGCATGACAGTGAGTCTTGAATCCAAAAAGGGGAAGGGGCAATCCAAGTGCCAGGAAGCAAAAGAGATTACCATGTTCACACAGATCTCAGCTCTCTGCCACTCTCCTCTGGCTCCATGACTTCCTTCTTAGAATTGCTCCCTAATATCTTAAGGCTATAGTTTGGATATAGCACTACAGAACATGTTAATCGTCATGACACTTGCATGGTAGATATGTTTTCCTTCTTATATACTGTGGACTGGATTTAGTAACTTCTTCCAAATATATATAAAATTTTCATATATATATATATATATATATATATATATATATATATATAAAATGTTCTCATACACACACACACACACACACACACACACACACACACACACACACTTCTCAAGATGAACTGATTCATATAGTTAGACTTGCCGCTTTCTTCCGTGATTCATTTCCCCCTTTTCCATATACTCTCTGCCTACATAAATACCTTTAGCCTGTTCATTAATTCCCTGGTAAATATATTCCACTTTTCCCTCTGTTCCTTTTTCCAACACTCCAGTTGCTTTTTAGAAGTTTTAGCTCTAACCTTATGCTCTCTGTCTCTCCAGCCTCGCAGTGATTGTCACTATCTTTCTGTGTTTCTCTTTCTCCAAAGTCTTGTAAAATATAACATACTGCAAAGCAGTGGTGTTCCTGAGATTTAGCATTTGGGATGGCAGATGGGGTGGTAACAAATCTGCTCATGGGGGCTGGGTATCTCCCAACCCATGGCATACATTTGGAATTAAAAATATTAAAGATAATGGAATTAAAAGCCTGCTATCTATTTGATCCACTTAAGAACAGTTGGAAAAAAGCAAACTCTACTGATACATAGTCTAATAGAACTAACAAAGTGGAACATCATGCACTTGATTAATAAACAGGCACGGGAGCATTAGCTTTCGTGGACTCACTACAATTCAGCCATTGGAGCAGAAGGTGCTGGCAAGGGGGAAGCTCCAATCCACGAAGCTGAGGTTGGCTGCCAACCATGTTTCATTTAGACTCTTTTCTTAGGCTGCTTTATCACTGACTCTCTCCACCCACACTATTCACAGACCATTTTTAAAGAAGACAAGGACAACTGTTGCTTAATATCGGTGTCATCACTGTCGATTCTTCATATCCATCTAGACTGTCCACTTTTTTGAGGACATGGACTGGGCTAACCGGTTCAGTTGGATGCCAGAGCACACAGTAAGAAGGGAGTAACATATTAACAGAGAGCCTCCCACCTATGAGCAAAGCATATTGCTGGCCTTTCATGTACAAATTCCCACATGATCGTCACAGCGACCTTTGTCCATGGATGTTAAAGGAGAAACCCCGAGGTTGAATTACTTTCATGGAGCCCACAAAGCTATAAGACAACCAGCACACAGCTGCAGTCTTCTTGACTTGGAAGCTCGTGTGTTCACAACGCCAAGAGACTGCATGATGAACAAAGGATGACCAGTTAAACTTGAACCAAGGCCTGCAAAATAAACACTGGTCTCTTAGCAGTGGAGGTGGAAAATCAGAATGTTCAGTAAAAAGAACAACATCAAACTCTACATTTAAATTTCCAACAATAAGATTTATTTAAAAAAAAAAAGTCAACAGTGACAACTCCTCATGATACCAACAGCCGTATTTGATTGATTACACAGAGCCGAAGAGAGGCCCAGGTCAATGTCAAACAGACAACTGCTATACATTTAGAATTTGAATCAAGAGCCTTTGAAAACTGAATGTCTGGCCAACAATCCAATTCTTTGCTCCAAGTACTAGTGGAAGCCAGAAGTAAACTTTATTGTTGATTAACCAATATCAAACACTCCCTGAGGATAAACATGGCATGGGTGCTACTGGGTTTTCCAGAATGAAAATCAGACTCCAGCTCCGGCTTTCTTCATGATGTAATCTGAGTGGAGCTGGAGAATTACAGAAGCGCTGCAGATGGTACAGAATATCCTAATTACAATTCCAAATTGCACTAGATGCTTTTCTAAATAGAAAAAAAAGGAAATTAATTTAGAAGGACATATAAAATTGCAGTCATAGGGAGATAAATCTTTCATTAGCAAATTATTCCATTTTGCCTGGCCACTTATCCATAACTTTTAGATCACCAAGGACTCATACACATACACACACACATACACACACACACACACACACACACACACACACACACACACACAATTTCTATGGCTCATGAAACAAGGAAAAGCATTTCCATTATAATCTGTTTCTTTTGAAGAATTCCCTGAGGAGCCTTCCTGAAGTTGAGGCAAATCAGCAGATACAAATACATCCATTTACAATCTCCTTGGAAACTAGAAATTGCTGGCCAATTCAGGTAGCAAGAAGCAAAATGTTTTCTCCAGGTTCACTTGAAAAGAGAAAAATATTGTGAAAAATTCAAAGGCAGGTATGCATTGAATGGTAGAGTTTGATGTGCTATTCTCTAGGGGACTGAGTTTCCATGCACCAGAGAGATAGTTGCTGTGCCAAGTATCCGTGATGTGCCATCCATATGAAATAAGCCAATGAAAACTGATAATAAAGATGGCTGCCATTGAGAGCACTCTTGGCTGGGAAAGACACTCCAATAAGTGCTTTATTTGTCTTGTCATGGGTTAATTCTCACAACCACTACATTGTTTTCTTTATTCTAAAGAAAAAGGGGGGCAGTGAAGGCTCAGAAGATAGGGTCTCTCCTAAGGTCACACAACTAGTTAAGTGATGAGGCTTAGTGGAGTGGAATGCATGTGTAATGACACAATCCTACAGGTACAACTGTGTGGCCAATAGGACCACCTTAGTGTTCCCTCTTCATTTCAGGGTGACAGTGAATACCAAGCTTTAGAAAAACCTTGAAAGGAACCACAGTTCCAGCCACATCAGAGCATCACTGAAACTCCCTAAAATAGAGATGATGGAACTGTTCCCATAGGTCACATGGTCATCCCTGTGCCCACTCTTCATGAGTCACTTCTGCACATCATAAGGACAAAAAAATTCTCAATGAAGAAACTAAGTTATTTGTGCTCTACCACTAGACGGACAGAGAGATGAAGAAGCGTACTGACACACTCATGCACACACAAATGGAAAACACAGATTTGTTTTGACAACCTATTATACTACAAAAATATTTATGAATGTAGCTCCAGCAAAGTTACAGCCATCTTCCAAAAGCACACACACACACCCCGCCAAAGGCTGCTAGATTTGAGGCAGGTGAGAACACCCCCTCAAAATGAGCGGCCCTCAGGCTAAGTGGGAAGCCTAAGAAGGGAATGTCTGCTTTTCCATTATCAGGATACTCATTGATGGTCTTCGCACAGAACACCCTGAGTTTTCACATCCACTGTTAAGTGACCACCATTTATTTTGCAATCAGAGCATGGAGCTGGCAGAACTGAAGTGTCTTGGCAGCTGCAGAGACAAAACTCAACTGAACAAACAGATTCTTAAGTGATGCTTAGATGGAACAACTTGGACATGGTTCAGATTTTTTTAATTCATTTAAATGTGTGATTGAATCCTGCTCATTACCCTCTCAGTGGTAGATTATATATTCAGCTCTTTATTGTATAATAATATTGAGGGTGGAAAATAAGAAAGGTACAATATTACCAGCTCTTCTTATTATAGAAAGGAGAGCAGCTTTGTTTAGTTGTAAACAATAGTCAATAAACGCATATAACAAGTTAATTTTTCACAGCAATCTATAGCCAGAACTTGAAATATGCTATTTTGTTCTTTGGTCCAAATTTCTTAAGATAAATAATCCCTTCTGTACAGTAGTCAGACTAGTCTTGGAGTATGCAGTGTGAAAGAGCATGTGGGCTCTTGGAATCTGCTTAATGCAAGCTAATGACAGACGACTGTGTCTGCCCTTCTCTGACCTTTCCGAGCACTGCCTCTCTTCACTCACTGAGTTCTAGTCACTTTCTTAGTCCATTTTCTGTGACTGTAACTAAATGCTACAAACTGGGTGGGAACTCATAGAGAAAAGGTTTGACCCACAGTTATAAAAGTCCAAGAACATTGCATTTGGTGAGGGTCATCCTGCGGGTCTTGAGATAGTAGAGGGAATCACTGATCCCAGGGACATGTTACTTTAAGTCAATAGGTATTTTGCCAATAGAAATACAGTTAGTGACTTTCAATATTGGATATTAGGAAATTAATTCTGATGATCTGGTTAGGACAAAAATCATCATGTAAGGTCTTAGATGTGGAAGAAAAAGGCAAAATTATCAGAGTCATAGATCTAAATTGGAAGGCTGGGAGCCATGGGCAATATTAGAACTCAGACCGTCATTGTTAGTTTTGAAGATGTAGGAGAATTATAAGTCAAGAAGACAAGTGGCCTTCAGAAACACAATGTTTCAACAGAGAGCAAGAAAAAAGCGGGACAATAGCCTTTAAATGCACAGGAGTCAGTTCTACCAAAAACATAAATGAGCCTGGAAGCCAGCTCTCAACCAAAGTCTGGCTTTACCAAAGCCTTGGCCTTAGTCTATGAGCCCAAGGCAGAAAAACCTATTGAACCCACATGACTTCTGATGGAGAGAACCATGAAGCCATACATAAATTTGTGATGTTTAGCTACTACATTTATAGTAATTTGTCTTACTATCAAAAGAAAGCTATCCAAAAATCTAGATCCAATTCATGTATCCAAAATACCCAACATGAATTCAGAAACATGAGTCCAGAGTTCTAATCATCGTCTCCTTGCAATCCATAGTCTACCCGTTTTGTTATTAGCCTCACATTGTTTATCTGCTCAAGCTATTACTCCTGCTATACCAAGGCTGAATCAAACCCAGTTCCTAACTCTTATACCATTTAGCATTGTTCAAGAGGATATTGCTCAAGAGAATAATTCACTTAGGGACATCCAATGGCCACACCACCCTTCATATAATTATATAGTATTGTCAAGTGCCATTATCATTTTCTGTCCTGTCAAAACTTTAGGCTTTTCATGAACTAAAATCATGTCTCCTTTGTGTCTGTTAAAACATGGAAAAATGAATACACTGTAACTTTCCTAAGAATTTACTCACTTTACTCTAAAATGCTCAAATGAATATTTTTGTATGCATTTTCTAAATCTCTACAATGAGAACATTTAAATTCATTTTTGCAATGTAGTTGATATCCACTTGTATCACAGACTAAATGTACAGAATCCTAACAGGTGTGACCTGGTGGCAGGAAGTACTTTATTTTGTTTATATCTGTCAGCTGCGTGGAGAATATGGACAGAGTTCTTAGCAAATGCCTACTTTTCCATTTTATCCTATGTCTGAACAACATGAGAGTAACAGTCCTATCATGTGAGGACAGTTAATCACCTTGGTGTTAGGATTAAATACCAAATGTTCCCCACAGGTTCATGGGTTAAACACTTGGTTCTGAACTTAAGGTGCTATTTTAAGTGCTTGTGGGAAAATCAGGAAGACATAAATCATCACATGTTCCCATTGCCGTGATATTCTGAAGCACCATGGGCTCAGAACCAATATCACCAACAACTGTGGACTAGAACCTCTGAAAAGATGAGCAAAATAAACTCTTCCTCCATTTTATTACTCCTTTTTGGTATTTGGTCACAGTGATGTAAAGAGAACAGGAAAAAAACCCACATTATGTCAGAGAAGTGGGGGTATTGCTGTGGTTGACAATATGGTTCAGAAGGTTTTGTGGGAGAAATCCGAAAAGTTTGGGGATGTGGACTGGGGGAGCCCTAGAATGACTTCAGCAGAGCTTCATGGATACTTAGGGCAGAGGCTCAGAAGAACAGAATGCCTACAGGAATGCAATCGGTGAAGGTCAGGCTCAGGAGCTTTCAAATGGGAGGGTGGAGTCTACTTTGAAATAGACTAGACGCCAGGCATG
The DNA here is from genome assembly GCF_949786415.1 of Peromyscus eremicus. Lineage (NCBI taxonomy): Eukaryota > Metazoa > Chordata > Mammalia > Rodentia > Cricetidae > Peromyscus > Peromyscus eremicus. The sequence goes on from NC_081419.1 coordinate 40,053,668, forward strand.
TTACATTCTGGCAAAGAACATATCTACATGTTGTTCCTGGCCTAAGAGTGTGAAGTTTAAAAGCAATGGCAGAGGACATTTCAAGACATTCCAGCACTTAGGAGGTGGCATGGCTATTTCTGGATTGGCCAAGTTTATAGAGAGAATCGGGAAACCAAAAGTACTCTGAAAAGATGTGAAATTTGAAGTTTGGTCAGCAAAGCCCGAGTGAAGTTGGGACTAAGGAAAACATGGTGTCCTTGTTAGGGTTATTACTGCTGTGATGAAACACCATGACCAAAAGCAAGGGGTTTTTTTTGAAGGGGGGGGGACTTACTTGGCTTACACTTCCAAATTGTCATCCATCACTGAAGAAGTCAGGACAGGGAATCAAGCATTGCTGGAAACTGGAGGCAGGAGCTGATGCAGAGGCCATGGAGGAGTGCTGCTTACTGGCTTGCTCCCCATGGCTTGTTTAGCATGCTTTCTTTTTTCTTTTGATTTTAAACTTTTGAAATTCATCTTTTACTCATTCTTCTCTTTTAAAGAGAAATCATTCAACCAAAAAGAAAATGAAATTAAGATACTTGGATAAAAAACTCCCAATACAAATCTATGTCTATAAAATTACAATCAAAGGAGACATAGAGGCACATGTGGATAGATGGATGATGGATGGATGGATGGATGGATGGATGAGTAGATGATAGATGATAGATAGATAGATAGATAGATAGATAGATAGATAGATAGATAGATGATAGACAACAGATTTGTATCTGAAACTTTTCTATGCTTGCCCAGCACCAAGGTCCCACAGCCACTTATAAATTCTTATGTCCCACCTGGTCCCACAACCACTCAGACCCAAGTAAACACACAGAGGCTTTTATTAATTAAAACTGCTGGGCCATGAGCTCAGGCTAATTACTGACTAGCTCTTACACTTAAACTCAGCCCATTTCTGTTCATCTGTATGTCTCCACGTGTTCCGTGGCTTTACCTGTGTGCCATTACATGCTGCTCCCTGGACAGCAGGCTGGCGTCTCCTGACTCAGCCTTCTTCCACCCAGAATTCTTCTCTCTCTTATCCCACCTATACTTCCTGCCTGGCTACTGGCCAATCAGCGTTTTATTAAACAGTGTACAAAAGCATTATTCCACAGCATAGATCTAATAAAAAATATGATATATTTTATATTTTAACACTGATCATTGTAAAATCCTTCACTAAAAATGTCCCAGAAATTATCCAGCTTAAAGGGACAAATTTGATGTGCATTACACCTCACTAAGGATGTTAAGAAGTGAAAGAACAAACATGGCAGAAGTTTTAGGAAATTCATTGCCGGTAAATCTTCCTTGAAAGAAATTTTGGCAACATATGCTTAGGCAGAAGAAAAATAATATAGACAAGAAATTTGGTGCCACCTGAAGAAAATAAGATATGTAAGGATGGACAAATATGGATTATTTTTCATAATTTATGTAAAACATACTTGCATAAGGCGACAGCAATAACTGCAATGTTTGTCACATATTGATACTTAAATGTCAAGAGCATCCAATAGGATGAGAGCCACTAGAAACTGTTCGCATAAGTTGCTAGTATCACAGGGAGGATAGCGTCAATGGCGGGTGGAGAATCTCTGAAAATAGTTAGCACAGATGTCACAGAAAACAATAGACGATTTTAAGGAATGAAGTAAAAGTAACATAAAAATAGGTCACAAGTTGAGAAGTCAGGTCATGGTGGTGTTTGCCTAGCAAATGGATGTCTGTTTTTCAGTTTTCCTTTTTCTTTTTTAAATACTGAGCCTGCAATTTAGTCTCAAAAGAAACCTGCTTTTCTTTCTTTCTTTCTTTCTTTCTTTCTTTCTTTCTTTCTTTCTTTCTTTCTTTTTAAATTTAGAAAGGATTTAGAAACTGTTCAGCCCCATACCAGACCTCAATGTCAGGTTGTCAGGAGTTCCCAACCCCAAGCAGCTGCCTAGAACAGTTTAGAACAATCTTCTTGCAACCTTGAAACTGTCTTTGAAAATGCCTGGTACATCTTGCTGACAGCCAGCAGAGTGATTCTGTCCAGGAGTGGTCCAAGCAGCAGTCCCAAAGGCCACTCCAGGAGAACTGGACAGAGCCCTGGGCCAGCCTCAGCCCTGGCCTCGACATCCCCTAGTTGTCCCTGGGACCTAGGTGACACTATCTCAGCAAGCCAAAACCAATGCAGCAGAAGCGGCCCAGGTGCCTTCGGCTCCTGACTTCTCTCCGAGGCCGGGGCTCAGGGTGCTCAGCCCTCAACTATTGAGGATGAGGACTGTGGAAGCCTGGTTGTCAGGGTGCATGCTGGCTGGGTGTCTTGGAGGTTTGAGGTGTAGTGATCAGTTCTAATTTTGTTTTTCTTTACTCAGCAACTGAGAATTACAAGAGCTTCTGTTTTGTTTCTAGTGGGATGAATGGTATCATTAATGAATTTCCTTTGGAGTTACAATGTGTACTGAGGAAGACGGTATTTTGTTTTCCTCGTTTTTCTTTCATCTTCGGTAACCAAAATGTGCAGGCCATACCTCAGTAGAACATGGAAACTTTGAACCACATAACCACAGGCAGACTGGACAGCACTGTTTTAAGGGGCCATGTTTTCTTTTGTTTTTCTTGTTAGATTGTTAGTATATTAGGGGGAAAAACAAAATTCCATGTGGGTGATCTCTGAAGTTCATTATTTTTTTGACCAGATTTTAGATTCTCAGAATAAATGTTTTTTTTTCTTGTACTTCCTTCTCACGATACTCTAAGTTTTGTCTAGAGTTCCTTGAAGTCGTTAGATCCATCCGCAGAATTAAGGCTTCCATAGCTCTCTCCCAGATGTTCATCTTCTTCCCAGACTCCATGATTCCGTTTGCTGATGTCTCCTGTCCTTTCTTGTTTTGTTACATAGGTGCAAACCTGTCTTTGGATTGTTGAAATCTGTCTTTCAAGCCTCCCTGGAGGGTCTCTGGAGTCTATGGGACAGGAGGGCTCCACCACTGTCCTCCTTAACCTCCCTCACGTGGTGCCAGAATCCATGTAGGGGGACCTCCTGAGCCTCTAGATTCTAGAGTCTGGAACTTGGGGAAGTTCTCATTCTAGAGTCTAGAATTTAGGGAAGCCTGGAGGGCAGCTGCCCACCAGGCCCTAGAGTCCTACTTCAGCCTGCTTTCCTATAGACACCAAGACTGCCAGTCCAGGAGTGGCCTCACCCACAATGGCCACTCCCACATCAATCACTAATTAAGAAAATGTCCTAAAGCTTGTCTACAGCTGGATCTTATGGAGGCATTTTCTCTCTTGAGGCTCCCTCCCTTCCAATAACTCAAGTTTATGTCAAGTTAACGTAAAACTAGCCAGCATACATGGTTTCTTGTGGTGGTATTGTGTTCCCCAAAACATTGTGTACCCTAATAAACTTATCTGGGGTCAGAGACAGAACAACCACAATATTAAACATAGAGGATAGGCAGTGGTAGCACACACCTTTAATCCTAGCATTCCAGAGGCAGAAATCCATGTGTTCAAGGATATAGCCAAGCATGGTGACTCAGAATTCAAGAGTTAAAGAGTCATGGAAATTCCCTCCAGACTTCAACAAAGGAGGCTAGGCAAATGTGGTCGAGTCGGAATCCACGCTGGGAGCCTCTGAGGCTGCAACAGGAAGCTGTGAGGACAGAAACAAAAGTAAAATGGACACTCCAGGAATGTGGAGAGTCTGCTGAGGAAATGCACAGGCAGTGGATGGAATCAGTCCAAAGACAGGGCTGAAATAAAAAAACTTGAGGAGCCAGGCTGCCCGAGTCCCGTGTATATCCCATCACACCGCCACGTTCCCAGGATGATGATGGGCATCTGGATGATGATGGGTTACTGGATCCAATGTTACTCCAGCCGGGTTTCAGTCTGTTTCAATTCCATTCTCTTCTCTGTTCCCATTCCTTCTTTTGGGATGGGAATGTTAACTTCGCGCCATCGTATCTTAGAAGTATGCAAATTGTTTTTGAGTTTACATGGACTCATAGCTAAAAGTTTACTTGAGTCTCAGATCTTTAAAACTATTGGAACTGTTAAGAATATGGGAGCCGGGCGGTGGTGGCACACGCCTTTAATCCCAGCACTTGGGAGGCAGAGGCAGGCGGATCTCTGTGAGTTCGAGGCCAGCCTGGTCTACAAAGTGAGTTCCAGGAAAGGCGCAAAATTACAGAGAAACCCTGTCTCGAAAAACCAAAAAAAAAAAAAAAAAAAAAAGAATATGGGGATTCTTGATGTTGGATTAAATGCAATTTACATTATGAGATGGCCCTGGGCCTTTGGTAGCCATGGGCAGAATGTTATGATTTGAATATGAAATGCCCGGTGCAGTCTCGTTGCCCTTCAGGGGTTATATGATGCTAGGTGTTGAGGGAGATGTCCAGAAAGTGCAGCAAATGCCTGCCAGCAAGTGCCCACTCCAGTTCATCTGCTCAGGTGAGCCCACCCCTGTGCTCCCAGGCTGACCCCACTGGTCCCCAGCTAGTGATGCTATTTTGGGAATAGTGGACATTTTAGGTGGTAGAGTTTGCCTGGAGGAAATAAATCACAGAGGGGATGCCTTTGAAGACCATGTCTTGTCCCTTGCCTCTGCTAGCTGTGTGTGTGTGTCTGTCTGTCTGTCTGTCTGTCTGTGTCTGTGTGTCTATCTCTTTCTGCTTCCTATCCACTATGAAATTAATAGCCTCTTCTGCATGTTCTCACTGCTATGATGTTCTGACCCTGAATCAATGCAGCCAAAGACTATGAATTTCAGACCTTTGAAGCCACGAGCCAAAGTATACCCATCCTCTTTTGAGCTGCTTCTCCCGGGCACTTGGTCACAGTGATAAAAAATGCTGACTAATACACTGAATGGCAGCAATATTGTATCTCATTGCCTAAGTGATGCCCCAACCTTCTGATGCAGTGGATAAACCAGATAGATAACAAGATACCAGCTCTCTTCTCAAAAATAAGCTCACACGCCAATTACACACACACACACACACACATACACACACACACACACACACACACACACACACGGCTTCAACTGAGAGTAACAATAAATGAAGTTGTCATTAGTTGCTTTAACATCAGAGGGTCTCTAAGTATTCTCACACATCTTTAGTCTGTGTCCCAGAGGCTTGATTAATTTATCTTGTCCACCACCATACTCTCGGACTATAAGGAATGGTATCCTGTATTACTTAATGAATTGAAAGTATAGAGGGTACTTGATGGCACATTTTGATTTACAAGGTTGACTTGTCATGATCTGACTTGCATGCAATTGTGTGAAAGTGATTCGCAGCTAGTAGAGACTGCTCCCAGGTCTGAGCTTTGATCTCCTCCCGTGCCTGTGATGTGTAGAATGATACTCTTTTGCAAAGCTGAGTGGCAGCAGGGAGCTACAGTCCCCAGCTACCCACATAACCACAAGGGTAAGCCACTCATAACTCTACCGTGCACCACGTTGCCAGCATTTGAAGGATACTTGTTTTTGTGACCCATCAGATCTGCAGAACATCTATCTTTATGTGCATTAGGTAGATAGTCAAGGGTGTATTATAAAATAAGCTTGTGTGAGAGTTTCCCAATTGTAGGTTCATTGGTGTGGGTGTTGTGAGAATGATTGAGGTACGTTAGGCTGAGACTGAAGACCTGAAAGATTAGGTGTGTTAAATACATTTTCAACTCACAATACCTAAGTCTAAGGTGAACTTATCAGATATGACTTCATTAAATAACTTTAATCCCTTTTCATTTGGATCCATACTTGTTAACAAGTACCTACTAATAAATGGGTATAAAGTATCTGCCTATCTATAAATAAACTCCCACTTTCCACAATAGAGAAAATTTAAAGTTTACATCTTGATACTGAGATGCTTGGATTAATTTTTTAAATAAAAAAAGTGACTTATATCTAACCCTGACATAGCCCCAAAGCCAGCACACAGGAGCTAAGCCAGAAGGCTTGTTAGTTTGAGGACAATTTATGCTATATAGTAAGACCCTGTCTCCCTGATTCTACCCCCCAAAAAAGAAAGAAAAGGAAAGAAGGGAGAGCAGCAACAGATGACATAAATTGGTGGAGAGCATTTAAAATTATAGTCCTGACCGAAAGGATTCTTTGCTTTGCTCTTGGGCAACCAAGAAAAACTAAACTCTGTTTTAGATCTCAAAAATGAAACATGACAGTGCTCAGTGTTTGCAATCCAAGTCAAGATATAATTTTGTTAAAAACCAGTCCAAATTGAAAATCTCCAAGAATGCCTTTGGTAGAACAAAGGGGGAAAAAAAATCTGTTCCAGTGAAAATTTATTCAAGGTGAAAGAAAGTTGTGCCTTGGGCAAGAGAGCCGCCAGATATTTGGGAGATTTCTTGCTAATGTTACTAAAGCTTTTAGACTTCACTCTTGCTCTCCTGATAGCCAAATCCCCTGCTGTTTCCTTTCTTTTGGTGCCTGCGTCCACTGCTGGTCCTGTTCACCTCAGAAAACGAGGTACCTTGAATCTAAATGAAAGAGCAACTTGACGCAAATTCAACTTTAAAGACCTGTTTCAGAGAAGGGTAACCATATGTCTGTATGACTCAACTGCTTCTGGGGATCATTTATAGAGAAATAACTGTTTTCAATCAATTTCTCAATGTTAGAAATTTTACACCAAGAACTCAGGCCCATCAAGAGGATTTTTAAGTTGCTTTAAGTAAAGAGGTAGAACAAATTCTTCTGGAGAAACATACAGGGCAGGGACTCTGTGTTATTCTCATGTGATGAGTACGTTCTTTGAGGTCAACTGCCAAGTGTAGGGTCCCACAGAATAATCCAGTCTCCTCCAGGAACTTTCAGCCCTCTCCTGCTGTGTCTGTACACAATAAGACTTGTGGTGATATTTTATTTGTGCGTTAATAAATAAAGCTTGCCTGGAGATCAGGGGGGAAAGACCAGCCATTTTAAGTAAACAAAAGCCGGGCGGTGGTGGCGCACGCCTTTAATCCCAGCACTCGGGAGGCAGAGGCAGGCGGATCTCTGTGAGTTCGAGGCCAGCCTGGTCTCCAAAGTGAGTTCCAGGAAAGGCGCAAAGCTACACAGAGAAACCCTGTCTCGAAAAAACAAAAGAAAAAACAAAAAAAAAAAAACAAACAAAGAAGTCAGGCAGCACACCCCCTTAATCCCTTAGCAGGCAGGATCTCTGTGTGTTCAAGGCTACACTAGGGAACAGAGCCTTTAATCCCAGTAATAACCATAGGGACCTGGAGGTCTGTACAGACAGACAGTGACAGAGCTGTGTAGGAAGAGGAAGTGAGGTAGCTGGGCTAAGAGCCAATGACAGGACAGAAAAGTAAGGCATATAAGCCTGGGTAGACAGGAAGTCATTCTCTTTGGAAGCTGTGGAGTTGGTGAGGCAAGGTTAGCTGGTGGCTTTCTGTATTTCCCTGATCTCTCTAAGGCTTTAACCCAAATTTCTGGCTCCGCGTTTTTTATTTAATAAGACCATTTAGAAATCATCTACAGCCAGGCGGTGGTGGCACACGCCTTTAATCCCAGTACTCGGGAGGCAGAGGCAGGCGGATCTCTGTGAGTTCGAGGCTAACCTGGTCTACAAAGCGAATTCCAGGAAAGGTGCAAAGCTACACAGAGAAACCTTGTCTCAGAAAAAGAAAAAAAAAATCATCTACAAAGACTCTTGAATCTGCATTGAGGAACTGGAACAAAATGGTTATGTGTATATTTTGCATTTCATGACTGGCCAAGACATGCAAATGAGTTGGTTCTGCAACTCATGGTATTATTTCATGAACTCATAGGATGAAAAGACCATCCATTTCATCTTTTGGTTCTTCTCGGGTAACATGAAAAGCAGAATGCGCCTTTTTTTTCTGATAAGAACATCACATCCTTCCTCCAAGACCACCCAGTGTGAGGCTAGCTTTATGAACACGGACATCAAAATACAGTGGTTCCATTTTCTGAAGAAACCAATGTCAGGTCTGTTACAAGTCTGTGTTACAGAAAAGAGAACCATCACCCTGCGTTGACAGAAGTTCAAGAATTTCTTTCAATTGTTCTTCAAACCCAGAACCCAAGATGATATGTCAACAACCAGGCACTGAAGCTTCTTATACACAGTTCCCAGGATATGTTGAGATAGCCTGGTGTAGTCACAGTGATCTCAATCCCTTTAGCAAGATCCTGTGGTTTAGAGATCCTCCCCCATCACCCAAAATTAGCCCATATGTGAACAAGGCAGATCATTGACTCCTTAAGAACACAACACCCACATAGCCAGTTCTCTATAAAGTGAGCAAATAAGAACTCCTCCATTCAGGCCTGTGAACTCTGGCTTAATGTGTTCAACTACAGGGATGGGAAATGCTGGGATTTTGTCAAAATCACTTTCCACAGCTGCCAGTGGCTCTCTGCCTTCCAAATTGGTCTGATACTTCTGTAAATTTCAATCCTGTTCATAATTCCTTTTTATTGACTTCAAAGAAATGTTATTGATGAGTTAAAACTGCAAATGAAATATCATCAAGCTCCCAGTCAGCCCCAGTGGCTGGATAATGATATGCTTGTCTTCCTGTCTGCCTTTCTTCTCGACCTCACTTCCTGTTTCTTCTGAACTGGGAAACTGCACTGGCTTAACACAGTAGGTTTCTGGGTTGTGGGTTATTTTTTTAACTTTACACCTCCCATTGCATCCTCAGATACATTTTATTTTTTGAGTTGCTGACAGGCTCACACCTGAGATCCCCTGTGACTGCCACAGCCTGTGGTGACCCTTCTCCGTCTTCTCAACTAGGAGTTTTCCTAAGGAAGTGAGACACCTTGGAGGAGGTCCCTTAGTCAAGTGCTCCTTCATGGTTTCTTGGCTCTCTAAGAAGCTCTGAACAAATTTGCTTATGGACCTTATGAAAGCCAAGTTATGAAGTATTCTTTATACTGTTCTTTTAAAAACAAGTACAAGTACCTCAAAGTTTTATTTGTCTCATGTAAGATTAATAAAGTGTAAAAAAAAAAAAAGTTAAAGAATATACATAACTTAACGCCTGCACAGACCATACAGGATAATTGCCTCTTCTCAAGATCCTAAAACTTATCACATCTTTTACCAGGTAAGGAGGGAGCCACAGGTCACTGGCCTAACTAACTCCATCTTGTCCCTCTCTGTGTCCACCTCTTTAACCTTTCCCCTGGACTCACCCTCTCTTGAGGTTGATTCCTTGGATTCCAGGAATCTGACTTACCTATAAGGATTAAGGGACTGAAACTCTCTCCACAGCACAGTGAACCTTGTAGGACAGACAACCCCTCCAAATGAAGGTAATTATCTATGATGTCAAAGGTTGACCGTGGAGCAGGAGTAATCATCACAGGCAGACCGAATTGCTCCCTTTAAGCCATGACAGCAGTGACAATGTCTCCAGACCACTGTGTTGCACCAGAACTGAGCTAATGACTGATTATCCCACACTTGGACAAGACTACTTGACTATACATACCTCTTGTCTTATGTCCCAGCTCTTCTTTTTTAATTTTTAGATTTATTTACATATGAGTGTTTTGCCTGAATGTATGTATGTGCACCATGTGCATGCCTGGTGCCCACAGAGGTCAGAAGGAGACAACAAATTCCCTAGAACTCAAGTTACAAATGGTTGTGAGCTACTGTATGGGTGCTGGGAACTGAACCCAGGTCTTCTGGAAGAGCAAACTAGTGCTCTTAAGCATTCAGCCATATCTCCAACCCCCTTGTCCCAGTTCTTTATTTAAACTAACAGCTTATAACAGTATCCCAAAAATGAACTTTGGGGTTACTGGACCCTTTTATCTGTTTCTCTTCTCAATGTGCCATATTAATTATTCTGTTTCTCTTTGGTTGGAGTATTAGGACAGGTGGGAAAGCCCAGCCTGTTGGGACTGCATGGAGTGGGTGCTTTTACCCTAAAACTCCTGTTAGAGCTCTCCAAATGGAGATGTTCATGCGATGCACTAGACAAAGGGTGTATAACACACAGGGCCTGCCTCAGACAGCAAATCTTGACCCAGAATCTGCCTATTGCAAAACAGTGTGATAATGACATAGACCTGCACTCCTAGGGAACTACCATCTCATAGGAGGTATGGGCTCCGGGGTCAAGCCCTAGGTGGTCAGCCTCATAAGGCAAGGTAGAAAGAAGACAAGCATTCCTGGATTAAGTCATCAGGAAAGGCTGTGTGGAGCAGAAGGCATTTGAACATGGCATTGAAAAGAAAGCACTTCTTGAGTAGAATGGAAGGTGAGAAAGAAGCATGAAAGGTGAAGAATACAGGAAGAGTAGAAGGGGTGTGTGTGTGTGTGTGTGTGTGTGTGTGTGTGTGTGTGTGTGAGTTAATAATACATATTGGGGAACCTCTCAGGGTACATGTAAGAGAACAATGGAAGACAACAAGGAAAAAGAGAAAACATTGTGTGTGGTTCTGCACTATCAAGAAATACTAAAGACTTTATTCAATGGACTGGGGCTTGTCATTAAAGATATTTTGGATAAGGAAGGACAATAAGATATAACAAGAGGTATTTGAGCAGACTGCTCTGCATTAGAAGGCGGGGGGGGGGGGGGGGGGGCATGATGCTGAAAGGTTACTGCAGTAATCTAGACAAGAGCTAACTAAGAGTCTTGCTTTAGGAGGCAACCATGTACAAGGAGAAGGGAAAACAATTTCCAAGGGAAAAAATCCAACAGGACATAATGACCATCTAAGTCTATGAAATGCAGACATGGGAACATCAGAGATGAATGCATTAAAACATGGTGATGCAAACAGCAATACCATTGGAAGAATTCGCAAAGTCAGGAAGAAAAAGTTTAACAGGGGGAAAATAATGGTTAAATTGGTTTACAAGTATTAAGTTTTAAGAACCAGCAGGACACAGAGATGCTAAGAAGAAAGGACACAATTGGAATATAAATGGGAAAGCTATTCCCACGGAGAACATAATTGGAGTCACAGAAATTTACAACATCACCAAGAGAGGGAGGGACTGTCCTAGAACTTAGGAAGAGTGGCAGAAGACAAAGGGTAGCCAAGACAGCCAAGATGAAGAAGCCATTTGATGGGACAAGTAATGCTAATGTGAACAGGATTTGGGAGGGAGAAGAGAATTTCTAGACGGTTCGTAAAAGTCAAATACTTCACATCTCAAAATTTGTTATCAGGGCACAGGCATTACATTTGGGTTTAGATGTTATTTTTCCAATGGACACAGGCTGACGTACAAAGAGATAAAGGGTAGTTAATAACACATAAGAACAAAGGTGGAAGATCAATGTTGTAAGGATGTTGAAGCTATCAGGAACAAATATCAGAGGAAGAAGATGAGTCAAAAGAAATTTGGGACATTTGAGTGTTTGTTTCTAGGTTTGTTTTTTGTTTGTTTGTTTGTTTGTTTGATTGATTGATGGATTGATTGATTGATTGATTGTTTTAGAACAAATGGTTCTTTTCCAATCAGCACTTATTAAGTGCCGGCATTGTGCCAACATGCTAGCTCATGAGATCTGGAGGTAACAGCACCTTGGTCCTTACTCTCAAGCAGTAAACAATTTAGTGGATTGAAGAGTTGACATTTTCGGCAACAGAGAGCGCTAAGGACTGTGAAGTGAACAGAAGGCAGTGGAGCTTGACAGCCTGGTCCGGGACGAGGGAGGTGATGATGCTGAGGGACCCCTTCATCTTAGTAGCACCATGCTCTCTAATGGGCTGAGCTAACTGGCCGGATGAGGCCTCTGGTCTTAAAGGAAGACTCAAAGATAGACTGTAGATTTAAGTAAAGGAATGAGGGAGAGAAGTATCGCACTGTTTTTTGTTTGTTTGGTTTTGGTTTTGGTTTTTTTTTTGGTGTTTTTTTTTTTTTTGGTGTTTTTTTTTTTTTTTTTTTTTTTTTTTGGTTTTTTGAGACAGGGTTTCTCTGTGTAGCTTTGCGCCTTTCCTGGAACTCACTCTGTAGTCCAGGCTGGCCTCCAATTCACAGAGATCCGCCTACCTCTGCCTCCCGAGTGCTGGGATTAAAGGTGTGCGCCACCACCGCCTGGCTGGTTTTGTTTTTTTAAGACAGGGTCTTGGGCTGAGAAGGCGGCTCGCAGCACAAGCATGAGTATGTGAGTTCAGACCCCAGAACCCACAGAAGGCCAGGCACAACATCGAGGATGCAGTCTCCCTGCTCCCCCTGCACTGTGAGCAGTGGAGGCAGGAGAATCCCAAGAAGTTTAAGACCCAGCCTGACATACACAGGAGTCGAAAGGAGACCCTGTCTTCGACAAGGTGAGGACCGAAACCCAAGGTTGTCGTTGGATCTCTACATGCATGCCTGCACGCGTACATGTGAACACACATGTGACATGTCATACACAACATTTACAAAGACAGGACCTTACAAGAAGGAAGAGAATGAGAAAAAGAATAGATCATACCAGCTTGCTTTTGTGTGAGAAGGAAGGATACAATCAGGCTGGCTGGTAAAGGAATTAGCCTTCCGTAGAAAAAAGGAAAAGAGAGAGGAAATCAGTGAAGCAAGAAGGTGCTTGGGGAGCAGAGAAGCTGGCAGAGTCCATGACCTCCCCAAAAGTCCATTCTTTTGAGGACATGGAAGAGAGCCCATTGACCAAGCAAAGTCAGGATCAGGAAAGACAGAGAAACGATGCTCCTAGATTAAAAAGGCTTCCTCCTTTTTGAGTGAAAATATTCCTGTAAACCAAAGACGGCTCAGGGTCCCATCTCTTCCTCAAAGGATGCAGAGTTGAGCTCTGGAGACAGAATGCTGTGTTTGTCTATCTGTCCCACTTACTAAGAATGTGATGTGGGTGTTTTGTCCTAAAGATGTTCTCTGTACCCACTCGGCCCATCTGAACTCAAATAACAATTGTGTCAAAATAAAAACTTTAGACAAAGTAACGTTAGCAGAGTCTATTGGAGCAAAGAACAGTTTGCCAGCCAGGTAGCCTTAGACCAGAAGGGGATGAAAACTCGCTCCACTCTAAGGATAGGAAGCACATATAGGAGGAAGGAAGATCGGGAGACCGTTTGACCAGTCACCAGTCACTCTTTGCTCATTTAAACACAGTCTGATCATTTGACACCATGTAATAGGCAAAGACCTGGATGCTAAGAGTATATCAAACCCTGCTCTTTATTACAAAAACGTACTCCTAAGTTAGACTTTTAATTACATACTATTGGGTTGCACTTCCTTCCATAATAACTCCAGTATGGCCCCATCCTCAGGCCAAACTTAGTTTAATTAAATAGATGTAACACGTAGGTTTATTACAAGAAGTAAGAGAAATTAGGGCCTGCCATCTGACAGGTACCCCAAAAATGTGTGCTCTTATGGTGGTCAGTCTCTTTTGGCAAACTGACTAGATCTAGAATCAACTAAAAGGCAAGCTGCAGGGCCCTCCAGGCTTTCTTGATCAGATGATTTGGTGAGGGAAGACCCACTTTCAATGCTGGTGACATCTTCTGGTAACAATCCAAATGAACAGGGGTGGAAGAAGGATGCTTTGCTTTTGGCCTGCCCACCTTCACTTTCTGGCAAGTCCATCTACTTTGCCGCACCTACATTCCTTCCCTGATATCAGAATCCAGCTTCTTTAGTCTTCCAATGTGAATTGAAGACCAATAGCTCTCCAGGAATCCTCCAGACCTCTAGCACCGGACTGGTGTGCTGAGGTGTTCTGCCTCATGGACTAAAAACAACTACCAAAGTCTCAGCCTCTCCAGTGTGAGACAGCTAAACTGCATCATATAAAACAATCTCATAAATCCCCCCCTTTTAATATATATTCATCCTAACAATTCTGTTCCTCTAGAGAGCCCTGACTAACACAGCTTGTATTAGAACTAGACAAGTGCCACACTCCAGACTTTCCTAAGATTTCCATTCTGTTGACTAATGCAAAGGGTGCTGGCCACTACTACTATAAAGCCTTACATCTATAGCTACTACAATACAAGTTTTAGCTTTGATTACTTAATTTTAAAAAGTTGCACATCACTCGACAGACTACAGATCAAGTATTTTAAACAGTATATTATTGGTACAAAACAGGTATTGATTTCCACCAAAGACCTTTGTTATTTTTAACTACCTTAGAAGAGGTTAAACTAAGGATAGGTCTGTAGATCTTAGGACACAGATTCTTTTTTTGTTTGTTTGTTTTTTGTTTTTGGGGGTTTTTTGTTTTGTGTTTTTGTTTTGTTTTTCTTTTTTTTTGTTTGTTTGAAAGTATTTTTTTTTTTAGCTTTTTTTTTTTTTTTTTTTTTTTTTTTTTTTTTTTTTTTTTTTTCGAGACAGGGTTTCTCTGTGTAGCTTTGCGCTTTTTCCTGGAACTCACTTGGTAGCCCAGGCTGGCCTCGAACTCACAGAGATCCACCTGGCTCTGCCTCCCGAGTGCTGGGATTAAAGGTGTGCGCCACCACCGCCCGGCTTGTTTTGTTTTTCAAGACAGGGTTTCTCTGTGTAGTTTTGGAGCCTGTCCTGGATCTCACTCTGTAGACCAGGCTGGCCTTGAACTCGCAGAGATCAGCCTGGCTCTGCCTCCCGAGTGCTGGGATTAAAGGCATGCGCCACCACCACCCAGCAGGACACAGATTCTTATTGCTGGTCCTGGTGGTTGAAAATACCATAGAGAAAATATGTGCACCCCATCCCTACACCTCTAGAGGGGACTTCGAGATCCAGCTGGATATTTATTAGCTAACCAAGAGGCAAGTGGCTTCCCCTAAGAAAACAGTGCAGAGGTTTGGCCAGCTTTCTGCTGAAGTGGGTCAGCAGAGAGTCATTAAGAAGGACAGCTGGTGTTCTGAGTGAAACCCAGAGCCACTGCTCAGATGAGTCCCTGAGCTCAGCTGACATCTGTTGACAGTGCAGCAATTCACATCAGAGGCAACAACGTGAAATTCTGATAGCCCGTGGTATGGAGAAAACACAAAGGGATACAGGAGAAGGGTTACCATGAATAATGCATTTCCTTTGATGGAAGCGCAAGAAGAAACAAATGCATCGTAAATGGGCTTAGTGCAATCTGGATGCGTGGTGGACCGGATGTCAATACTGGTTCCTTCCAGCAAGGCCTCCAGTGAAGGAAGCAGCCGTGAAGTGGAGGGGAGGGCAGAAGCATGTGGCGGTTAGTTCAAAGATGCTATCAATTCGTTTCAGGATTTCTTAGACGCTCCTGGAATCCTGAATTGGTTGTACTATCCCTCAGTTTTAGAACAAAAAGGCTTAATGGTGCAAACATACTCCTGAGAACTTATGAAAAGGTACCACAACCAGTGAAGAACTTAATTAAGGTGATGGTGTGGGGAAATAAAGGATGAAGAAACTCAAATAAAAGGATAAAAGTAATTAAATAAAGAAAAAAAGCATTCTTAGGCGTTGCCCAAAAGACAGATGTATAAAAAATTGTAAAGCCATAGTTAACTTTACACAATAAAATCCTCTGCTGTTCGGCATCACACTGTGAGGTCTCCACCACTTACATGTGTGAAATTCACTGAGTGGTGTCACTCTACAAGAGAATCCCTTGTATTTATTTTCCCATTTTCACACTGAACAATGCACGTTTTGTAGCGAAGGAATCATTAGTGTGTTTTAAGGGAAGAAACTGCTGGTTCTGTCTGAGGCAGTCGGTGGAGACAGACAGTAGGCAATTGGTGGCCCCGGAGTATGGCACAGGTCAAACATCTAGAAAGCTGGATACAGTGCGGAACATCAGTTGTGGTGAAGTCACAAGCTAAGTTGGGCAAGGGCTGGAATAGTCTGATGCCAGAGGATTCAGAGGTCAGAGATCATGCACTACCCCCCACCCCCCCTGCCCTGCAGGGGGAGCTCCAAGTAGACCCTTTCCTGCTCTTGCCAAAGAGCTGACCTAGAAGCTTCTACCATTCATGGTTTAGCTTTAGAGCATCGGTACCCCTGCATCACTTAGGCTCTTCTTGGAACGCTCTAGATCTCAGAGGAACCACAGTCTTCTAGGCCCAGGTCTGTGGTAATATTGTGTTCCCCAAAATATTGTGCACCCTAATAAACTTATCTGGGGTCAGAGAACAGAACAGCCACTAGATATAGAGACCAGAAAATGGTGACACACACGCCTTTAATCCTATCACTTGGGAGGCAGAGATCTGCCTGGATCCCTGTGAGTTCAAGGCCACACTGGAAACAGCCAGGCATGGTGACACACGCCTTTAATCCCGGGAAGTGATGGCAGAAAGCAGAAAGGTATTTAAGGCGTGAGGACCAGGAACTAAAGCTGGTTAAGCTTTTAGGCTTTTAGCAGCAGTTCAGCTGAGATCCATTCTGCATGAGGACTCAGAGGCTTCCAGTCTGAGGAAATAGGATCAGCTGAGGAATTGGCAAGGTAAGGAAGCTGTGGCTTGTTCTGCTTCTCTGACTTCCAGCATTCACCCCAATACCCAACTCCAAGTTTGTTTTTATTAATAAGACCCTTTAGGATTCATGCTACACAGGTCTACTCCCTGTGAAGTTACAAAGATATATTCATACCCCAGGAGTCTGGCTCCACTCAGGAAGAGCAACCTGCCAGCCTTACTGACTCCTCCAGAGAAATGATACCTCGTGGAAACACATCGTCATCTGTCCTAGAAAGTGTGTGAGTGTGCACATGCTCCCAGCCTGGCCTTTTCTAAGGCAAGCATCAGGATAGAAATCCAATTAGAAAATGGTTGGCGGATGCACGCGCGCACACACACACACACACACACACACACACACACACACACACCCTAGCCTAGTAACATAAAGCAAATATGGGAAATGTTTGAAGAAGGTGCAGGAGCCACAGACCTCTAACATATGAGAGGCTTCTCTCTAACTCAGCCATCCTCATGCTTGTGGCTATGGAGCCCTATCACAGCATGTTCTGATTTTCGGGTCTGGCCTGGAGTGGTAAGCACGGTCTCAGTGGGGTGAACCCGGGGCTGAGCCTTGAGGATGAAACCTAGTGTTCCCATAAAAGTTCCATTACAGAGAGCTCCAGTGCACAGCATAACTCACTTTCAAGCTTTGTAATTCACTTAGAGAGAAAAAGGTCACTACGTCATCCACGTCTGTATTGCATTTCTATCTAGAGCTTCGGTATTCTTCATAAGCACCCTAGAGAATCACCACAAAATCAGCAAAGAAAATCCGAGACCACGTGGCCTGCTTCCACTCCCCACGTTACATCTGGATTCTAGACAATAATATTTACATCCTATAACCATGCACAGTGAGTTCTAATGGAAGAGGGTACATCCTTCTCCTCTTCCCTTAAAGTCCTTGTGGGAAATTCAGATCACTTACTGGCCTCATCACCAGGACCCAAGACTTTCTAACCTCTGGAGAGGTGGCTCATCTGTTAGGAGCACTGGCTGCTCTTCCAGATAGACCTGGGTTTGAGTCCCATCACTCATGTGAAGGTGTACAACTGTCTCTAATTTCAGTTCTAGGGGATCCAGTGCCCTCTTCTGGCCTCTGTAGACACACGTACATTTAGACACACACATATACACATTAAATAAATAATATTTTTTTAAAAAACTTCTGGAGTTCATGACCAGGCAGCCCACATTCCTATAAAACACAACCTGCTAATACAGAAATGCCCCAAACAAGACTTGTTTCCACGTCGAGGGGAGTGGACTAAAGATCCCTTTGAAAACTTGGAGCAGGATAAGACAAAGGAAACACAGCAGCCAGACGTTCTCTTCCCCATTCCATGGTAAATGCCTCTGGCAGCTCTCCTTAGTGCTTTGGCTGGTAAAGGGTGGATGACAATACCAAAAAACACCTGTGCACCCTGCGGCCCGCCGCCGGTATCTCTGACCCCGTGTGGCCCTGCATCACAGAGACCCTGGCTCAACCTCTGTGCTAACAGAATAGCAATATGGACAGATGTGGTCAAAATAATCCAAGACAGGATTAAAATAAAGCCTCTGGGCTGTCCCCAGGGTGCGTCTCTGCCGTTCTACCATTTCTGTGCCTTAAGTTGTCAAAGCACTTCCAATGCTCATCTCTTTCCTGTTCTTTTGGTTTGGGTATTAGAGGGAATTGGCGGGTGGGGGGCGGGGAGAGTGCCATAGCTTGTAGTTCAAAGACTTGGAACTGAAAAATACAGCAGCTGCTTCCTACCTATTTCCCCAGCAAAGAGTAGCTCCTCCCACTTACCTTTTGGCCCCTCCCACTTACCTTTCAGCTCCTCCTACCTACCTTTCAGCCCCTCCTACCTGCCTCTAGGTACCTGCTCACTGTGCTTTACTCTGGGTCGTGCGCCTCACAAATATGTAAGTGTAATTCTGTAGGGATGAACCCCTTTAATTCATTATTTTAATAGCACATGAATAAACCAGTTATATATCTGGGCTGTAATCCCAGCACTGAAGGGTCTGAGGCAGGAGAATGTCAAATTCAAATACAGATTGGTCTACACAGCAAGACTCTGTCTCAAAAAACCAAAATGATAAAATTTAAAAGTCGGGGGAGACAGGGCACGTTTGTTGAGCGCTCACTGTAACAAACTTGTTAAAACGTTTTCTCCACCGTGGCTTTACAGAATCCACAGGACGCGCAACTCACTTTCTGAGTATTACTCATCTCTGTGCCATAAGGATTTGGAGTGGGGCTTGTAAGAAGGATCCGCAGGTCACAGCACCTCCACCAAACTTGATGGCCTGAGTCTGAGGCCCAGGACCCACAAGGTGAAGGGGGAAATCGATTCAAATATGTTTTCTGACCTCCACAGGCCTGCCATGGCTGTGTGCACACACAAAATAAATAAATAAACGTTATTTTTGAAGAACAGACGCTATTTCCTCCTTGTCGATTCACTGGCAAAATGTTCGTTCTATGAGTGAAACAGGATAACCCAGTGAGATGCCCCCTGACATGAACTGTGTCTCTTAGCAAAAAGCCCTGCTCAAGTCCTTCTTGAATTTTTTCGTTTTGCTGTTTTGATCTGGAGGAGGATTTTTCCATTTTGTTTTTGCCATTTTCTTCTTGAAAATCCTAACCCGGGGATTCGAGGCCACTGCAGGACGGTAGTCATTGGGTGCAGGCACCAGCGTTGTTGACAAGTGGACTCTTTCGGCATGAGACAAGGCAGCTTGCTCTGTGGCCTGGACGAAGCATCCGTGTCGTGCCTATCCATAAGAATAAGCTAAAACCCACTTTCAAATGCCATGTTTCTTTCTCAGAAGAGGTGAAAAGCCGGGCGTCCATTTTGGAGGTAGAAGAGAATGAACCCCAACAAATCATCACAGGAAAGCATCCCAGTTAGTGTGGATTGTGGGGGCTTGGGGAAAGGGCGGGACAAGAGAATTACTGGTTTATTATCTCTGCTGAGTTGCAACAATCCACTGACTGAACCTCAGGAGCTCTCACCCCAGAGGTTAGACACTGAGGAGGATAGAGTTGCTACCAGAAGACCTGATGTGTTTTCTTGTTGCTTCAATTTTTTTCCACTCTAAAAGTTATCATTTTCTAATAAGATTGTCTCTAATTGAGCAATTATTTTACTTTATTTTGAGACAGGTTCTAGCCTAGGCTGCCCTTGAAACAACTATATAGCTGAAGATGCCCTTGAATTCCTGATCCTCCCGTCTCTACCAAGCTCTGGGATGGCAGGCCTGGAGCACCACATGCGATTCCTAAAGGAGCCAATTCTTCAGGGATGCTTTCTGTTCTCATGTAGCAACTGTGCAGTTGTGATGTTTCTTTAGCATTTGGAGATTGTAAAGGCCAGCCCCAGAGTCCCTTTGTCCTGTAGAGGTTTGTCGGGTAATGTCACTCAAGCTAAGGAGCAGCTCTGTCTGTCCCAACCAAGACAAGCCTCCCTGCTGGCCAAGAGCTGCCAGATGTGGAGGTGAAGGTACCAACAGCTGTGCCAACCCAGAGGCAGAGTGGTTTGTTTCCTGCGTAACGTTGAGACTTGTGCAAGACCCTGGCAGAGGGGCTCCTGCCGAGCCTAAAGACGCATCTTCAGTGAGGAAGACCGGTTTCCAACAGGAATATGTTATTCAGCATGCAAATGAAGCAAGCTTCATTCTGATATTTTCCAAGCAGCAGACATTTTCAAACTTGGAAGAGATGCACCTTTAATCCTCCTCTTCGTCGTTTTTGGTGTTTTGGTTTTCTCTAGCTACCACATCTGCAATCCGGCCAGCGAAGATGGGCCGAGTACTGCTGTGATCTCTCTTCATTTTGGCTGGGCTGTTCTCAACCTAACTAACTACGAGGTGCCAGACAGAAAATTGCTGGGATTTTCTCCGAGGTAAACCATGGGCTAACGCGTAATCATTGCCCTCTCCTTATTCATACTGTGTTCACGGATGACCTAGGGGCACACCTCCAAAATGCCGGCTGCAGGTTAGTCTGAAAACCAGTCCGAATCGTCACATTTCCAGGAAGCATGCCCCCTCTTGTGGTAGCTGCTCAGTACTGCAGGCCAGACAAGAAGGGAAGCTTTGCTGTTCGGAGTGATTATTCTACAACGTTCTAAACATAACAAATTAATTAATTTGTAAATAAGCATATTTAAGTCCTAAGAGGCAAGGTACCTTGCTAGTCTCTGAACATAACCTTCTCGGGGTGACTGGTCAACAGGCAGCGGCCAGCCAGACAAAGCTGCATTTCCTAGACCTGTCGCCTACTTGTTAAGAAATTTTAGGCAGGTAAGTAGTAAAACTGCCTCTGTTTCAGCACAAGTAACTGAGTAACATAAAATGAGGTGCTTCAATTCTTCCCATAAATACAGTTATTTCTGTAAGTGCTCTGTTTAATTGCTCATAATATGAGATATTAAATAGTGTGTGATTAATGTGATGAATTCTATTAAGCAAACTTTTTTTTCAGAAAAGTTAATTCAGCCTTCTAGCAGTGTTAAAAATAAAATTTTAGCCGGGCGGTGGTGGCGCACGCCTTTAATCCCAGCACTCGGGAGGCAGAGCCAGGCGGATCTCTGTGAGTTCGAGGCCAGCCTGGGCTACCAAGTGAGTTCCAGGAGAGGCGCAAAGCTACACAGAGAAACCCTGTCTCGAAAAAACCAAAAAAAAAAATAAAAAATAAAAAAAAAATAAATAAAATAAAATTTTATGTTTAATGTTTCATTCTCTAAAATCATTGATGTCAAGTGGGAATAAACATCTGTAACTTCCTAGTAGAGACCCTAAAATAAAGACTTCCTAGAAATCACTGAGGAAAAGGGGCCAGCAAAGGATATAACCAAACAATTCATCTGTTTAAGAAAAAAAGGAAACTGATTTTAGGGCCGGCAAGATGGCTCAGCGGTTAAAGGAGCTTGCTGCGGAAGCCTGGCAGCCTGAGTTCAATTCCCAGAGCCCACAGGTAGGTAAAGGAGGGAACTGATTTAAAAAGTTGTCCTTTGACTGCTACACTTTCACACATGTGACACATACATCACACATTATATATATAGTTTTGTTTCATTTTGTTTTTCGAGACAGGGTTTCTCTGTGTAGTTTTGAGCCTTTCCTGGAACTCACTTTGTAGACCAGGCTGGCCTCGAACTCACAGAGATCCTCCTGCCTCTGCCTCCCAAGTGCTGGGATTAAAGGCGTGCGCCACTGCCACCACCACCTGGCTATAATTATATATTTTTAATTGGTCTTAAATTCATGAAAAGAAGTTTTGTTTCACTTAGAATTCGAGCTGTGAAAGTCAAGCCTACATCGAGAAATCGTTTTCATCTTTTAGATGGAAAAAAGCAAAACCTTCAAACGCACTCTGATGAGAAGCACTTCCGGTGGGAACATAAATGGGTACACTTCCTAAACAGGGTACTCTAACAGAGTGGTCCGCATCCCAAGTGCACGCTCTCTAGGATACCCACAAGTCTCCTGTCTTGGGATACACTCACTTGTTAATAACACACATGTTAAACACAAAATTCAAACAACCTAAAGCCAGTTAATAAGACTCTGGCTCAACAACATACATTTGTGTGATGGAATATTACCTGGATGTTAAGAATGAAACATGTGGGACCATCTCCAAGACAAGCCACCTGTGGGAAAAGAATGGACCACTGTGTGTATTGTGCCGCTTTATAGATACAGGGGGAGAAAGACCAGTATATTTTCATGTGTGCTTTGTAATCATAAAGAAACTTTTAAAAGGATAGCCCCCAAAAGTGAACACATTCATCAGTGTGATGCACAGGATCAGACAAGGCAAAAATATTTTTTAAGATTTATTTATTTTTGTTTTATGTGTGTGGTTCTTTTGCCAACATGATGTCTGTATACCACACGCATGTCTGCTACTAGAGGAGACTAGAAGAGGGCATCAGATCCTCTGGAACTGAAGTTACAGATCATTGTGAGCTGCCCTACAGATGCTGGGAACTGACCCCACGACCTGGGAGAGCCTAGGCCCTTTGGCCAGTAAGTCATCTCTCCAGCTCCACAGAGATTTTTTTTTAAATTTATGTACATCACATACATGCCTGGTGCTCAAAGGCCAAAAGAGAGGCTCAGCTCCCTGGAACTGGAGTTAAAGATGGTTGTGGGCCATATGAGTTCTAGGGACTGAGCCTGGGTCCTCTCCAAGAGAAATGGGTGCTCCTGTTTGCTGTGCCATCTCTCCAGGCCCTGGGAAACATGTCACTGCATCATATATAGAGAAATTGAGAGGCTAGAAAGTAGCTCAGTGACAGGGTGCTTGGCTCTGGGTTCTAATCCCAACACCACACACACATAGGTCACTTCCGTCAGTCGGTTTAAAACCTAGGTCGAGTGCCTGGCCTTTCCTCCAGGATTCTGGACACTTTCAACATGAGAGGAGATGGCTGACAGCGGGCAAACAGGTCATGTTTCTGTGGGAAACTAGTTAATCCAATAGTTAAACCATCTGAACCCTCTTCTTCCTGAGACTGCTGATATTAACACATAAATCCATAATTGTGAGTGCTTAAGACATGCTAGGAGCTGTTCCAAGAACATTTGTGTGGACAGCTCAGAGTGAGGAGCATCTGAGTGGACAGCTCGGGGTCGGGGGAGCATCTGCTTGGACAGCTCGGGATGGCAGGTGGGGTGCGGCAGCCTGAAGGATGCATTCTGGGACAGAGCTGAATGGCAGCGCGAGTTCACTCTTTGTTGTTAATCTCCATGTAGTTGTGATTTTTCTTAGAGCTCAAGGATTTAATGTATGCATAAATAAGCTCACCCACAAAACCAGAGCAGGGAGGGAGGGATGAGGGGATTTGAGTTAGACCAGTGCTTCCCAATCTCTTCCATTTTCAACCCCCAAGAGACTTTTTTAGACCTTTCTTCCAATCATCCTCTAAAATAAAATGAGTTCCCCAATGACTCTGAAATAGAAAATGTATATACATGCATATATATGCAGCATATCTGCATTGTGTGCTTGTACAACAAAAAAAAGTGGTTTGGACAATAATCAGTTTTTTGCCCCCACTGAGAGTGGGTGAATGTATTCACAGGAAGGATCCACAAGATTCCTGTTGGCTTCAGAATCAAAGGCGCGGTGCATGTTGTGGGAACTGTCACACTTGTGCACTGAGTTACTTTGAGCTCAAATCCTTATCTACTCTTTGGTCATCCTAAGAGTTTGAGCAAGCTGGGAAAGTACTCTGTGGTCTGAAACATTCTCATGTAGGAAACAAGCATGAGGAAACTTCCTGCAGGGCTCTCGTAAACATCAACAGAGGTGGAGAGGGCAAAGCCCCTGGAATCAAACGTGGTTCAGTGCAGAAGAGCAGTAACTGGTTCCATTCCATTTATTCGATTCAAAAACAAATGTATGAGGCTAAAGAGATGGTTAAGAGCATTTGTTGCTCTTGCAGGGACATGAGTTCAGTTCCTAGAGCAGACATGGTAGGTCACAACCACCTATAATTCCAGTTTCAGAAGATTTAATGCCTTCTTTAATTCTTTTTTCCCTCTTCTACCATCCTTTGTTCATGATAATTTTTTTATAATTTCATACATGAGAACTGCATCTATGCCAGTCCTGCCCTCTTCTCGCCCTCTTCTCAACCCTCTGTGCCTTCCAAATGCATGATCGCTAATCAATAGTGTATGCATGCATACATACATACTTAGTCTGCAAAGCATGTGCATGCGAGCAAAACTAAACAGCCTCAAGACTCTATTCCTTTCAGACAAAAATTAAATGTCACATGTTTCTGAGAAACTTGGTTCGATTTCCTCAAATGTCATTTTCTCCGTGATTTCAACTCCCATAGTGTACTCTGCTTACAACGCCATTAAGACGTCAAAAATGTTCTACTCTGTAATGCACACAGATTTTACGTACTTTGGGGACAATAACACTGAGTTTTGTTTCATTGGTTTGGTTGGTTTGGGTTGTTTGAGACATTCTTATGTAATTCAGGTTGACCTCAAACTTGCTATGTAGTTAAGGTTAGCCTTGAACGCCTGATCCTCCTGTCTCCACCTCCTCAGTAGTGGGGTTATAGGCATTTGCCCCCAAGAGACTCTGTTTTATTCCTCTAGGTTAGCATCTCCCCTACTCTGTCTCTCTGTGTAATAGATTTCAGTAAATACTTACAGATCAATGAATTACTGTTGTGAAGTTAGATTGCAAGGATCAAATATAACATTAGCATGTAAAAGGAAAAGGCATGATGAACAACATAGACAGAATTGCATTATTTATATCCATCCCTTATCCTAAACATTAATCCCAAACTGAAGCCTATCTCATGTTGTAAAAATTGGGAACAAAATCCTTCTGGCAATGATTAATTTATGAAGCATACGACTTTTTATAATGGCACTATTCTGAGGAGGATTAGCCTGTCTCCTAATATGTATCTAGCTTGAGTTGAATCAGAAGTTAACAGTGTCTACGCAATCGATCACAAGACAGCTTTCTGATTCTCCTAGATGGTTACTAATAACGGTGGGGATTCTTTGTCATGCTCCTGCCTCAGCAGGGAAGTTCTCTGACAAAAGAAAGACATACGTCAAATGTAATAGCAGAGAGCAGACCGGAGCCAGAAGAAGAGAGTGGAAGCAGCCTTTGTTTTTAGAGCCGATGATGTTTTAAGCGTATACCTAATGCTTTTTACACATACTGAATAACCAGGCTAATTAAAAAGCCCATACAGCACCGGTTAAAATCTGTTCAAATTTTTTGGAGCACCTGTTACAACAGAATGCCCACAGACTTGATAGTTTAGAGCCAAGACACCTGCTACCTTATGTCTCACAGTATGTTCAGTTTTATACTGTTAGCAAAAAAATAAATAAATAAAATAAACACTTTTTTGACATTTAGCAATCTTATACAAGTGATAAGAACTTGCCAGAGAGGAGTAATAGTTTAACCCTTCCTCTCCTGCGCTGGAAGCCACACCCTCTCCTCACCAGAAGGGGATGCATTTCTCATGTTATAACATGAGACTTTGTGCAGTTTCTTTAATTATCCCCTAACAGTGTGGGGCTTTCTAAATGATCCGGGTTATCTTCTTGGACGTCTGAGGCAGGAATTTTCCAGTTTAAAGAAGCGTTTAAGCTTACTTGAGCTTACTTAGATACAATCGCTTATGTAACGGCCAATTTACAAGTTAGCTTGCACTGAGCCTTTTAATGAAGCACATCTCTGTTTTGACTCTGTTAACTATTCAACTCCAACACAGGTTGCTGTGACTCTGCCTGGAGATATTTTTACCAGAACTTTTCTTGAAAATCTAATTTTGAAATGAAAATATTGTATTTTATAGTTACAGAATTTTCAGACTATGGGTAGACATATGTGGGATTCTTTGAGGTCCGAAACCATGTCTTATTTGACTGTATTAGCTAAAATTGGGTAATTGAATAAAGAAATAAAAACTTGAGTGAAAAAAGCCAACTTCAATGTTATATGCTAATGATACATAAAATTACATCATTGCCCATGATAAAATCAAAGCCTGGCCTTGGTGAAGCCTTCCTACTCCTAGCACAGGCAAAATTGCATACAACTACAGAAAGATTTCAATACAAAAAGACAATTTCCAGGATCGCCTATATGTAAAAAGAACTTGAAAAATGTTATTTGATAATTAGATAAATCAAGATGCATCACTATGGCAGAATACTAAGAAGTTGCTGGGTAGGTAAAATGGCTCTACGTGGGGTAACATGAAACAATCTCTAGTATGTATCGTCACATGGAAGACAACATGTCAGCGCAAATTACCACCCCTCACATATAATAAACATATTTAAAAACTCATGGCACTATAGGTTATCTTTGGGGAAAAAAACACAGCTAGTTAATAACAATGATTATCTCTGAGGAGGGAATCTAGCTTTTTGGAAACAGGAATAGGAAGAATGCTCCTTTTTCAGTTAAAAAATATGTCTGTAACTGTAGCTATTTATGTTACATGTATGTATGCTTATATTACCTATTCAAAATACATGAAGATATTAATTAAAATAGTGAATTAAATTTGAGAGGAAAAGGAGTATGTGATACATTATGTGGCATTGTAATGCATGCTATCCTAAAGTAGTTCTACATTTCCAGACTGTTACTGAGTTAGTTCAAAATCAGTATTTAACAATATAAATCACAATTTAATGTCTAATTATCATGATGCAAACAGCTTTTGCATGTTGAATGTGTATAGCTGTGTTCAAATACAAGCTGTTTTGACTTTTAACCAACATACCAATGCTAGGAGTGATTTTATTGCATAATTAGAACAAACAACCTAGAATACATTTCTCTAGCATGTTTTTTAAAAAATAATGGGAAGCATTTCTAAATGTTCAAGAGAAGTGATGTTTTGATTTTTGTACATTGCCCAGAAGAGAAATTCTATTTATATAAGGACAGAGAGAAACTGTAACTCAGCATGTACTTTGTCATTTTGTGTTGGAAGTGTCACCAGCCTTGCAGTGCTGAGACATCATTCCTAAAATTGATGAGAATAGTTCATGCGACCACTGAAGGTTTGCAATCATGGAGGCATGCACAGTGTACAGGCCCATGGATCCTTATATCACCAGTTAAAACCTACCCCGGAAATGTACTAAGCAGATGATTTACTCCAGACATACTGTCTCCCCTTCATGCCAGGAAGATTTTGTGCCAGGCATCTTCAAAGTTCATGCTTGAAAATCATGGGATCAAGTTACAAAAAGAAATTGCAATTAAAACTTTACAGTGTTTTAGTGAGGTTTACGATTTTGTGTTGGGCCATGCTCATAGTGATCCTGGGCCACATGTGAACTACTGCTGTAGACTTTTCCATTTCAAGAACTCTCAATTAGCTAGCCAACCCCAAACCATCAGATGAACACACAAAAATTAGAGTATACTTACTATTTATATACATTTTAAAACATCACACAAGATGATGACTACAATTGACATAAGAAATAGTAGTCTTTAGTAGAACACATTGGGAAATATTGAGATTAGAATAGAGACCAGACTATCACACCAATCAACCACAGCCTTCTTGGTCAATATTGGGTTGACTGTAAGGACTCACCTTACTGCTTAGTGGCAGTAGAGAGCATGCCAGCCTTCAGAAATGCTCATCTAATATTTCTAGTTCTCCCCTTTATGGGCAGCAATTATATCCTACTTGCTGGATCCATTGTGAAATAGGACCTTGTGACCATCTCAATCAATTGTGTGTGTGAAGAGGTAATGTGTGTGTGTGTGTGTGTGTGTGTGTGTGTGTGTGTGTGTGTGTGAAGTGGTAATGTGTGTGCGAAGAGGTAACAGATAACACTTCTGGCCAGACAGTGCCCTGCTATATGCATAAGTTCACAAAATAACACTGTACATTTTCTAGGGCAAGTTCTCTGAACTTTTTATTATTTGAATGGAAATGAGCTCAGGGGGTCTAAGTCATTAATTCCTCCAAGATCTTGGGCAAAAGTAAAAAAGTTACAGAATCAAGTTTCTAAATCAGACTTTCTGAGCAAGTCCATTAAATTCACTCACTGTTGCATTCTGTTCTATGAAAATGGAAGAAAAGCCCAGAGCTATGTCAGTTTCTAGTCAGGGAGTCCTTTCTGGGAAGATTCGGTGTCTGAATGCACATTCCCTGCTGCGTTCTGAGCTTCCCACTTTCCTTCTAGTCAATAAGCACCACATACCTTTAGTCCAAGCTTTGTGTGTGTTGAATGAGTGGGCAATGCATTAGTGAGTAAATATGTTACTTTTAAATACACACTGAACTTTCATTCCCAAGAGAATACTCTCTCTCTCTCTCTCTCTCTCTCTCTCTCTCTCTCTCTCACACACACACACACACACACACACACACACACACACACACCTGTAATGTCTTTTTATTGTTACTAATTTTATGTTAGCATGCCAAGTAATGGGTTTCATCATTCCCCCTTCATATGTATGTGTCACTACACTTGGACCACAGTGGTTCTTTCTTCCTTCCACTACCCTTTCCTATGGCCCCTCTCACACTTCAGCTACACAAAAAACAATTCACAGTGGATCCAAGACCTGAATGTAAGATGTGAAATCCAAGGACCTGGAACATAGGGAACATGATTTACAATATGGGCATACAAAAGGACTTTCTGGAAGGGACTCAAGTAGCACAGGAAATGATCCTATAATGAGACAAAGGATTAATATCTAGGATAAATAAGTCATTGCAAAAACTAATCATCTAATCAATAAAGGTGATAATTAGATAAATAAAGAAGAAATTGATTTTTTGGACAGGGTGAGAGATATGGATCTAGTTTCATTCTTCTATCTAAGGAAACCTAGTTTTTCCAGTACCCTGTGTTAAAATGGCTGTCTTTTATAATACAAGTTTTTGAAACTTTTATCAAAAAAAGAGGTGGCTGTTGGGGCTGGAGACATGGCTTAGTTGTCAAGGGCACTGACTGCTCCTCCAGATGACCTGGGTTCAATTCCCAGCACTGACATGGTAGCTAACAACTGTCTGTAATTCCAGTTCCAGGGGATCCAACGTCTACTGTTGACCTCTGTGGGCATTGCATGCACATGGTACACAGACATGCATACAGGTAAAACACCTGTACACATAAAAAATAAAAATAAATAAACCTTTTTAATAGGTATCTGTAACTTTGTGGGTTTATTATGGATCTCCTATTCTATTGCAGTAGTTTACATGTCTGTTGTTGGCTGATATATTTTATTTTTTTACTCTGACTCTGTAATACGGTTTGCAGTGTCTCATGTTCTTTTGAATGAAGATTCCCTTTGCAATCTGGAGTATTTAGTGCTTTTATGTAAATTTTAGAATTGTTTTCAACTAGTTCTGTGAAGAATTTTTGAGGAGGATTTTGATGGGATTGCACCAGGGATCTACAAATTACTTGATAATTATAGCCAGTTTCATTTTCATGATATTTATTCTTTCAATCCATGAAAAGGGAAAGTCTTTCCATCTCTAGAATCTTCTTCCATTTCTTGCTATGTTTTTAAGTTTTCATTGTCTAAGCCCTTCACCTCTTCCGTTAGATTTACTCCTGGGCCTTTTTTTTTTCTCTTACATCTATTATGAATGGGTCCCTCTCCCCAACCCCACTCTGGATTTCTCTCTTGCATGTGAAAAAGCCATGGAGTTTTGTATGTTGATTTTTGTATCCTGATACCTGGCTGAAACTTATTCAATGTAACTTTTTTTTTTCTTGTGGAATCTTTAAGATCTTTTGAGTACAGGATCATTTAACCTACACAGAGGTTATTGACTTCTTCCTTTTGTGTTCATACCTTGTGTTTATTATTTAATCTTCCCTTATTGCTCTTGCTCTGAAGTTGAGCACTAAATTGAAGAAGAGTAAAGAAGAGTGGACACTGTTCACGTTCCAGATTTTAAAGGAAATTAACTTTAAATTTCTTCATTTAGTATAATGTTGGGCACAGGTTTGTCATATATAGCCTTTATTATGTTGCGATATGTTCCTTATATTCCTGATTTCTTCAGGACTTTTATCATGAAGTTATATTTAACTTTATCAAAAGATTTTTCTGCATTGATTGAGACGAGATGATTGATCATCTGATCATGTTATTTCTGTCCTGAAAAATCTACTTAAACATTGTATTATACTTATTGATTTGCATACACTAATCTAATCTTGCCTCAGAATGAAATCCACTCTGTTATGGTATGTGATCTTTTCAATGTGTTCTCGAACTCTATGTATCAGGATTTTATTGAGAGTTTTCATAGTTATGTTCATTAAGAAATCTTGGCATAGCCAGGCAGTGGTGGCGCATGCCTTTAATCCCAGTACTTGGAAGGCAGAGGCAGGAAGATCTCTCTGTGTTCGAGGCTAGCCTGGTCTACAGAGTGAGTTCCAGGAAAGTCACCAAAGCTACACAGAGAAACCTTGTCTCAAAAAAAAAAAAAAAAAAAAAAAAAGAAAGAAAGAAAAAAAAAAAAAAAGAAAAGAAATCTTGGCATATAGTTTTTTTGTTTGTTGTGTTCTTATCTGGTTTTGATATCATGGTAATGCTGGCTTTGTAGGATAAATCTGGTAGTGTTCCTTCATGTGTGTGTGTGTGTGTGTGTGTGTGTGTGTGTGTGCGCGCGCGCGCGCGCACGGAAGCCAAAGAAGACATCAGGTGTCTTCTCCTACAATTTTACTTTTTGAGAGAGTCTTTCATTCAACCCTTGTTATTTAAGTTGGATGGTCGTCAGCAAGCTCTCAGGATCTACGTATACCACCATCACCACCACCACCACCACCACCACCACCACCGTGGTTACAGGCATACACAACTATGTCTGGCTTTTTACATGGATGCTGAGGATTTGAATTCTTCCTTTCATAAAAAGGGCTCACCCATTGAACCATCCCCACCCAGCCTCCTTCCCTTTCTGTTTCAGGGTATTGTGGAACATTAGTATTTGGTAGAATTTGGCAGTGACTTGTAGCTGAAGTTTTCCTGTGTCCCAGCCTGCTGGTGGTCAGGACAAATCTCTCTCACCCACCAGTCCCACAGCTGCTTGGACCCAAGTAAACACACAGAGGCTTATATTATTTACAAACTGTATGGCCATTAGCTCAAGCTTATTACTGACTAGCTCTTACACTTAAATTAACCCATAATTCTTACTTATGTTTAGCCTCATGGCTTGGTACCTTTTCTCAGCTCTACCTTCACATCTTGCCTTCTCTGTGTCTGGCTGGCGACTCCTGACTGAGCCTTCCTGTTCCCAGAATTCTCCTCTCTGCTTATCCCGCCTATACTATACTTCCTGCCTGGCTACTGGCCAATCAGCATTTTATTTATCAATCAATCAGAGCAATACACTCACAGCATACAGAAAGACATCCCCAGCAGTGAGTCAATCTGGTCCTGGGTTTTTCTTTGTTGAAAGATTTCTTTTTATTACTGCTGCAATGTCATCAATTATTACAGACCTGTTAAGGTTTTAAAGTATCTTTGTGATCTATTTTTGGTAGGTTATATGTGTCAAGGAATTTATAAATTTCGTCTAGGCTTCATGGTTTCCTTGTAATTGAAGTTTTCAAAATACTCCCCTATTGTTCTCTGTATCCCACTGATATTTGTAATAATGTCTCATGGATCTCCTCTCTTTCTTTTGGTTAGGAGGCTAAAAGTTTGCCAGTCTTGTTTATTTTTTTAAAGAACCAACTCAGTTTGATTGATCCTTTGTATTGTTCTTGCAGATGCAATTTCATTAATTTCTCTCTGATCTTTCTTATTTATCATCTGTGACCTTTTGGCATAGATTGTTCTTGTTTTTCTAGGAATGTGAGATGCATTATTTGTTATTTATTTGATATATTTTTGCATTTATGTGACTTGAGTTCACAATTCCAGGCCTTAACCTCAGGTTTATCTCAAGTTTTTAGGGTCCAGAGCAGTAACACAAATTAGAGCCCATAAGGCCATACCCATTGTCCAATTATTTTAAAAGTAGAAAGCTAGGTAAAATATATTCTATTTTCTGCTTTCCCAAATACACTCTTATAGTAGTTTTTATAATATTAAAGTGTGTGAAAAGTAATATGTGACAATTGAACTGTCACTAAATAAAACAAGTGAATGCCATTATCATATGTTTTTATACACAGGCTAGTAATATTTGGATAAGAAATAAAGCTATATAGTTTATAAACTATTATATGTTTGCTCTGTAGAACTTGCTCTATTGCTTCCATTTCTACATGACTGCTAGTAAGTATATAACCAAGATTTTCACATTACTCTGTTTTATTGACAAAAATGCCAAATAGACAAACCTTGATTTATTGCTGTTTTGGGGTGGGTTTTAACCTCAGCTTGAAGACACTTTTTTCTGCTGAGGTAATAGAATATAATTTGTCAAATGACTAATGTCATAAAGAGATGTAGAAATAAATAACATATACATCCCATGTTCAAATATTATAGGGATATATAAAACATTTCTATTTTTTAGCAGATACAAGATATTGACATTGGTACTTTACTTCACTGTCTCATTTGCGCTACAGCTTCCATTATCTTTTAAAGCAATATGTAAGTCCACTTACCAATGTAAAACACTGATGGGTTTGAAGCTTAGATCTTCATTCACAGAGGCTGAGCATCCCTTTTGCAAAATGCTCAGGACCAGAAGAGTTTCTGATTTTTTTTTCAGATTTTTGAAATATTCACATACTTATAGTAAGATATCCTGGGGCTGGGACACAAAACACAAAATTCACTTATGCTTCATATATAGTTTATGCACATAGACTGCACATAATTTCATATACTTTTTGAATTAAATTAATGCATTGTGTGTGCATGTGCATTCATGTCAGGTGCAGGTGTGGAGGTCAGAGGACAACCTGCTGGAGTGACTTCTTTCCTTCTACTATAGGCTCCAGGGACTGAACTCAGGTCACCAGGTTTAACAGCAAGAGTTTTACCCACTGAGCCAGCTTACCAGCCCACTACGATGTTTTTAAAATATAGCCTTCTCTCATACATTACATCCTGACCACAGTTTCCCCTCCCTCCACTCCTCCCAGTTACCACACACACACCTCCCTTTTCCCCCAGGTCCACCCCTCCTCCCTTTCTCTTCAGAAAAGACCAGCCCTCCCATATCAACCCAATACAGCGTGACAAGTTATAATAAGACTAGACCCAAGCTCTCCTATACAGATGTGCCTGCGTTTTTATTACTATTTATCATGTGAGACAATATGAGAGATTTCACAATTGCTGTGTCATGTTGGTGCTAAAATTTTAGATTTTAGAGCATTTTTAATTGTGAAGTTTTATATCATGGGTGTTCAACCTGCTCAAATTTGAGTAACATAAACTATTTAAAAATCCAGAGTTGCTACATCCTTGTGCAGCTATTATAAACATTATACCACTTTATGAGTGTGCCTCTGGAACCGCGAATCAGAGCAAGAAAATGGACAATATTTCTAGAGTACTTCACCTTAACAAGAATCTGCTCATTCATGTTAATTAAGAGAAAGAATTTGACAAGTTAATACATTTGTATTTTCACTCATCTAGGTGTTTCCACTGTTTAAATTATCACCTGGATTCTAAGTAGTAAGTGTCAGTAGTATCCAGAGTGACTCAACCCACACACCTTTGTGCCATTTGAATGGTTGACATTTTTCTCTCTCTCTGAATTTAAATACTTGTGACTTTTATTTTATATTGTGGTGTGTGTGTGTGTGTGTGTGTGTGTGTGTGTGTGTGTGTGTGTGACTTCTGTTTTGAGGACATCAAGTGAATTTGAAGGATCCTTTTCTGAGACTGGATGATGTTAATCAAGAAGAGAAATGTTTGAAGTTACTAAGTGACAGAGACACTGGTGTTCTCAAATTTATTCTGTGTGTAATGTAAGAAGCACTTTGCAGCATAGGTCCTGGTTAGGGAATCCCTCTTGCCTAGACTGAGCTGTACCCATTGAAACAATGCTGAGATTTTCTGTAAAAAGGACTAAGTGTCTTACATGATTTCTGCAGGATATATTTACCAGGCCTTTTCAGTTTATTAGTTCACATCAATTGTTCATGATTAAACACATATGAGAAAAGGACAATAGAGATGCCTCGGTGGTTAAGAGCACATACTGCTTTTGCAGAGGACACAAGCTTGGTTCCCAGTAACCTTATCTGGCAGTTCACAACTGCCTGTAACTCCAGTTCCAGGAGATTCAGTTTCTCTAGCCTCCACAGACACCTCCACAGACACGTGTTCACATACCCACACACAGACAAAATACACATATTTTAAAATGAAATTCTTAAATAAGAAAAATGTGAAAAAATAAGAGCTCTATTTAATATATATTATATTCTCAGGTATTGATATAAGCATTTTATAAAAGTATATTATTTTATCCAATAATAATGAACAAGGCTGGGAAGATGGCTCAGAGGCTGTGCCACCAAGTCTGACAATGTGAGTTCAGTCCTCAGAACCCACAGAGTGCAAAGAGAGAACCAAATACTACATGTACATGATGGTGTATATCAGCACACACACACACACTAAATGTTACAAATAATCAATCAATAATATTTCTATTTCTCATTTCATAAATGAAAAATTTGAGCTGCACAAAGCTAAGTAACTTGCCTCAGGTCACCAAACTAGGGAGTGGTATCTATAGTGGACCCAGAGCCATCACATGAAAGATATTTCCAGAAATGCTCTTTTTATTTCATAATTTCTTCCATCGTGTCTTATTTTGGTTTGGTTCTTAAAATTTTAATTTACATGTGGAAAATTAAATGGAGAAAGTTTAATTAAAACTATAAAAATTGTATGTTTAGTGTGTTCCATGTGACATGCATGCACTAGAAATATTAAGTTGAGATTGGGGTGAACATATCTATTTCTTTAAACACTTACTATTCCTTTATGGTCAAATTATTCAGATGCTTTTTTTCCTAGTTTTTTGGAATATTTTTTATCCATAATTTTACCCATGCTTACCCTACTTTGCAATAGCACACCAGAACGTTCTCCTACCTACCTCATAGCCCAGTGGTTAACTTTTCCCTGTTCTTCCCTACTTCCTGCTCTCCCCAACCATTGATGGTCACCATTCTATTCCCATTTCGATGAGATCAACACGTGAGTAAGATAGGATAAAGTTTTATTTATTTATTTTTAATTCGTGTAAAGGTGTTGTAGAACAATGTGTTTGAGCTGTAAGGAGTACTCCTTGGACGTTTGTGAGACTGTTTAAATGGTGGAAAGAAATAAACAATGGAGAAAAGAGAAGAGAGCTACTAAACCTGAAAGAAAACCAAAGGAGAGAAGTATAGGTGGCTTTGGAGGAAGGTAAGAAGTGGAATTCCGATGAGCTGAGGCATTGAGGTTGGCTGTGGGGGAAAGAATGCAGATACATTTACATGTTTGCTAACAGAATTTTGGGAAATGTCTGCTTCCTGGCAACCTCGCTTTTCCCCACTAACTAGGAAATGACATCATTTGCCGGTTAACAAGGGTGGGTCTTGTGAAGTCTAAATTTTGAGAACGAGGATAGAGGAAGTTGGAGATGCTCACTGTAAAGAGAGAGATGACAGAACAGCACTGAGGGCCTCTGTGAGCGAGGGTTCGTTGGGGACGTGTGATGTGGCTGGTACTTGTGATGTGGCTGCCTGGTTTCCGCCTGCAGCACTCAGAAATGCTGTGTGGGCAGGGAAGACCGACTACTGGGTGGGGCTCTGCGAGGCTGTTACATGTGGGAGGAAATAGAAGTTAGAAGTATCAGTAAGACAGAGGGTGAAGTGATAACCCGCAAGGTCTAGACTCTATCAGGAAGAAAGACAACAGGGAATGGAAAAGTGAGGAAGTGGAGAATATCTGGGAACATGGGTTAAGATACAATGAGAGTTGCACAATGTTTCAGAACAGTTGAACTATGACAGGAGATAATTAAACAGTACAGACTTGAATGTAACCTTCAGGAGGTGGCGGTTAGGTCTCTTATGACAAGCTTAGGGTATCATGCTGGGGAAAAGGATTATCTCCAGAAATGAGAAAATAAACTGAGGAATCAGGCAAATGGATGGTATCTTAGTTGGCTTACATTGTAAGATGTCACACAGTGGCTAGTAAACAATAGAAATGTATTCTCTCACAAGTGTCAACAGGCTTGATTTGAGGTTAATGTCCTTGGCTTATAGGTGATCATATTCTCTTGTGCCTTCTCATGGCCTTTCCTCCATGAGTGTGTGTGAAGTAGTCTGTTCTTTCAATGACTTTCTAGTCATATTCAATATTCAATTAATGTCAAATCTCAATAACTTCACTTAACGTTAATTAGCTTTAGAAGAGCCTACCTAAAACTAACCCCCGTCTGAGTTGTTGGAACATATGCTCAGCATAAGTTGGGACTTCGGCATATGGATTTAGGGGTATACAATTCAATTCATGTGTAGAAGGCCCTGATGTAGAGATATTGTCACCAGAATGATGTTAGAATGCAGGGCAGAGATAAAGGTGAATGAGGCTCCAGATTCTTCCACAACTAAAGTAACTAACCAACCGTCTGCTGTTTCAGTGAAATTGTGTCTCCTCGCATTCCATTTAAGATTCCAAACCATTTTCATCTCCCCATGTTTGGAGTTTTTGTTTTGTTTTGTTTTTTATCGTAGATCCACAGTATTTGGGGCACGGTATTAATATTTATCTTTTTACCAGTAGGCAGGGGGTTCAGCTCTAACACACCTTGTCCTTTCGGGTGTGACTTCTCATTGACTGTGCAGCACCTGGTGAGGTGAAGGGCTCCTGGCCATGCTCTGTGTCTGAGATACCCATCTTTTACATAATGGTGCGAGACAGGAGAAACCACCTCCACCCTACAGCTGGATTCTCTGACACACTGAACACAGAGAGGCCATAAACAATCTACAAGACACACTGCTAGAACCCTCCCATTCTCTGCCCTTCTTTGTCATGATAAAGAAATAATATATACCAGTTATTAGATAAGACACTGAACCAGCATTTGTGCCTTGTAGTCTGCAACCGTTATCTTGTGTGCTACTAATAACAACCCTGAAGAATGAAAAGATTGGAGCCGGGTGGTGGTGGCGCATGCCTTTAATCCCAGCACTCAGGAGGCAGATCTCTGTGAGTTCAAGGCCAGCCAGAGCTGTTTCACAGAGAAACTCTGTCTCGGGGGGTCGGGGGGGGGGGGTCGGGATCCAGGTGCCAAAGTCAGTCTAACTCTAAATTTGTGTCCTTAACTGCGGTGTCCCAACTATGGAGATAGACTCTCCCCAGACACATCTCTGTTGACAATCTCACTTCCTTCCAGAGTGTTTGTGAATTGATGTAGAAAGCAGGGGTTGAAGGAGCGTGGTGTGTCTCAGCAAGCACTTCTTGAGCTGTCCGCTTCTATCTCCAATGACTGTAAGCACAGGACCCATTTCATCATGGAGTCTGCAGAGAGAGGCAGGGCTCTCTGCTTTTCCGTTCCGAGTACAGCTGGCCTGTCCTAAGAAAACAGAGGTCAGCTAGGCTACAGGTTGTTTTCCTCAACCAACATCTATTTGGCCATGGAAATGGGTAATTTCTTCATAAATTTTAGCATCTGATTATCTGTTGGGTTTTGCTTTTAATATATGGTAGTGCGAGGTCTGGGGTTTTGTTTGGTTTTGGTTTTGGGCAGTGCTTTACTGAGACTTTAGTGGGAGTCTGGAGGACACTAAAAGACGGGCTGTTAATTCCACTCACTAAATCATGGGATTCCCCCTTTTGCCTTGATACTACTTTCCTGGGGCTGGCAAGATGGCTCAGCAGGTAAAAGAACTTGTCACACAAGCCTGATGACCTGAGTTCAGTCCTCCAGACAGTGAAAAGTAAGGGTCAACTCCCAAAAGGTATTCTCTGACCCCCACATGCACACCATAGCGCATGCGCACGCACACCACACACACACACACACACACACACACACACACACACACACACACACACCCCAGAGAGACAGAGAAGAGAGAAAGAGAAAGAGAGAGAGAGAACAAATACCTTTCACCATATTCTCCACCATCAGAAAATCATTGGTACACTTTACAGTCTGATGTTTGATGTGGCTGGGCTGATTCTGAGAGGGATATTAATGTTAAAATGTTAAATTACAATGAGGACCCACTACCCATTTATTAAGTAGGATTTACCTCTTTGTAGACAATTTAGGCCCTGAAGCTTGGAAGTATTCGGGCAGAATTCAAAAAATTATTCCTTGCTATGGAAATTCACCCCTGCAACACACACTCTGCTCAGTGTGGGTTTAATAATCAAAGTCGTGAAACACAAAAGATTCATCATGAAACATGAAAAACTCCAACACTGCATTCACTTTCTTGCAATTTCTAAAAGTTATTCTTTCTCTGTAAAGACAGAAAAATGATTCTACAACCCAAAATACTTCCATTTTACCTATTGTTCCTCCAAATGGGCTTCCAGAGATGAAGCAGCAGAGTAACGTTTGAGGAGCTCCAGCTGCCCAGGAAAACCTGTTAGAAATCCGCCATTGGCATCATCGTCTTCCTTTGCTGTTCACAAAGGAAGATGCCCAGGCCGCGGAGAGCTTCATCTCCCCGTGCACACACTGCATGTGGGTACATACAACATGCACTATTTACTCTCTAAAGTATATAAAGGCTTTCTTCTATGTCCTCTACCCCCAATCATCTATTATGGCTATTTATCCTGAAAAAAATAATAAAAATTATGCATATGCAAATTAATAAATATATGACCTAAATTAACAAAAAAATGGGAAATTTTTATTTGCCTTTTAAATCCTTAGTATTTTGACACATTTCACTGCTAAATAAAACTGTTTTTAATTTAAGCTAAGAAAACTAATTGGTATCTGATACTAAAAGTTCTTGTAAGTTGTTCCAAGTGTTAGTTCTGGGAATAGCGTTTTTATAGTTTTCATATTGATTTGCCTTTGAGACAAACTGCAACAAGAAAGCAGGTGATAAGCCTTTGTTAGTGCCTCTGGGAGAAAATGCTGTAGCTACAGACTACTGTTGATAAACAGATTTTGAATTAATTAGTTCTGCATAATTATGTGAGACATCAGCGCTCTAAAACCAAATGCAACTGGTCTTATGTTGTTTTACATATAAAAAAGAAGAGGAAAAGGGTGTCCTAAATTTGCTTTTTTTTTTTGAAAAAAATTAAAGCCTTGATTTAATGGTTTAAAAGCAAAGATTGACATTTTTAAATGGCATGTTCAAAATATCACATTATCTTTAGAACTATAAAGTGAGATACAAAGATTTGCTTTGGATGAATTGTTACCACTAGTGACAGCATTGGGGCTGGAGCGTACTACTACTCTACCTCATACTCCCTGGGAGCTACATTTTGTTATGAGAAAATAGCCTGATACTAAAAAAGTACAGATTTCAGTATGATACTTTTAAAAATTTTGAGCCAGGCCAGGTGGCACAGAGCTGTAATGCCAGCTACTTGGGTGCCTGAGGCAGGAGGATCACAGGTTCAAGGTCACCTTAAACAGCATAGTCAGATACTATTTCAAAATAAAAAGTAAAAATGAAAATAAAACCGAGGCTACAGTGCTGTGGCTATTGCTCTGTATAAATAAACACTGATTGGCCAATAGCCAGACAGGAAGTACAGGTGGGACTAACAGAGAGGAGAATTGAGGAAACAGGAAGGGAAGGGAGAGATTGCCTGGAGCCGCCACCACCAGGACAAGGAAGATGTAAGGTACCAGTAAGCCACGAGCCACGTGGCAAAGTATAGATTAATAAAAATGGGCTAAATATAAGAGTAAGAGGTAGACAATGATAGGCCTGAGCTAATGGCCAAGCAGTTTAAATAATTTAAGAGTCTGTGTGTTTATTTTATAAGTGGGCTCTGGGACTGGTGGGACTTGGCGGGAGCTGGAGAGAAATTATCCAGCTACACTACAGCCCAGTAGCAGGATGTTTGCCTAGCACATATAAGCCCTAGATTCAATCCTTGGCACCACCAAAAAATGGGAGTAATTTTTCTACACATTTATAGTAGGGAGGAAGTGAGGGAGGAAATGATATAAGAAACAGTTCTTAAAATGAGTAGAAAGAGCCGGGCAGTGGTGGCACATACCTTTAATCCCAGCACTTGGGAGGCAGAGCCAGGCAGATCTCTGTGAGTTCGAGGCCAGCCTGGTCTACAGAGCCAGATCTAGGACAGGCACCAAAACTGCACAGAGAAACCCTGTCTCAAAAAACAAAACAAAACAAAACAAAACAAAAAAAGAGTAGGAAGCAACTACAAATATTTCTCAAAGATATAGAAGAATAAAGAAAAATATGAAGAAACAACATAAAATATTTAATATGGTAAGATTCTCACTATTAAAACAATATGGAAGAGAGGGAAGGAGGAAGGAAGGAAAAGATATAAAAACTTTCTTAAAATGAATAGAAGGTAACTAAAAATATTTCTCAAAGATATAGAAGAATGGAGAAATACATGAAGAAACAACATAAAATATTCAATATGGTAAGATTCTCACTATTAAGACAATATATGGTTAATATAATTTCATCAAAAAACGTTCAATTAGCCGGGCAGTGGTGGCGCACGCCTTTAATCCCAGTACTCGGGAGGCAGAGCCAGGCGGATCTCTGTGAGTTCGAGGCCAGCCTGGTCTCCAAAGTGAGTTCCAGGAAAGGCGCAAAGCTACACAGAGAAACCCTGTCTCAAAACAACAACAACAACAACAAAAAAAAAAGTTCAATTAGATTTTTGGGATTTGGGGTCCAATTTTTAAAGAAATTATCAATGTAAATGAACATGAAAGTAAAAAAAATTACTCATTTACATGTATTTCATTTATTATGTTTATATTTTATTGACTTTTTAATTTAAAGATCTTGTGTGTTTATGTACGTGCACATGTGTCTCTGCCATGTGTATGCAGATGTCCTCTGAGACCAGAGGAGGGTGTGGAATCCTCTGGAGCTGGAATTACAGGAGGTTGTGAAGCCCCATAGATGCAGGGAACCAAACGCAGGGCCTCTGGAAGAGCAGCAGGTGCTGCAAACTGCTGAGCCATCTCCCCAACCCTTTAACGAAAACCTTAAAAAAATACGTGGAAGTATTGACATCATCTGTGTATGATAGAGCTGTGTTACTTTTTTATTTCAGTTTTTATGGTTGTTTATACTTCCTAAATTTCAAAAAAAAAAAAATAGCACCTAAGAAACTTTATGCCAGTGAAATAAAAATATGAATAAGAGATTTTAAAGTATGTTTGTTTTATTTCATCTTTATAGTTACTTTATGGCTATGCAATTCTGTTGATACTGAGTTCAGCAACTTAAAATGCAAGGTCAGGCTTCTCTGTTACCTCAAATTTCAGAAAGTCAAATGTGTCTTCCTTTGGGTACTGCATAATTCACAAACAACCCACCAGAAACATAAAAGTAAGACACAAGCTAA
Source organism: Peromyscus eremicus (assembly GCF_949786415.1). Classification (NCBI taxonomy): domain Eukaryota; kingdom Metazoa; phylum Chordata; class Mammalia; order Rodentia; family Cricetidae; genus Peromyscus; species Peromyscus eremicus. The sequence continues at coordinate 40,095,157 of NC_081419.1, forward strand.
TGTAAGACAATAATAATGTGCCCATCCAGTTCTGGCTGCCATACAATTATATTGAGTCTATGTTACATATCTCCATAGAGGAAAAGGGCTTCTGTTCAGTACCAGGATTTCTGGGTCCCACCCGACCTGTCAAACAGTCCTAAATAGGAGAGTGAGGATTGAGAAATAATAGATAGGAAAAACAGAGATGGAGACATAAAAGAAAAAGACAAAGATACAGCATAGCTTTTGGGAGGGCTCTGAGTCAATACCACAGCATCCCTGAGTTTATTTATCACAGCCTTTTTATACCCAAAGCAAGGGGGACAAAAGACTTCCCCCTCTCAAGGACCCATGGTTCAAGGTACAAACAAGTGTAAACACCTCCTTAATTCTTAAGACACCTGGTAACCATGCCTTTGGCCATACATCCTGTTATCCAGCCTTGAGGAGTAAAGACAAGCTTGAACTCTTCTGATCTTTAGTCAAGATGGAAATCAAACCACAGTTTGGAGTCACTGTGGGCTCCCACACAGGATACTAGTTATCAAAAGAACCACAATTGATGGTACATATTTGTACCATTTCAAAGACATTGGGCTTGAAACTAACAGATAATTCCTAATTCAAATTTATCTGAGCAAAAAGGAAACTTGTTTTCCCACACAAGGAATCCGGAGCTTGGCTGGGCACCTGGCAATCTGATCAATGGGCTGGGTGGTCGCAGCTCTTCACTCAGGCTCTTGACTCAACGATCAGCTTGATTCCCAGGCTGGTTCTCTTCCTGGGAGCAGGAAGGCTGTGTGATTTCAGTTATACAAGTGTCAAAAGACATAAAATAGACCTTTTCTTACTCTGACTTCCTTAGAAGCCAGGAGGCCTCTCACAGATGTCTCTATCAGTCTGCTTCGCCCTCTTGGGTCATATCCTAGTCGTGCAGCCATTTTAAACCACAGCTGGTGGGAGGAAATTGACGTAATCGTAGACAGATGAGGTGGGGTCAGTTCCTCTGAAACATTGGGAGGGTAGATAATGAGCACACATACTGGTTCTGCTGTGAAAAAAAAGGGAGGTGGGGGATGGGGAGAGCAATGGAGGTTGAGTAGCAGGGCATGTGGCATGCATGGCAGGTGGGCAGTGATGCCTGCTTCAACCCTCCCCATGGTGGGTGGTATGAGAAGCATTCTTTTGATGGTTAAAGGCTAGAGTAGACCCTGTGACGGGTTCTAGTGATAAAGTGGGAAGGACTGATCCTTCTCTTTCAGGATCTGGCGTTTTAAAAGATAAGGTACACAATTACTTACTCGGGCAACACTGCCCACCTTACAACACTGTTAAAATTATGGGGCTACCAACGCTCTTCGGATGGGTGACATAACCGGCTTTGATTCCCAAAGGATGCCACATATCAATTGGTCCAGAATGAGAAGGATACACCAATCCTTGTGACAACTGAGAAGATAACGTATCTGAAGCATCACTGAGCCTTGACTCTGGAGGTGAAAGTTGGGTAGAGATCCTACGAGGCCTTGGAGGCTACGGTAAAGCACTTACATTTCATCCTGGAGTCACTGGGACTCCAAGGAAAAGAGTCAAAGAAATAAGAGAAGCTGCTTCTCTTTTTGGAACATTCCCTCTATTTTCAGAGTGGAGAATGGAATAGAGGGGTGAAGCCTAGGTGTAGAAAATGCATAGATACTTTTACAGTAATCCAGGCTAAATAGTCATAAATTATAAGAGAATTAAAATGTATAATTTAGGCAAGTAAACGTCTACTGGTTGCTTACATGGAGTCCATTGTGAAATATTGGAAATTTGAATTATGAGACATTTGAGTGAAAATGCACAATAAATAGAACTCCTCTAGGCTTTTTACTAGTATTAACAACAGTATTAAGTTGCTAATAATTAATAATTAAGTAAATATTCTTGTGAAAATTTCAGCAAATATTAGTGACTGCCAGATTATCAAAGCCTTTTCTTTTTTTCCTTTCTTGCTCTGACATGAGTGGGGTGATATGGAAAAAAGGCACAGCAAGTGCTTTATATGTGCTGACAATTTAAGCTAATGGCTTCAAATGTTGTGGAAGAAAAGAGCTGTAGACTGAAGATGACAACATTCAAAGGCTCTCTATAAACTTCAGAAATGTGTAGCCTTAGACAGCAAGACCAGACATTTAGAAATAATGCTTAGCATCTTGACCCAATACTTTCTCAATTTTGCCTTCTGTCCTAGGGTCAGGCAGGCTCACCCTTATGTGTAGTCAAGACCTTTACTCTTGTCTGGACAAGGTGGTATGCTCCTTTAATTCCAGCTCTTGGAAGACACAGACAGATCAGCCTGGTCTACAGAGTGAGATCCAGGCCAGCCAGGGCCACACAGTGAGACCCTGTCTCAAACAAACAAACAAATCAATCCTTACTCTTCTACTTTGCACTCCAGGATGTTCTTAGCAAGTCCATCATTGTTTCCTTTCTCTGTCTCCAACAGAAGGACAGAAAGATGAGCTCTTGGGTTAATTTGAGACCAAGATTCAAAGATTGCTCTGACTGAAGGATGTGGATATAAATCCTTTTGATTGTGTAGAAATGATATAACAAGTTAATTGCCTGTCAGTGTATGTTTGAACAATTTACAGTTTTTTAAAACTTTTATTTTATGAGCCGGGCGGTGGTGGCGCACGCCTTTAACCCCAGCACTTGGGAGGCAGAGCCAGGTGGATCTCTGTGAGTTCGAGGCCAGCCTGGGCTACCAAGTGAGTTCCAAGAAAGGTGCAAAGCTACACAGAGAAATCCTGTCTCGAAAAACCAAACAAAGAAAAAAAAATTTATTTTATGTGTATGGGTATTTTGCCTACATGCATGTCTATATGCAATATGCATGCCTGGTGCCTGTGGGGGCCAGAAGAGGGCATAATATCCTCTGGAACTGGAGTTGCAGACAGTTGTGAGCTGCCACTCAGGTGTTAGGAACTGAACACAAGCCTCTGGAAGGACAGCCAGTGTCCTGAATCACTGCACCATCTCTGCAATCCTCCACGCACCACAGTTCTTTGTAATATAAACAAATGCTGAGTTGAATGACCTTGAGCAAAATAAGTGTTTGTCAGCATCCCCTAACTTCCTCAGGAAAACTCCCCAAAATTAAATTACCGGGTCAAATACTGAATGTTTTCAAGTTTTTCTGCACACTGTTGTCACGTGCCTGTTTTCAGGAAGTCTGTACTGATACACACTCCCATATTGGGAGGTTTATAACTATCTAAGAATAAACTACTAATATTTTCCCTTCCATAAATACTCAATCTTTTTTTTTAATATTTTCAGAGTTATCAAATGGCTTCTTTAATCTGTGACGCTGACCGGGAAGTTTCTACAGATAACCCAGGGAGTGTAAAACATCCCTTGACATCTTTTCCGTCTTTTTCAGATTACAGTCCAATCACTTAGCTTAGCATTCCTAAGAGGAGCCGGAACCAGCACTCCTTCCCGAGACGCTAAATCAGGAAACTGGTGAGTGGCTCGGTTCTTCTAGCTCCAGGAATTCTTTAAGGAGCTTCCAGGACATGGCGGCCATCGGGTTGGGGGTGAGGGACGATTTCTAGACCCTCTTCTATCTTCATTTCCTCTCTGCCCCCATTCTTTGATAGGGACAATTATCATTGTATATGCGTTGGTTCATGTTATCTATGGTGCTATTAAAACATAGCTTCACAGTTCTAGAATGATTCCCTTAAGCGCCCACTTAAATTTCCCATCCACCTACGCTTTTCCTTTGGGTACACTTAGGTGTCACAGTATAAGGAAGGAAGAGATGTTTTGTATAAAACATCAACTCAAAAATAGCTGAGACATTTTGCTCAACGGATTATGTTGCTTTCTATGGCTGAAACCGAGATAAGTTAAAGGCTTTCATAATATAGAGAAGGAAGTGTGGCTGAAATCCACTTGAACTTGTCCCTGGGTCATCATGAAAAAACAGAGGACAAAATAGAATCCATTAAATTGGGGCCAACACTAAATCCTCTTGAATATTGGAAGACTTTGTCCTGTGTGATGATTTCTAAGATATTATCACATTCTTGTTTTTTCACTGCAGATTAGTTTGTATAAGCTCATGCTTCATATTCCCAGCAGGGGACAAGCCTCTTTTTTTTTTTTTTTTTTTAAGATAAGGTTTTACTGTGTAACACAGGCAGCCTTTGTCTCACTCCCCTAAGTGCGGAGTACATTACAGGCATGTAGCATCATATCTACTGAGGACAAGCCCCCTGAAGGCCATGCCTATTAATCTCCTTCTGTGGATTTTAGCATTCAAGATGTAAAGAACAAAACTGATGGTTCATAAATGGAGAGGAATAGAGATTAGAGACCGTCCGTAACTGATCCCCTAGTTACCTGACTACCCCCACTGCATTCAGATTTCACCCAGGGTAAGCCTCAGAATTCGCTTGCATGGCAAGTCTGTCAAAGAAAGAACTTTGAAAAGAACATCATGTTTCCTTTCCCATTAGGATTTTTTCTCACGAACAATTTGTAAGTATTCAGAATGATTTCTGCCCAACTACCACCCCCAAATTCAAAGCCAGAAAGAGTGTTGGGTTCTCTTTTAGTTGGGAATGACTAAAAGCTACACCTACATATTTAGGAAGCAGAGAAATGTTTGTCCGTCAGTCGTGATGAACCTATTGAGTACAATGATTGTCAATCAAAATTTCCGTGAGCTGTTTCAGACAGCAGACTCCAAAATGTGACAATAGAAAACACTCCCATTTTATGCTGAGTTTTAAGGTTAAAAGATCATTAAAAATCCTGTTTTAGTCTTTCCTCTACCCTAACAATAGGAATTTTATCATTTCTAAATTTACTGTATTTCTAAGAGAACAACTATAGTTTGCTCAGAGAGTCACCATTCCAGATTTGTAATTCAAATTCAGCAGCGCTCTCTCTCTCTCTCTCTCTCTCTCTCTCTCTCTCTCTCTCTCTCTCTCTCTCTCTCTCTCTCTCTAGCTGTTTGCAGGCTGGACTTGTCACAGTTGGATCACCTCCCTTCATTCCCTAATTGTACACAACGTCTATGCACTGAAACATCTGATACTGTAAGACCGCGTTATTCCAGTTCCGACAATTTCTCTGCTGCTCCTATGTGTTAAGTCTCATCGTTGCTGAGACTGTCTGTGCTCCTATGATTATGACTCGATAAAATTACAGCTCAGTTCAGATCGAAACGTAGAGGGAGGTTTGCAGGGTTTGTTTACAATTAAGGATGCCATATGCTCCTCTAAGAAAAAAGATGCTAATTACCAGGGAAGAAATGAGACATGAAAATATGGAATTGCTGCAGACCTACTAAGCCAACAAGCAAGACACCTTCTGTTCAATGGGAGCAAATGCAACAAGTCTATCCCACTGTGTTTTCATGTCCAGCTGAATCTCCTCAGAAGAGGGTGAAGAGCAAGAAAAGCCACTTTCTAATATTTATATATTAAATGTGTAGTGTGACATATTTCATGTTTTAAGACCAAACTGCTTCAAATACTTGTTCACATGTAGAGTTATGCAACAAGATTGGAAATTTTAAAAGCTATGTGCAGGAACAGTCTAAACTGAGTGTTTACCACCGATCAGATGAAAAATAGAAAGTTCAATCATACATATGTCTTCACAAAAACTGCTGGTGCTTGAATTCTTCAGGTTAGTTTTTTCTTTCCTCCCATTGGTTTATGATTATAGGTAAATCTTTGCTTTCAAAGAAAGAACAATATAAAGAGAAATCCTGAAGATTTGTACCCAACAACATATTGGCAGGAAAATGCCGGCACTGTAAGTCACATCTTCAAGGACCGTGATACCAAGCCACTTCCACCGTGGGTAACACTGCCCCAGTCCTCTCTTCAAATACAGGCATCACATGGAGTTTCCTCAAGAAGAAAACTTTAGCAGTATGACTAATTGATCACCCATAATGGTATGCCAACAGTATCGGATCTGTAGCAACAGTCTGTACAAGGGCCAGCCCTCAACAGTGCTGTGGAGCAGGCAGCTAGGTAAGTAAACGTCTCCACATTCCCAGCAAAACTAAAATAAGAAAAAGGCTAGGCTTTTGGCAAATGATTTCTCAATGAGCAAAAATTTCTGAACACTGACTCCACTCTGGTCCTTTTCAGCTTAAGTTATCAGAGCTCCGAAGGGGCAGATACACGACATTAGCCGTGGAGTTCCCTAGAAGACACACACCCCTCCAGGATCCTCCATACTCTATCTGCCCAGAGTCGGGAAGTGGTGTAACTTGGGGGCCACTTCCACATAGACGCATGTCTGAGTCTTACAGTTGATGTCAGCTTTTATTTCTCCTGCTTTAAAATGATGGTTGCTTTGCAGCAGCATCCTGGTTATGTGGGGATATTTTCTTTCTGCGTGTTTCCTCTTCCCAGAAGGAGGATACACACCTTCCAAACTCTTTCCAACAGGATGGTGAGTGAACAGAACTAGTGTGGCCCTGATATTGGCAACTTTGATGGGGATGCACAGACCTCAGGTACTCTCAGTGAACCCAGGGACACAGCAGGATACATGGTAAGTAACAGTGGGAACCAAAGACGGGATAGAGTAGAGCCTTAAGGGCTGACATGATGTCATTGGTGCTAGGATCCTGGGCTCTTTTGACTTCTGGGACCTTTGCTCAGATTGTCAGGGCACAAAACTTCAGGCACATATCAGTTTGCTGGTTGAACTGTAAACAAAACAGAGTGACTTTAAGCAAGTTTGGTTAATTATTCTTTTTTAAAAGGTTTTGTTGTTAATGGGATCAAATCTAGGGCCTTGTGCATACTAGGTCACTCTGTGACTGAGCTACAGCCATAGCTCAGGACTCATAAGATCTCAGACTACTGACTCCAAGGCTTGCTTGCATAATCAAGCCATCACCAAGTCTATACAGTCTAGTGCTCGTGCCTTAAGTGACATTTGAAGTACTTTCCACAAACTCTCAGCTCAGCCAAACTGCCCCTCTAGAACCAGTGCCTTGTTTGAGACCTGTACCTCAAGACATCTAAAGACCTAAATACATGGATGCCTCAGATACTAGTCTCTGGTTGTGTGAGCCAGCCCCTCGACAAGCAGTGGAAACTTCCTAGCGATGATGAAGGCACCCACCTCCATCTCTGCTGCTTCGCTTCATCTACCTTCGCTTTGATCTCTTCTCACCTTGGTCCCCATATCATTGATTACATAATATCAACCTAAATCCAAAGTCTAGTCGCCCGGATTTGATAGTTACCCCTGATATTTGCCCTGTCTGCCTGTCTTGGATTTGACTCACTCCAGCCATCATCTAAGCAGAGAGCTTTCCTTGGACTAATTCATCTAGGTCATCTGATGAACCACAGTACAACTTCCCTCACAACAGCTCTGGATAATAAAGATCTCCATATTGTGGCTCCACAGCATTATTGTTATTATTGATGATTATTAGTTAACTATCAATTTGCAGCTTCAGAATGCTTTCCTAAATTAACTCAGATTAAGCCTCATAGCTACCCCAAGTATTCTTATTTTTTTCCCTTTAACAGGTGAGGAAAACAAGGCCGAAAAGTATGGTTAGGTCACAGAATCATACAACAAATAGGAGGAAGACCTATCTGCAAGACCATAAGCCTGGCTTTTTCCACTGAACGTGTAACTGGTCCTGAAGAATGTGTAATCATTTCACCTACGTGAGTAAGTGTGACTTCAGTCCTCTGAAACACGTAGAGTAGTTTGCATCTTGAAGGATCTCTAAGACTTCAAGACCCATAAACAGCTACTCTTGTCTGCTGACAGATAACCTTCATTGTCATACCAGTTCCTAAACTTATTTCCTCAACCTTAGGTCTCTTTCCACATATCCTTCCAGAAAGCATGCAGTGCAGATGTTTCGTTATTAGTTATGACCACTGCTGTCCCAAAGCAGAGCACTTACGATCATCAGCACGAGACTTTCCAGCATATTCACAGTCCCTTTGAAGGGACAAGGGGAGGCTCATGTAACAACAAGCCTTCAGGACATCCCTGCTAGGATCCTTCTCTCCCCAAGATTATGTAGCAGGTAAACAACTGATCAGTGG